>NW_020897735.1:5389467-5914249 GCF_003984885.1 Neopelma chrysocephalum
TTTCCCTTCCTTTCCCTTCCTTTCCCTTCCTTTCCCTTCCTTTCCCTGGTCCCAGTACAGACACCTGAGGGACATCACTTACCAAGGCTCCATCTTTGGGTGTCAACACTGCCCTGAGGTGCTGCGTGTCACTGATTAGGGCAGAGCAAGGGTGCTAGGGGCTCTTCTCTCATCCCAGTTCTGTTGTATTTCCCCACTAGTTCCTCCTTGGATTGCCAGAGATGACCCTTCAGGGGAATTTGCTGTGAAAGAGGTGAAAACCAAGGTCAACAGCACAGTGATGCTGGAGTGTGAGACCTGGGCTGTGCCTGAGCCAACCATCCAGTGGTACAAGAACAAGCAGGTGAGGTCCCAACTGTGACCAGGGAGAAGCTGCTGGATTTGGGGACTATCCCAGGTGGATGGAGTGGGAAGATACCCTTTATATGGCTATCTGGGCTCTGTTCTGTTCCTGGGGGTCTAATTCTCTTCCTGCCCTTCTGTTTCTCCCCTGCCCTGGGTCTGGGGTCTCTATGCAGCTCCTGGAAAGCACTGGACACCTCCAGATCCTCAGTGAGGGGCAGGTCCTTCAGATCAAACCAGCCAGTGCCTCAGATTCGGGGCATTACACCTGTGTGGCCACCAACGCTGTGGGCGAAGATGACAGGGACTTCATCGTGCATGTCCAAGGTGAGCCCTGGGTGGAGAGCCTGCACCCAGAGCAGTGGGTGTCCCAGCAAGAGAAGGGGTCCTTGGTGAGGTTCCATGTGGAAGCAGAGCAGGATGAGCAGGAAAAAAGTTTATGCCTGATGGAAAACATCTCCTTGGTCCTAGCCAGGCCCGGGGAGGTGCTCTGGTTGCACCTGGGGGTTGAGTCCCTCTTCCCACAGCTGACCACAACCTGTCCCTGCAGTGCCTCCGCTCTTCCAGCAGCAAACAAGCCCCAAAGAAGCTCTTGAGATCTTCTACAGGGAGGAAGACGAGGATGGTGAGGTGACAGAGCACCGGCAGGCTGTCCTTGACCAGCCCACCGCACTCTACTGCGACACCAGCGCCATCCCACCCCCCCAGCTCACCTGGTACAAGGATGGGGAGCCCCTCTCCCCCGGCCCGGGGGTGCTGATGCTGTTAGGTAATGGGCACAGACCCCCACTGTGGGGTTTGGGGGGCAGTCCTGCAGCAGCTGTGTGGGTTGAGAGCATCCATAGCACGGCGGAGGTTGGATCTTGTCCCCTTGCTCCCGCCAGCATGCACAGCACCTGTGGGACCTGTGGGGTCGCTGAGGCTGCATTAGGGGTCTGTGCATGGAGCAGTTGGAGGGGACAGCCCACGGACGTGCCCCTGTCCCTGTGCTGCAGGGGGCCGGGTGCTGCAGCTGCTGGCAGTGCGGGAGGAGGATGCGGGCACGTACACCTGCGAGGCAGCCAACGCCGCAGGACGGGACCGCCTGCACTACGAGCTGGAGGTGCTGAGTGAGTACAGGGCCGGGGGGATATCTCATGGAGGCACACGGCAGCCCCATAACCGCCTGCTTCCAGCTGCCCCGGCCATCCAGGGTGGCACAGAGGATCTGCCCGAGGAGGTGGCAGCCACCGTCAATGGCACCGTCCGCTTCGAGTGTGAAGCTACCGGGCACCCGGAGCCTGCAGTGTCCTGGCTCTGGAATGATGTCCCCATTGCGACTGGCCCACGGCACCAGATCCTGGAGGGTGGCACGGTCCTTCAGGTCGGTGTCCCCTTGGGCAGGTGGCTGTGCCAGGGAGGGACACATGAGGGGATGGGGCACTTTTTCCTCCCAGAGGAGGCTGCCTTGGTCTCACCAGGAGCTTGGTCCCCATGGGAGCCCCAACAGCTCCCTGGCCCAGGGCAGCCCTCAGTGTGGGGGCTCCTCCTTTGCAGGTGGCTGCAGTGGAGGCGGGTGACACTGGCAGATACACATGTGTGGCTGAGAACCCAGCCGGGTCAGCTGAGAAGCACTTTGCCCTCACTGTGCAGGGTAAGGCATCTCCCCTTCTCTGGGTCACTGATTTACCCCCCTCTGGCTCCTCCTCCTCCTCCACCAGCTGGAAACTCCCATGGCTCTGGAACTGCATGGCTGCCTCTGTCCCCTTGTGCTTGTCACGCTCACCCTGTGCACGGAGGTC
The DNA here is from genome assembly GCF_003984885.1 of Neopelma chrysocephalum. NCBI lineage: Eukaryota > Metazoa > Chordata > Aves > Passeriformes > Pipridae > Neopelma > Neopelma chrysocephalum. The sequence goes on from NW_020897735.1 coordinate 5,391,591, forward strand.
GAGGTGCCACATGCTCCGAGCAGGCGAGAGATGCTCTGTGCATGTTTCCTCCTGGGGAGAACTCAGCCTCCGTGGTGATGGTTCCCCTATGGCACTGTCTTTTGGGATGCACTGGAGCAGAAGCTCCCTGGATTGTGGACACAAACCCCGAAAGCGTCGATGGCATCGTCAATGGCAGCGTCTCACTGGTGTGCGATGTCCGATCCCACCCGGCCGCAAAGATCGCCTGGTACAAGGATGGACACGTCCTGTGGCTCAGTGAGGGGGTGACTGTCACCCCAGGTACGGTGGGATGAGCAAGGTTGATAGCCTGTGCCCTGGGGCTTGGCACAGCCTTGGGCTCTAACTTCCCTTACCCCCCTTTCTGGGTGCTGCCTGTGGGACTTGAGCTCAGATTTTGGCCGTACCACACGGTAACCACGTGCTGCCAGATTATCTCCTCTGGGCTCCAAAGGATGCATCCTGAAAACTCTGTGTTGCCACCCCCCAGGAGCTCAGCTCCCTTTCCTTCTTTCTTTGAGGTCTGAGGCCTCACTGTGCAGAGACTTTGATGGCCAGACTCCTCTTACATGGAGCGTGGCCAGCTGCTGGAGGCCCAGTCAGTTTGCTTGTGGGGTGGCCCAGACCTGGTCCTGCTCCAGCCTGACCTGACTCCCTGCTTTCGACTTCTTCCAGACTCACGGGTGCTGCAGATCCATCCCCTGCAGCTTTCCAGCTCAGGCACGTACACGTGTGTGGCACTGAACGTGGCTGGCCAGGATGAGAAGCGCTTCGTCCTCAATGTCCATGGTGAGTGTGAGGGCTCAGCTGGAAGCTCTGCCTCTCGGAGCACACACCGAGGAACCAGGAGTGAACCCTGGCCTGTGTGCCCCTGCTCACACCCCCATCCCTGCTCCTCCGTCTCAGAGTCCCCAGGCATCCAGGACCTGCAGCAGGAGACACTCGAAGCTGACATGGGGACCCCCCTCGTCCTGACCTGCCAAGTCACCGGGGTGGCTGTGCCCACTGTCACCTGGCTGAAAGATGGGAGCCCCCTGGGTATGTGTGCAGGGGACACCCAGCCTGTTCCCCTTAAACAGTCCTGCCTTCAGTTTCCCCACTTCCAACCCTGCTGCAAGAGACCCTCAGGAGCTCATAGGGAGGGGGCAGAGTATGAAAGAGTTGGTGTTTTCCCTGAGCACTTTTAATCTGAGCACAGATTCATTCCTGAGGCTTGAAGCAATGGGGGGTGGGTATGAAACTTGATGGAGGGGGATGTGGGCGTGAGCTCTCTGGGTACCAGCCCTTGGGGTGTCTGCTGGGATAGGGCTTTGCCCCGAAACCAGTGGCTCTTTTCTCCTGTAAAGCTCCAGCAGTGCACACTGCAAAGTCTCTGCTGTGCTTTAATGATATTCCCAGACCTGGATCCCGGGGGTGGGAAGGGGGTAGCACAACAATGAGCCTGGGGATGGCTCAGTGGAGGAGCAGTGCTCAGCCCTCTTCACCTGTCTCCTTGCAGAGAGCAGCCCAGAGCAGGGCTTGGTGTCTGGGGGGGCCCAGCTCCAGCTCAGCCCCCTCCAGCCCTTCCACCAGGGCCGATACACCTGCCTGGCCCAGGGTCCAGGGGCTGAGACACGCAAGGACTTTGTGGTGCTGGTGCGAGGTAGGACTTCCCCGAGGCAGTTGGGTGTCTGTGGGCTCTCCTTTGGAGGGGAGCCTTCCTCCCCCTCCTCTCCCTCAGCATCCCTCTCTTCTCGGTGCAGTGGCCCCCCAGATCATCAGCGCAGGGGTCCCCAGTGAGCACAGCGTGCTGGAGGGCAGTGGGGTCAGGCTGGAGTGCCAGGCCCAGGGGCAGCCAACCCCCCAGATCTCCTGGCTGAAGGATGGGCAACCCCTGGAGCTGCAGCCCCCCTCGCAATCCCGGTGAGTCTGGGGGGGGGGGGACCACCCCAGGAGCTGACCACGGCACAGCCCTGTCTGTGCCTCAGTTTCCCTATGTGCAAAATTGCCATGCAAAGCGGGCTGAGCTCTGCTGCTTCTTCCCATTCCTTGATCTGGGACACGCTCATGCCAGCTCTTTGCTGAGAGCCGCTGAGACAGTCACCATCGTGGGTGTCCAGGATGGTCGCTGTCACCCTGGCGTGGTCCCAGTTGATGCCTGGGCTGCAACCAAGCACAGAGCACCTCTGCCCCGCGGGCACGTTAGGGATGGGCGCACAGGTCACTGCCCTGTCCTTCCCACACAGGATGTCCCCGGATGGCAGCTCCCTGCTCCTTGAGGGGCTCCAAGCTGCCGACTCGGGGGCGTACACCTGCCTGGCCCGAAACAGCGCGGGCGAGGACACGCGGCTGCACACGCTGAACGTGCTGGGTGAGCAGGGCCGGGACCTGCGGGGCAGTGCCGGGGCAACCCGCCCCCGACAGCCCCATCATCCCCTCTGTCCCCCCGCCCAGTCCCTCCCACCATCGAGAGAGGTGCCGATGACCCGGAGGTGGTCCGGAGAGCCCTGTCCGCGGTGGTGGCACTGGAGTGCCGGGCACGGGGGTCCCCTCCGCTGCACGTCAGCTGGCTGAAGGACGGGCTGCCCCTCCGTCTGTCCCCTCGTGTCACCCTGCTCTCGGCCGGGCACGTCCTCAGGTGAGAAGTGACCCTGGAGTGATGCTCAGCCGCAGGCTCTGGGGCTGGTACCCAGGTTTGTGTGCGGGGATGGCCACGGCTGCACCCCGAGGTGGCTGAGTGTCAACGTGGAGACCTTGGGGAGCAGGGGGTCACCCAGAGCTGATGTCTCCTCCCCATCCCTGTGCCCCACTCCATGGTCTAGGATCTTCCAGGCACAGGTCTCTGACGCCGGGCTCTACACCTGCGTCGTCTCCAGCCGGGCAGGGGTGGCTGAGCGCAGCTTCGTCCTGGAGATACAGGGTATGGGACAGATGGGCTTGGGGAGAGCAGAATGGGGGGCACCCAGGCACTGGTTTTGCTGGCAGAGCACATGTTGTGCATTGTAGTCCGTTCCCAAACAGGGTCCTGAGCCATCCCTTAGCTGCTGGCCTGGGCTTGGAGGGGATGGAGCAAGGCAGGACCAGCCTGAAAGCAGTCCCAGAACACCCTGCAGGGAGGCCGAGCAACCTTTGGGTGCTCACAGGACACCAGGGAACTGCCAAACCCATCCCCAGTGCCTGGGGATCCAACTTTACTCCCACAGCCCCCCCTAAAGGAAATCCTTCCCTCCCCAGTGCCCCCTGTCCTGGAGAGCCCTGAGAGCAGAGAGGAGCAGATGGTGGCCGAGGGCTCTGATGTCACTTTCTCCTGCGAAGCCACCGGGTCCCCAGCACTGGTGGTGACCTGGCTGAAGGATGGAGAGCCCCTGGGGCGGCACAGAGACCAGGTGCCTGGTGGCCCACGGCTGAGCCTGGCAGCTGTGGGGCCATCTGACACAGGGGTGTACTCCTGCCTGGTGGTGAACGAGGTGGGGGAGGCCAGCAAAGCCTTTCGCCTCCTGGTGATGGGTGTGTATCATCCCCCTGGGACTTGGCAAGGGCAGCTTAGCCAATTTTTTGGGAGCAATGAGGGGATGAGTCCTCCTGCCTTGCCACATGCCTTGCAGAGCCACCCCGTGTCGAGGCTGCATCCCACCCCACTGAGATGTCCATCACTGTGGGCACCCCACTGGAGCTGACGTGTGTGGTGACAGGTGTCCCCATGCCCACTGTCACCTGGGAGAAGGACGGACGGCTGCTGGCAGGGCCCTGGCTCATGTCAGGGAATGAGAGCACCCTCCGTGTGGAGAGTGCTGAGGTAGGAGCTCCTCTTCCTTCTCCCCATCTGCGTTTTCTTTTGTGCCTCAGTTTTTCCCTCTCCTGGCTGTGTAGGTGGCTGACTCTGGCTTGTACACCTGCCTGGCCACTAGCCCTGCTGGGGAGGACAGCAGGAGCTTCCACCTCACCATCCAAGGTAGCGTGGCCCCAGCAGTGCAGTGAGGAGGGTGCTGCAGGATGGTCCAAGCTCTGGGGGACCAGAGAGCTGGAACATTCCTGCATTCCTCTTTGGGATTGATGGGGGCTGTAAAAAACTTCCAAAGAAGGATCTGGAGCACAGGGTGATGGTCCTGTAGAGTGGGGGCCTGTGCATGACTTACAGGGACAAGTATGGAGGTGCCCAACACACATTGCACATCTTCTGACTCCCTGACGTGTGTCCCACAGCACCACCCAGCACTGAGAGTGTTGGGGAGATCCCCGTCATCACGGCTGCAGCGGGGGGGCAGCTCATCCTGGAGTGCCCAGAGGATGCTGAGCCACCCCCCCACATCGAGTGGCACCGGGAGGGCTCCCCAGTGCAGGTACCTGCGACAGGACCAGGGATGGTGCACGGGCAGGGACTGGGGTGAATCTGCACCAGCTCCGAGGGGCTGGCAGGGGCTGGTGCTGGGAGAGCTGCTGATAGGAGCTCCTGGGGGTTTAGGAGGATTCCCACAGGCAGGTCCTGGCCGAGGGACGCTTCCTGCAGATCCGGGATGTGCGGGCAGTGGACGGTGGGGAGTACAGCTGCAGGGCTACCAACGCCCTGGGGGACACCAGCCTGCGCCTCCGGGTGCAGGTCCATGGTGAGTGCTGCCCTTCCACTGGCCTTGGCTGGCCTTGAGTGCCAGCTCCTTCCCTGTTTATGGGGTGTATCACTGTTGGATGATGGGGCTGGACTATGCCCAGCCTCCAGTGCTGCTCTGGGCTGGCATCCTCCATCCCTGAGCCCTGTCCCCCACTTTCTGCGGTGCTGCCACAGTGGCCCCCGAGATCCAGCCAGGCCCTGAGGAGGTGAGAGCACTGCTGAACAGCTCGGCTGTGCTGCTGTGCCAGGCAGAGGGGTGGCCCGTGCCCCGGGTGACGTGGCGGAAGGACGGCCAGCTCCTGCCCCTTCCTGGAAGCGACAGGTATGAGGCTCTGCAGGTTGGTGACACCAAGAGCTGGCACTCAAATAGTGCCACCCTCCACATCAATATGTGATTTGGTGTGCCTGGAGCAGAGGCAGCACTGCTATGCTGTGAAGAGCTGTGCTCTGTCCCCACACCAGCTCACTGGGCATGAGCTGCATATGACTGCAGTGGCACTTGTCACCTTCCCATCAGCTGGTCACTGTGTGGTGCAGCCCAGCCATGCAGAGACTCCACAGGGCTCCCTTGCTCTCCCTCCCCAGGCTGCAGCTCCTGCCAGGAGGTTCCCTGCAAATCAACCCCATCCAGGTCCAGGATTCAGGCCATTACCTCTGCATGGCATCCAGCCCTGCTGGCTCTGACCGCCGAGGCCTGAACCTCCACGTCCTGGGTAAGCAGGAGAGCCAGATGGATCCCTCCTAGGCTCACACCCTTGCAACCCACCACTGCTGGGCTGCTCTCATCAGTGCAATGATGTGCTGCTGTCCTCTGCTCATCACCACCATGCCCTCCTACAGTCCCTCCTGCCATCACCCCCGGGCCCTCCAACCTCACCCTGCTGGCTCAGCAGCCAGCCACGCTGGGCTGTGACACCTGGGGGTCCCCCAAGCCACACATCAGATGGGAGAAGGACAGTCGCCCCCTGAACCCACACCGCCCACCTGGCACCTACAGGTACACTGGGCACCTCGCCCACTGAAGGGTTCCTCTGTAAGGTGGGGTTTACCCCCTCTCACTGCTCCCCATGGGACAGGGGTGACTCTGTGTGCTCTGCCTGCACAGTTTGCAGTCTTCAGGATCTCTGCTCATCACCAGCCCTGGTCCCCAGGATGAGGGGAGGTTCGAGTGCATCGCCACCAACGCTGCCGGACAGGCACGCAAGGTCTTCCTGGTGTCTGTCCATGGTGAGATTCTGGGGGCTGGGGGTCTTGCTGAGAGGGGCTTTCCCAGGATTTGTCACCACCTCGGGTGTGATGTGGGTGTGCTGCAGCTCCCCCTGGGGTTGGATTCCCTCTCGAGGGCTGGGCATGAGGGCAGGCAAGAGAAGAAATAGCTGTGTCCACATGCACAGGAACAGAACCCCCTTCAGCATTTGCCGTGCATCCCTGCTCACCTCCCTCCCTCCCTCCTTCCCCTCTCCAGTGCCCCCCACCATCGCCGATGACCTCACAGATGTGGTTGTCACCCGGCTGTCCCCTGTGGTCCTCACCTGCTACTCCTTTGGTGTGCCCCCGCCCACGGTGTCATGGAGCAAGGACGGGGCTCAGCTGGGCAGCAGAGGAGGGGGCTACCGCGTCCTACCCAGAGGTACGGGCATAGGGCAGCACAGGCATGGGGCAGCACAGCCCCAGTGGGACAGCGGGTCCCTGCCAGCCCTCCCGCTGCCTCCCCTCTGCCCCCTGTCTTCCAGGAGCCCTGGAGATCAGGCGGGCGCTGCCTGCACACACCGGCCGCTACACCTGCACGGCTCGGAGCGCTGCCGGCACAGCCCGAAAGCACCTCTGGCTCACGGTGCATGGTACGCACGGCTCCCGGGGTCCCACTTCTGGGGGTCCTGCACTCTGCCCAGGTGGGCAGCATTTCCCTGCTACTTGCAGAGCCCCCTACTTTGAAGCCCTTACCTGGCATGGTGATGGTGATGGTCAACACCAGCGTGGTGCTGTCCTGTGAGGCTACAGGCATCCCCCGGCCAGAGGTCACCTGGCAGAAGGATGGTGTTGGCATCGCCGGAGGTGAGCAGGAGCCTGCTGGAGGATAGCAGAGCCCACACAGCCTTTTCCTGGGGGAAGATTTGGGTGCTGGGGGGTTGTAGACATTCTAGCAGGGTGGGGGGGTTGTCACTGTGCATAGGTTCTCCTGGCTCCCAGCTGCTGCCTAAGGTGGGTGTGTTGGCTGCTGGAGCTGTTCCATGGAGACTCTCTGGGAAGTTGCACTTCAGTGGGGGAAGCAGTTCCCATCCTGCCCTTCATTCCTGCCCTTCCCCACAGGGCCTGGCCTGAAGGTGCTCCCCAATGGGCGGCTGCGTCTCCTCCGAGCAGCCCCAGAGGATGCGGGCACCTACCTGTGCGTGGCTCGCAACCCCTCGGGCACCACTGCGGGGAGGACCAGGCTGATCGTGCAAGGTACAGCAGCGATCGGGGCCCCAGTGCTTGTCCCCCCCTCTGCTCAGCCCCTGCCCCCAGCACCTCACACCAAAACGTGGCTGTTGAGGTGTGAGCAAGTCCCTTCTTCCCTCCTGCCCCATCCAGTGCCCCCCGTCATCGCGGCCGGCCCGCTGGAGCTGGTTGTCCTGGAGGGGCTGGAGGTGCTGCTGCCCTGTGCTGCCCGTGGTGTCCCCGAGCCTCATGTGTCCTGGAGCCGGGAGGGAGCCCTGGTGCGGGGTGGCGGGGGGAAGGCCACTGTCCTGCCCTCCGGGGAGCTGCTGCTCCGGGATGTCCGGGTGAGCACCGTCCCCTTCTGCCACTGAGCCAGCTGTTGAGTCAGAGAGCTGAGGAACAAGTGTCTTTTGCTGCTGAAAAGCAAGCCTGGGATACGTCTACCAAAATATATTTGGTAGAGAGAGCCCTGTGCAGTTCTTGACACAGAGGCTGGAGGGTCAGGGTAGTGTGGGTTTGCTAATGTGGGCTGGAAAAGGTGGCTGTGGCCAAGCCATGGCTTTTTAGGTACACAACAACCAGCAGAGCTGTAACACAGTGAGCCAGGGCTGCAGCTGGACCCCAGACTCAAGCTGACCCCTCTCATCCTCCTCTTTCTCCATGCAGGAAGGGGATGCTGGGAGCTACTCCTGCATTGCAGTGAACTCGGCTGGGAGGGCAGTCCGACAGCTCTCCCTCTTCATCCACACCCTGCCCACCTTCACCCTCCTGCCCACAGACATCACCCTGAACTGGGGCGAGAGGCTGGACCTGGTGTGTGCCGCCGTGGGCAGCCCCCAGCCCCACCTCTCCTGGACGGCCAACGGGCAGCTCATCACTGGTACCTGGGCACAGGGCGCTGCGCTTGGGGGAGGACGTGATCCTGGTGCCATCCTAGTCCTTGTTCCACCTTTCAGGGTCCCTGGGGTGCCAGCGTGTCTGGCTGTGCGGGGTTGTAACCAGCTGGTCCCCAACTACAATTTTTTGGGGGGTTGCACCCCGCAGATGGTGTGTCGGGGCAGAGTGGCAGGAGCACCCTGCGGCGGGAGGCAGCCACCCGTGCTGACAGCGGGACCTACGTGTGCCACGCCGAGAACAGCGCCGGTGCCATCAGGGCCACCGCCTTTGTCTCCGTCAGAGGTAGGTGCTGGCAGGGAAACTGGGGTGCCCAGCCAGCCCCCTCCTCTGCCACCCCTCTCTCCCTTTCCCAGAGGCACCCATCATACAGGGGGACCCCAGCACGTACCAGGTGGAGCACCCAGGAGGTGATGCCCTCCTCGACTGCGATGCTCAGGGTCACCCTGAGCCCCTCGTCCGCTGGAGCAAGGACGGGGTTCCAGTGGTGGCCAGTGGGCGCCTGCGCCAGCTGCAGAACGGCTCCCTGGCCATCCAGGCCGTGGGGGTGAGTGGGGCCTTCAGGGTGCTGGTGCATTCTGGGGAGCTTTCATGGCACTGTGCTAACGCTGTTGGTCCTGCTAGAGCACTGATGCAGGGCACTACCGGTGTGTGGCGGAGAATGGTGCGGGCACAGCAGCAAAGGTCGTCACCCTGGTCCTGCAGAGTGAGTGCTACCCATCTCTGCACCCTCTTTTTAAGGGACTGCAAACCATGCCACCCCTCACCCCCCCAACCATCCCTGACCCCTGGGGAGCGGTCCCAGAACTGCTGGAATGCTGCGGCACTGCCTGCATCCCTTTCCCTGCCCAGGTGCCCCCGTGGTGGCGGTGACACCAGCAGTGGTGACAGCACATGCTGGGCAGCGGGTGCTGCTGCACTGCATCGTGTCAGGGGAGCCCACACCCTCCGTGGAGTGGCAGCGGGATGGGGAGCCGCTTCCCGAGGGTCCCCATGCCCGTGTCCTGCCCAATGCCACCCTGCTCCTGCCTGCTGTTGCCCACCGTGACACCGGCAGATACTCCTGCCTCGCTCGCAATGCCCTGGGTTCTGCCATCGCCCACGGCTCCCTGGATGTCCGAGGTGAGTGTCTGCCCTGGGCTCAGGGGCTTCTGGCTGGCTCGGGGGGCTGGGGCTGCCCACAGCACTGTTACACCCTGGGGTAAGACCTCCAGCATGGTGCTTTGGAGAGATATTGACTTTTCTGGCTTGCTCTAAACCCTGTGATTCATGTTCTGGTTTGCCCTCTCCTCTCTTCCACTGCTCAGCTGAAGGTCTGAGCCCAAACAGACCCTCACCCAAGCAGCAACTGTGTGCCAACCCACACTCGCCTCTCCTCAGCTTTCCTGCATTTTCTGCCCATGATTAAATTCCCATCTCCCAGGGGCTCTCTAAATGCACAGGCACATCCTCTCCTGCTGCCCCTCAGGAGCAGAAAGCCTGGATGGATAGAGGAAACTCCAGCTGCCCTGTGTGCCCCTGTGTGGCTGCTGGCATTTTGCTGCCAGGCACGCTGGAGAAGCAAATAAAAGCTTGGGGCCACTGCCAGGACCATGATGTTGATACAGAGCAGAGTTTGGGGATGTCAGTGCATGTTGGTGTGATAAGACACAGGCACACTCACAGCATCCCTTGTCAATGTGGCACTGCTGCCCGGAGCCAGGGGGTCTCTGGGGACTGTTGTTGCAGTCATGCAGGGACACTGCCTGCCTTGCTCCAGCTTTCACCTCCAGAAAACAAGATTTTCTTGACAAGGAAATTAGTGAGAGGAGAGTCAGGGAAGCACCCTGCTCTCCCATGGGAGCACAGCCCCAGTGCTGCTGCCTGACCCCATCTCTTTTGCCCCAGGGGAGCTGCACCAAGTATGGGGCCGTCTGGTTGGTGTCATCAATGCCCACAAGCTTGGTGTCTCCCCCCTCGATGCCAGTATGCTGGATGACCCACAGTCTGGCATCACCACCATCCGGAGCAGCATCAGGAGCATTCCACCCACTGTAGGTGAGTGGTCACCTCTGCCCTCACCCTTGGGAGGGTTTTGACCTGTGTCAGGTGTCAAAAGTGGGGGAAGGATTTTTATTTCCTTCTTCCCCCAAAAGCACCACCTAAATCTGTGCCATGTGGGCATGGAGGAGTGGGGCAGGCTGGGTGCCCCCTTAGGAGGGTGCTGGCTCCCTGGTGACATGTTTTCTCTCCCTTCTCCAGGACCACTGATGCGGGTGCTGGTCACCATCATTGCCCCCATTTACTGGTCCTTGGCACACACTGACGGGGCGACCCGAAGTGGGTTCCTGCTCACCCAGGGAACCTTCCAGCATGAGTCACAGCTGGAGTTTGCCACAGGTTAGGGATTCCAGCAGCCCCAGGCAGGGGGAGCCTGGTCAGCTGCTGGGGGAACTCAGACTCCATCTCCCCAAGTACCGTCTCCAGGCTGAGCTTCTCAGCCAGAGGTGGAGCTGTGTTTGGGGGTGCCATGGGCTGCTGCTCACCGCTCCCCCCTGGCAGGGGAGCTCCTGCGGGTCACCCACCTCGCCCGGGGCGTGGATGCCACTGGTGCTCTGCGGCTGGACAGTGTGATCAGCGGCTCCGTGCCAGACACCATCGGCGAGGCCGCGGTGCTGCTGCAGGTGCCGGCGCTGCCCGTTCTCCCTGTGGGCCACGACTGCTGTGCTGGGAGCATGGGGACGGTCCATGGCCTGACCCCTCTCCCTGCCTCTCCCCAGGACTTCAGCGAGCGCTACGTGCAGACGGGCACAGGGCAGCTTTCTGGGGACTCAGTGCAGAGCTTCGTGCGGGATGGGCACATCCTCCGTGCCCGCTGCAATCACACCATCATGTACGACCCTGCTGTGGGCCCACAGCCCCCCCGGGTGCAGCACCTCCGGGCCAGAGCCATCACTGCCTCCTATGACCCGGCCACAGAGCAGCTCCACTTCCAGCTCCGTGCCTCGCTTGATGCAGGTAATGAGGGGAGTCCCAAGGATGGGGATGGAGACACTGGGATCCCTGGGCGTCTGCGAGGGTGCAAACACCATGTCCCTGCAGTGACATGTCCCTTCTCATTCTCTTTGCTCAATCCCAGGGGCTGATGGAGACCAATGCCCACTGGGATTCATCCTGGACCCTGGGCAGCTGTACTGTGTTGGTACGGACCCTTCCCGAGGGGGGCATGAGGGTGGCGAAGGGCACGTGGTGCCACTTTCCCATCCCCCCAACCCTGTCCTCTCTCTGCTGCCCAGATGTTGATGAATGCACCGAGGGGTCCCACGCCTGCCGCTACAACCAGCTCTGCCAGAACACTGCAGGGAGCTACCGCTGCCCCTGCCCTCCCGGCTACCGCACACTGGGCATTGGCTGGCCATGCCTGGGTACGAGCTGGGCTCTCAGGGGACATGTACTTGGCCACAGGGCCATGGTCGCCCCCCTGCCCTGCTATAGCCTCAGTTTCCCCATCCAGCTGCAGCTCCTCATCTCTTTCTCCTTCCAGACATCAATGAGTGCCTGCAGTTTCCCCCACCGTGTGCCTTTGAGTGTCGGAACCTTCGGGGCTCCTACGAGTGCCTGTGCCCCCCTGGCAGGACCCTGCTGCCGGGTGGACAGTGTGGCACAGCAGGAATGGATGGAGGGGACAGAGTGGGCAGCACGTCCCGGGACACCCCCCTGCGCTGGCTGGGGCCGAGCAGCCACCCATGGGGACGGTCCTTCTACACCCAGCTCGCCCTGCGCCGCGTGGCCAAGGATGCAGGGACGGGTGCCCGGGGCCCCCCTTGCCCCACAGGCTATGTCAAGAGGAATGGCACCTGCACTGGTGAGTGTGTGTCAGGGAAGGGTGCTGCAGATTGTTCACAGGCCACTTTGTCCCCAAAAAGTAACTCCTGTGCCCACTGCTGCCCTGTCCCCCACACTTTGTTTGCACCCTGTGGTCTTGGCTGTGCCGGGAAAGGGAGGGGAGAGTCAGACTGCCCCAGGGCAGTGGGCAGCAGAGGGGGCTGATGCTTCTCCTTCACCTCTCTCACCTCACAGACCTCGATGAGTGCCAGTCGAACCAGTGCCAGCACGAGTGCAGGAACAGCCTGGGCAGCTACCACTGCCTGTGCCCCCCTGGCTACCAGCTGTTGTCCAATGGGAAGACCTGCCATGGTCAGTGTGGGGGTACCAGGGGGATGTCCAGTCCCCACAGTGCCCTGGGTGTCATCTTTCTGGGGCTGCAAGTCTTTCTCCTTCTATGGGAGGGTTATTTCCAGGCTCAGCACCCCGCAGAGCCTAAGTTTTTGTCCTGCTGCCCCAGTGTCTGAGAGCCCGGGGAAGGGGTGGGAAGGTGTGGGAGTCAGGGTTTGAACCTCCACCTCAGCTGTGGGCACCCAGTACCCTCAGACTTGTTCCCTCTCTCCCTGCAGACACGGACGAGTGTGCAGACGGCACAATCCAGTGTGGCTCGAGCCAGATGTGCTTCAACACCCGTGGAGGTGCCCAGTGTGTTGATGTGCCGTGCCCAGCCGGGTACTGGAGAGGCTCCAGCCCGGGGTGAGTCGTGCTGTGGGGCTCGGGGTGTCCATTCCATGCTCCTCGTGTCACTGTGGAGCCAGGTGTCCTGCCTGCTCTCTGACACCCCCCACATCCCGCATTCCCCCCTCTCCCCTGCAGGCTGTGCGTGGGCCGCTGTGCCCCGTCCTGCGGCCCGTCCGGTGCCCCCACGCTGCGGTACGAGCTGCTCACCCTGCCCCTGGGCATCGCTGCCCACCGGGATGTGGTGCACCTCACCCCAGGCTCCGCCCTCCGCCACCGTCCCGTTTTCACGCTGCTGGAGCAGGACCCCGGCAGCCCCTTCACCCTCCGCACCGAGCGGGGCCGCGGCGTCATCTCCACCCTGCGCCCGCTGCGGGACCCCGGCACCCACCGCCTCAAGGTGCAGGCGCTGGCCCCGGGCGGGCAGAGGGCACCCAGCATCTTCCTCCTCCTCATCTCCGTCTCTCCCTACCCCTACTGACACAGCCAAGGGACAGGAGGGGACGCAGGTCATTTCTCCTCCTGTCCCTCCCCACTGCACGGGTGGGGCACGTGGCTCAGGGAGCGCTGAGCTTGCACCTCTCTCCTCTCTCCCAGACACCCCCTCACCCCTTAATTGTGTTCCCTCCACCCACTGATGATCCCTGACTCAGCAGGGTCCCTGGAGGGACAAGATATCCCACCAGCCTCTTGCAATCAGGTCCCAAATCCCAGAGCAAACACAGCTCTGGGTGGCCTTGGCTGTGATCAGCTCTCAGGTGTGGGGGTGGGAGGATGAACCAGCCAGGGGTGCGGGGAGGGATCCCCCGGCCTGGGGAGGGCATGGGGCACCCTGGCATTAACCATGTATTAAATTGAAATAGTTGGTTTTGGAGTTTTTTTAAATCCACTTGGTTTCTGTGCACACTTACTGATTTATAAAGGTGTTTTGTGGCTAAATATCAACCTGTGCCCGAAGAAAGCAGCTTCTTTCAGCATGTGGGATGGGGCTGCCACAGCAGCCGCCCAGAATTCCTGGGGCTTTGGACACCTCCCTGCCTGGCCTTGGACCATAGAAGGGAGATTGCCACATCCAGACATTGTCCAGCCTCTGAAGGTCCAATCCTGCCCCAGCATCTGGTCCCTTGGTCAGCAGGAGCAGGATGTGGCCTCTTTGCACGTAGTGAAGGTAGAGGCTGTTCCCAAAACACTGTTTCAGTCCTAGTCCCTGGTGTGGGATGGTGGCAGTGCACCCAGGTGAGGGTGCTGTGGTCCCATCACTGGAGCCTGCTCTTGCTGCACCTGTGTGCAGGCACTGAGATTTCCCCCAGAAGTCTCTGTCCTTTGGGATGGGGCTTTCCTGTCCCTCAAGGCCAGGTCTGTTGTTGGTCTGGGGTGTCCTGGGCACGTGTAGGGGGGAAAGGTGGGTTTGTTCTGTCCCTCCTGCCCACTCAGGCTCCTGCATCTCCTGATAAAGCTTCAGATAAATCCAATAGTAATTCAAATAACTCTTGCTGGTCCAGGGAGGAAAGCCAGATGGTTGCAGAGCATTGGCTCCCCTCTGCCCCCCATTTTCCAACTCCTGGGGTCCTCCAGGGGAGGCTGCTGATGAGGTCAGGACTGGGGGAACGTGGAAGGCAGCACCCAGAGCAGCCATACAAGGGCTGGGACTGGGCACCTGCTCCATCCCGGCCGGGGGGCAGCTGCCTCCTCCTGTTCTGCCGGGTATCCCGCGGGCAGGCGGAGCACAGGGCCTCTCCCGGGGACCAGTGCCCATGGGGGACTGTCCTGCCGCGGCTCCGCCTGCCCAGCCCTGCTTATAAAGGAGGAGGAGGATGCTCCAGGCACCGGACCGGAGCACAGAGGGCAGCCGGACACCGGGAGTGGGTGAGTGCAGGCATGGGATGGGAGGGAGAGGGAAAAGGGGGCCTTTGCCTTGGGAAATGTGTCCCCTCACCCCATCTGTCCCATTTCCACCCACTCACGGGTGTCCCTCACCCCCTGGGTGCTGGAGCAGGGCAGTGGGGTTCCAGCCCCTTCCTAGCGCTGTGCAGGCTGCAGTCAAGCCCCTCCTAGCTCAGTTTGGGGTGGGGGGTTTCCAAGTGAATCCCATTTCTCTGAGAGTCCCCTCACCCACCCCAAGGGAGGGCAGCTGGGACCTCAGCTGGCACCACTTTGTGCCCTCCCCACTCTGTGCTGGGGATTTTGGGGGGCAGGATGGGACCTGCACAAGGTGGAGGAGCGATGCTGAGACAAACCCCAGCACCAGTGAGCACATCCCTGCATGCCTCTGCTTCACGAAACCCTGGGAAGCCTGTTCCTGCCCCTCCTGCCTGCCCCTGCCCTTCTCCCTGCCCCATCCCAGCCCGCAGGCAGCATCTCAGCAGTTCTTCCAGCCCAGCTGGCAAAGACAGTTCCTTTCTTTACCAAAGTTTCGAGCTTTTTGTTCTCCTCCGTTTTTTATATATTTCTTTTTCCTTGTTTTTAAAACCGAAAGCCCAGTGTTCCTTTGGAGCAGGGCAGCCAGAGTTCTCTCTGGTAAAAACCAAACCCTGCCCCAACTCACACGGAAATTGCTACGGAATAATAATAAGGGCTGAGAAAGTCCCGCCGTGTTCCCCTTCACTGAGCTTTGTTTGCTCTGATTTATTGCCACCTAACACTGAAACTTCGGGGCTCTCCCTTCCTGGGCAGGCGGGCTTGGCACGAGCCCCATTTCCAGAGCAGGGAATGCTGGTGGCCCCACACCCTTTCTGGGATGCAGGACGCGTCTCCAGGGCAAGGTGCCCCCGGGCACCTCTGGCATTTTGTAGGCAGTGGGGACATGTCTGAGCAGGCAAAAGTTGGAGGTGTTTCCCTAAACCGCTGCTGGGCCACTCGTGGAGCGAGCGTGCCCGGTCTCAGAGGTGCTTAGTCAGGCTGGCAACCACCACAGCGATGCTGGTGGCCACAGCAGGGATGGGTTTGGGGGGTAAAGGGAGGAATTAGTTTCGAAAGGAGCCGCTTGGGCTGGGCCCTTCTGGGAACTGCGACTGCCTTCCTGTAAATGCCCCGGCGAGGAAGGCACGGCTGAACCTCCCTGGGCAGGGACCCAGCTCGGCACGGCCACGGGGCCCCACGAGCAGGGAAACGCCGGTTGCTCAAGCCTGGGCACTGGGTGCTGCCTGCGTGGCAGCCCGACGGGCACGGGCAGGCTCAGGGAGCCGGATGCAGGTTATGGGGCTGCCAGACCCCCTCTGCTCTCCTCAGCACGAACCTGGCGGTGGCCGGGCAGATCCTGCTCTTGGGTGGCTCCAAGCCGTGCCCCGTGAGATGCTGGCAGGATGCGGGTGCTGGGGCACACCCCGGCATAACCACATCCCTCTGGAAGAGGTGCCGGTGCGCCAGCCAGGAGCAGCCCAGCAGGGCGCCTTCCCTGCCTGCAGGAGCAGGATTGTGCTGACTTGGCAGCGGCAGCAGCATGAAAGTTGCTCAGGACAGGAATTGGTCGGCTCTGCCATCCGCCTACCCCGGCCAAGGGTCAGCTGGCATCGCCTCTTCCTGGGGCCTTGGGATTCACAGCCTGGCCCTGGGGCCACAGAGCCCCTTCCTGCCCGGGATCTCCATCCCTCCACCTGAGCTCCAGGCGTCTTCCACCGTCTCCTGTTGTTGTCTCAGATCCTTGATATCCTTGTCTGGAGGGTGAGGGGCAATGAATCCCCACGTAGGTGTTTTGTGCTGGCAGAAAACACAGGCAGCGTAATCAGGACAAATGTACCATAAGCATTAATTAGACTTGGGGCTGGGCTGGGCTCTGGGGGACAGTTCCAAACCCCTCAGCCCTGCAACCATGTCACGCCCAGCAGTGCCAGAGGGCACTTGGGGCTGAGGTGGTGGGTGGCTCTCTGCAGAGGCCTGAGATGTGCTGGGTCGTGCCCGAGCAAGGCATTGAGCTGTGCCTTCACCATGGCTGGGTGCCTGCGCCTGAGTTCCAGCCCCCTGGCATTGCAGGGTGCTTGCAGAGCGCAGGGCAGGCTGCTGCAGGGGTGTCAGCATGGAGAAAAGGTAAGAGCAAAGCAGCTCTGATGGGTGCCCTGGTGTCCTCCCGTCGCCCAGCCACCATTGGGTGCCCTGGCTGGTGCACAGGCAGGGTGTCCTCCCCGGCTGGGAGCTGCAGCCTGGATGTGGCCATGCTGCTGTGGCTTTTCCTCCTGCTCCCAGCCCTCCCTTTGCTCCCTGCAGCCCCAGGAGGGCTCTTGGTTCAACTGATCCTTCCTGATGGCTGCAACAGGGGCTGAGGGCATCACAAACCCTTTTTCCTTTGCTTTGTCAGCACTATGGCTCAGTCCAAGGGCACAGTGGTCCTCGCCTACAGCGGGGGCCTCGACACCTCCTGCATCCTGGTGTGGCTGAAGGAGCAAGGCTACGATGTTATCGCCTACATGGTGAGCTCTGTTCCAAACCCTATCACAGGAACCCTGTCCCTGGGGCTGGGGGTGGAGGGGGTGCTGAGCTGCAGTCTGGGGACCTGGGTGGGTGAGAGGGCTCCTGGTGTGTGTGTGGCTGTAGTGGTGATCCTGGTCTCACTGGTTAACCATTGCCCAGCCCGGGTGTTCATCTGTTGAGTTGATTGTGTGGCACAGCCTGTCCCTGCCAGATAATGACCCTCTGCTAATGAGGGCAGCAGATCAGGGCTTGGCAGAGGGGTGCATGGCCATCTCAGGGGGGAACCCCCCTCCTGCCCACCCTGGGTGGCCTCAAGCCCAGCCAGCACAGGCTCTGTTATGCCTTGCGTGATGCCCTGTGCCAGACTGGGCTTGCACTCGGGTTTTGTGGTCTCCTTTTGCATTCAGTCTTGGTATTTTTTCCTCCTTTCCAGGCTAACATTGGGCAGAAGGAAGATTTTGAAGCAGCACAAAAGAAAGCGCTGGCACTGGGGGCCAAGAAGGTAACAGTGTCCCTCCCTCCGGGGGCTCTGAGCTCCCCCTGCTCCCTGGTGGGGGGCCAAGCCCCGGGGTCTCACATATCCCATTGCTGGGAGGAGGGACAGCGCCAGTGAGAAATCCCTTTTCCAGAGGTTTTGCACCAAAGCCTTTTAGCAGCATCCAGGAAAGGGGACACAAAGGGTCCCCAAATCCCTAGAGGAGTGGGTTCTCCCCTTAGCCGCCCTCCCACCAGGAAGCTCCCTCTGTGCCTGCAGGTTTACATCGAGGATATCAGCAGGGAGTTTGTGGAGGAGTTCATCTGGCCGGCAGTGCAGGCCAACGCGCTCTACGAGGACCGGTACCTGCTGGGCACGGCGCTGGCCCGGCCCTGCATCGCCCGCAGGCAGGTGGAGATCGCCCGGCGGGAGGGAGCCCAGCACGTCGCACACGGGGCCACGGGCAAGGTGAGGGAGGACGGGGGCACAGGGCAGGGATTGGTCCCTTGGCCAAGCTCTGGGTGCACGGCGTGTTGTGTGGGTGCTCTGCAGGGCCGTGCAAAACTCAGCCGTGTTTCAACACTTCCTTCTCGCTTCTGGGATTTCTGTGCCCGATTTCGGTTCCCTCTCCCTATCGGGAAGGCTGGGGTCAGAGCTGAACACCCTGTTTTCGGCAGCAGCTTGAAAATGCTGCTACAGACTGGGGCTGTCCAGGCCAGGAGCCAGCTGGGACTGAGCCAGCACCCTCCGTGGTGTTTAGGAGCATCCTGGGATACACGCGACTGTCCCAGTCCCTGTCCCGGTCCCTGTCCACATTCCTGTCCTCAGCTCTGGCTGTCCCGGCCCCTGTCCCCATCCCAATCTGTCCTGGTCCCTGTCCCCATCCTTGTCCCCATCCTTGGCTCTCCCGGTCCCTGTCCCTATTCCCGTCTTTATCCCGCTTGTCTCGGTCCCTGTCCCCATCCCCGCTGTCTCCACCGACGCAGGGACGACACTTTGCCGCTAGAGGCAGCCAGAGACCGCAGAAAGGAGATGCTCGGGGCCAGTCCCTGCCCCGGAGAGGGGGAATCCCCCGCGGGGAGCGTGGCGGGGGCGTGGAACCTGCGAGCCGTGACCGTGGGCCACCCCCAGCCCCTCCAGCCGCTGCCCGCACGCTGCCCAGCCCAGGCAGGGACACCTGGCGCAGGTGAGGGCTCAGTGGGTGAACCCAGGTCGTGCCCAGTACCTCCTCCCCCCTTCCCACGGGGACCCAAAGCGCAGCCCGTGCCCATCCTGGCCCAGGGGCAAGGCGAGGTGACCCCCTCAAGGTGTCACAGTGAGTTTGGGGCGGCTGGTTTTGGGGTCCCCAGCTATGGCAGAGGACCTTGCTTAGGAGGGGGATGTTCGCTGCAGCCGGGAGGCTGTCGAGGTTCGTGCCAGCACCCAGGAGATGGGGCAGAGGGGCAGCTGGGGGGGCTTTATGACCGAAATAATTCTCTCTCCTCCTGCGGTGGGGTCCCTGCACCCCTTTCCTGTCCGTCTCACCCATCCCCAGCAGCCCCCACTAAACGGTGCCGTGGAGTCACACACCCACAACGAGATGACGTCCCCTCTGCTCCCGGGTGCCACCAGCCGTCCCCGCTGGCTGGGACACCTTCGGTGGCTCCTGCTTCCCAAGCCATTAAGCTGCGGGCACGGGCAGGGACCGACCGCGGGTAACTCGACCCGGCTGCGGCGTCTTAAATGGGACCATCTGGGGTGTCCCCGCTGCCGGAGCAGATGGACGTGTTTTGGGCCTGTAAGGGAAATGAGTACTTTGGTGGATGTACTCGCCTGAGTGTAATAGTCCTTAGGGAATTCCCAGGCCGGTTGTAAATGTATCCTTCAGGCCGGGACCGACAGGAGGGAAGGGGGGCTCTGTTTGCCCCTTGGTGCGGGTGAAAAATAGGCTTTGGTGAGTGCTGTTCCCTTGGAGGTGCTAATAATTCCCAGCCTCCCTCCTCACCCCCTCCTAGCTACCTGGGCTCGTTAGCTGTACCTCATCAGCACGGGCCAATTAAGGTAAAGGGAGGTTCAGAGATAATTAATTATGAGCTACTGAATCCTCCTGCTCACCACGGTCTTTTCTCCCACCTTCCCCTCTCTCTCCATGCGTCCTTTGATGCCTTTGGGGCAAAAATACCTGAATCTGGGTTTCTGTTGGTTCAGCTTTCAGGAGTGTCAGCCCAGGGCAGAGCAGGGCTTGGGTGAGTCTGTGGTCAGCCTGTCTCCCTTGGAGCCTGGTGAATGAGCTGCACAGGGATTTTGAATGCCCAGCTAGCAGAGCTTCAGGAAAGGTGGTTTGGGGTTAAAACAAGCCATGGAGAGGGATCTGGAGAGACCTCATGGGACAGAGGATCCTTGCCCACCGTGCCTGAGGTCTTCGGTGTCGCAAGGGGAGCTGTGACTGAAGCCAAGCAGCATCTCAGAGGCTGCATGTGTCTGTTGTTACACACATGTGCACCACCACACGTGTGCACTGCCACACATGTGCTCACCCAGCAGCCCCTGAGCCTCTCAGCTCCCTGGACAAAACCCTGGGGCTGTAGCAGAGCTGGGAGCTGCTGATTTGTCATCTGCACTTTTAATGTTCCTGCTTTTTTTTTTTTTTTTTTAAATTTCCTGCTAATTTTGCCGTTTCTTTCACCAAATCCAAACCTGTGTCCCTGTCAGGCAACATTCCTCTCCTGAGGATGCTGTATGGCCCTGTGTGAGCTGGCCCAGGAATGAGATCTTGTCCCCCATCAGTGGGATCAGGGTGGGGGGCACCCACTTCCCAGCCCGCCCTAGTGAGGGGTGACTCCTCAGCATCTCCCATTCACTTTTCAGGGCAATGACCAGGTTCGGTTCGAGCTCACCTGCTACGCCCTGTGTCCCAAAATCAAGGTAAGGCACCTAAAATCATCCCATCCCTGGGCTCCTGGCCTCTCCCCAGCTGGTAGGGAATTCTGTTTTAACACCGAGGCAAGGGGCCATGCCTCACTTTAACAAGCTACCAGCTGCACACAGCGACGTTTTGGCATTTGAGGGGGCTGTAATGATCCTTAATTGACCTATTTTTACCCCAAACACCACGGGACCACAGAGGAAACAGCATCAAGGCAGCTGCTGGATAATCGATGCTGCCTGTTTCCCCCCTGCATCCAGTGCCTGGTTAGGGCCAGGGGTCTGGGTTACTCCCCCCTTGTGCTGGAAGATTAAATTTCATCTGGGGGACCAACACCCTGTGGATCCTGTCTCCGAGGGGCAAAGGGGGCCCAGGGGCTACAAGAGGGCTGGGGGCTTCTCACCTCATGCTCCTGCCCTCCCACCAGGTTGTTGCACCGTGGAGGCTGCCCGAGTTTTACCAGCGCTTCCCTGGGCGCCGGGAGCTGATGGATTATGCCAAGGTAGGAGCTGGTGTGGTGTGGCCGTGGGATGCTTGGGGAGGCCACAAGATGCTCAGGGCAGCAATAGATGCTCAGAGTGGCTGTGGAAAGCTCAGGGTAGCTGTGGGATGCTCAGTGTGGCCACAGGATGCTTGGGATGGCCACGGGATGCTCACCATGGCTTGGCAGGTGACAGCAGCAAGCCCTGCACAATATCCCTCCAGCACCACACTGGAGCCTTCTGGTTGGGGTTCCCTCCCCCCCCAGCCTCTATTTTTTTTTTTCATCCTTCCTTTTTAAAAGCCCCATAATTACCTGGCTATTAATGGTAACCTGCTTTCCAAGGAAACGGGTCCCAGCTCCCTGACTTAAGCAGCAGACAAAGCAAACACATTCACCTTTGTTGTGCCTTCCTTTTTGAAGTACAAGTTACAATAAAACATATTAGAAGTTTTGCATCAGGTTTTTATGTGCCCACCAGGGTACCTTTCTTTTTTAAGCGACTTCATGGAAATGCTTGACAACTCTGCTCAATCAATCAAAAGGGAAAAGGCAGCTCTGTGCATAAACCAGAAAATTGCTTCAGTTTTTAAATAGCTGCCGTGGAAGCTGCCTGGGTAATCTCTGGGAAGGCGAGGTGTGGAGCTGGAGGGATGTGGCGTGGGGTGAGGAGCCCTCCGAGCCCATTAGGGCCGCCAGGAGAGGGTGGCGTGTTGAGGATTGTGTTTGCCATCTGCCGTTGTATTATGAAGGGGCGAGTTTACGAGAGCTTTCCATATGTTGCCAAACAAATTGTCAAGTAGGGGAGTTATTAAGAGCGCCGCGGTTTTATTATATGGAAAATGGAACACGTGTTTTGGGTTTGGGGGGTTTTGTTTTGGTCGTGGGGTTTTTTTGTTTGTTTGGAAGGGGGAGGGTGAAAGGGAAACGAAATGGATTGGGGCCCAGTTCCAAGAGGAAAGGTTGTGGGGTGAGGGTTCCTAGTACTTCTCAGTCTCTGGTTATGTTTAGTGTTTAAAAAAAAAAGGGGGGTTCTCTTCTTTTTCATGCTCGGGAGAGGGAGATGTGTGGCCAGGTCCTTTGAGCATCTGCATGTGCTTACCTTGGTGCTTGAGGAATGATATTTGGGGCTCCATTGGTACCAGGGAAAGGGAGGATCCGTGTCACTGCAGCACATCTCTTGCTGCAGTGGGGCTGGAGCCAGCTTTGCTCTGGCAGCAACCTGTGCCAGTGGCTGCTTCATCCCCACAACCAGCTGAGGCTGAAATAACTTAATGAGAAGGGGGAAGCTCTCATGGGTGCTGCTCCAGGATGAGCCATGGCCACAGGCAGAACCAGGTGGGACAGAACCTGAGAACAAGATCTCTCTTTGGTTGTGGCACCTTTGGCTCCAGCCAAGGCTGCCTGGGCTCAGTAGATGTTGGTACATGGGTCTGGACTTGGAGGATCCTCTTTGAAATGGAGTGAGGATGGGCTGGGGAGCGTGGGCTGCCAGGAGGAGGCAGAGGGCAGAGAGGGCTGGCTGAGAAAATAAATCAGCTGGGGCTGGTGGCTCATTATTCAGGTCGGAAAGATACATTTGTATATCTCAGGTGAGATGAGTGTGCCAATGGTCTGTCTCCTCTTCCAAATAACAAGTGATAGGACGAGAAGAAATGGCCTCATGTTGTGCCAGGGAAGGTTTAGATTGGTTTGGACATTAGGGGAGTCCCAGGGGGTCCCGCAATGGAATTGTGGTGTGGGACCAGCAAATCAGGACCTGAGGCAATGTACCCCCAGGATCAGAGCTGAGTCGGCCCCTCTGCAGCCTTAGGAGGTATTTCAGAACCTTGTTCCCATCTTGGGTGATGGATTGAGGACTGTGATGAAACAACCACAAACATTTCCTTCCCCTCTTCCCGGCAAACAAGGAGCCTCTGCTCAGCCCCTGCTCCTCTGTCCCTGGCCAGGCCCTTGGCTGATGTCCCTGGTGTGATGACACTGACTTGCCAGAACACAGACACATCAGGGCCCAGTGGGAGCCCAGAGCTGCCATCTCCACCCCTGTCTCCCTGTGGCCATCCCACAGCCGGCACATCCCATCTCCTCATGCCAGCAGGGTGGGACACGTCCCCGCTGGCTCCAGTTGTCAGCCTGCTCCCGTCACCTCTCCTGCTAATTCCCCTGCGTATTCACCTCGTCTTCACAGGCAATTTCCCCCATTGAAATGTCAGTGGATAATTGAGCACACCAGTGACCTTGTTAGGGAGCCGGGCTCGGTGCAGCGCGTTGTGCCGGGGAGGCAGCCAGTGTGGGGCCGCCTGTCCCCTGGCATGGTGGGCTCGGGGTGCCCGGGCTCGGGGGGACACCTCCACAGCTGCTTTGCCATGTGTTTGTGCTGCTGTCCCCTCATGGCAGAGCATCAGTCCTCCAGAGCATCCTGTGGATGTGGGGATTTGTGTCCTCGTCACCTCCCCTTGCTAAGCAGCCCAACTGGGAGAATCATGGAACATCCTGAGTTGAAAGGGACCCACAAGGATCACTGAGTCCAACTCATGGCCTTCACAGGACAACCCACTGTCCCACCACGTGCCTGAGAATGTTGCACCATCTTGGACCTGGACCTAGGAAAAACACAATGTCCATGCTGGTGTCCCCATTGCTGGGGTTCATGGGGTGCTCTGGGGTCCCTTCTCAGCCTGTGGCAGGTCTGGGGCAGCCCTTGTCCTCCCATCCACACAGTGTCCCTGACATCCCCATCGAGGTGGCCCTTGTGGTGGGAGCCGATGCTGTCTGGGATCAGGGACCCGAGTGTGCAGCTTGCTCTGTGCTGCCTTGTTGGTGATGATGGGTTGTGCCTTTGAGCTTTTGGGGCTGATCCTGGTGGGAAATTGTGCCAGTGGGGGCTGGCATTCCCTACAGGCTGTCTTACCCCCACTCTCATTCTCTTGGCAGAAACATGGGATCCCGGTGCCTGTGACACCCCAGACACCCTGGAGCATGGATGAGAACCTCATGCACATCAGGTGAGTGGCCAGGCAGGTGGGGAGCTTCTGTGGGGTGAGGACACAGGGTCTGGGGCCCCTATCCCCTCCATCCTTCGTGGCCCTTCACACCTCCATCATCCCAGAGCTGCTCACCATGGGTGACCCCGAAACCTCCAGCCTCACTTTCTGCCCAGTTGTCCATGTCCCATGTGGCAGCATCCATCTCCTGGGCTCTCCCAAGCCTGGTTCTCCTTGCAAGGTTACTGCTAAAATGCCCTGGAGATCCATAACATATATTTACTCCCATCCATGGGGTGGTGGGAGTGGGGCTGTCGTCACGGTGGGGTTTGGGGTTGCAGTTTGCAGGTGCTACAGTGACTTCTCCCTCCTTCCCTGCCTGCTGCAGCTACGAAGCCGGGATCCTGGAGAACCCCAAGGTAATCGATCACGGCCACCCGGCCAGCGTGGCAGCCACGGGGCCGGGGGCGTCTCGTGTGTTTGCAGCCTAATTGGAAATTTCACGGCGGGGCCGTCCGTGTGTGCGGGGAGGCTCCGCCGCCCGCCCCGGCCCCTCCGCCTCCCCCGGCACGTTAATTGCCGCCGGCATGAATAGGGGAAGGGACCGTTTCAGGGTGACACTGGAGGGGACAATGTCGCGGGGCAGCAATAAAGGAGCAATTAGACAGATGAGGTGCTGGTGGGAGAGTCGGAGCTGGTGACGGAGGTTCGGGCTGGCCCCTGCAGCTCGCCCAGCCCTCCTCGCTTTCCCATCCCCGCTCTCTGTGGGGTAAAACCTGCCCTTGGATGGGTGAGGTGTTGGAGACACTGAGGGCATCCATGGGGCCACCAGTTCTGACTCCCAACGGGGCCACGAGCCCGGCGGTGGTGCTGGGATCTGCTGCCAGGTGCTGCTGGAAGCGCAGCAACCCCTCCGGCCGCTCCGAGCAGTGCTCGTGGTCCGGCCGCCCGCTGGCCCTGCCGGCGCTGTTCATGCTCCAGCGGGTCACCGCGCTCGGCGGCTACTTAAACTATCCATCAGCGCTAATTAGACAACCCGGGGAGAAGGAGGGGGAGGCAGGAGGAGAGGGAGAGGAGCCGCTGGAGCTCGGCGCCCGCAGCCGGCTCCCCGCAGCTGGGCTGACGCGTGCCTCCGGCGGGGGAAGGAAGGGAAGGTGGAGAGGGGGTCCCGCTCCCCCTTTGGTGCCTTCCAGAGGGGTGTCTGTGGGTCAGGCTTTGCAAAGCCGGGTTCCCGTGGAGCCTCCTCTCCTCCAGGGGAGCGGTTGGCACCGGGATGGGTGTTCGTGCCTCTAGCTGGAGCTGGCAAGGGACTGACCCGCGCCCGTCCTGACCCACCCCTCCGCACCCAGCGCCTCTCCTCTTCTCTAGCGGAAGACCTCCAGTCCCCAGGCTCTGCCAAGCCCGCTTCCTTCCCACAGCCAGCTTGGAAAACGGGGCTGACCAGTGCCCTGACCCCGTCCCCGAGCATCCTCCGCTTGGGCATCTCACCCTCCAACAGCGCTGGGAGGTGACTTCCCTGAGCGCGGTGTCACCACTGTCCCCTCCCCGGCCCGGGAAGCAGTGCTGGGCACCTGGTGGCTGTGGCAGGATCCGAGGTGCCAGGCACGGCGGGCTCCCCTCCCCAGACCCCCGGGACCTGCCAAACGCAGGGATTTGAAAGCAGATGGTTGAGCTATTTTCTGCCTCTGTGAGGCCCGATTGAAGGGCAATGAGGCAGCTAATGCGGAGAAAGATAGAAATTTACTTGCTTTAACTTCATATGGCACTCTGAAAGAGTTCATTCAGTCCCGGGCACAACAATATCAGCCGGATGAATAAACCATTTGCGGCATCGATAGCTCTGCATCATGGTTTACTTCATGGACCATTTGCTTCCAATTTCTTCTCTTCTTGCCCCGTTTTTCTTGCTTCTTTCTTCCCCCCCTCCCTCTTTCCCTTTCCACACACTCTTCCTTTTTTTTTTCCTTTTTTTCCCCCCCTTTTTATTTTTTTTCTCTCCCCTTTAAAGATGACATTGCAGGACTAGCCCCCCTGCGGGGAGGGATAAATAGAAGGCATTGATACACTGCAACAAACTATTTGTCATTTGAACTGTGCTTTTAGGAGAGAGAATAAAAAGAGGACAGACTCACACCGTAATGATGGAATGCAAGCCAAATGTCACTTTTATTTCTATTTAGTTATTTTATTTAATAGGGGTTTTCATAGTTGGCTCGGAAAATTGGAAACTACCTGACTTTGACTTCCAATGTTTAGTAAAGAGTTTTTAATACTTTCCGGTATTTCTTCTCCCCCTTCCTCCGTCTTTTCCTTTTGAACTCAAAGTTTTTCATCATCTCTCGCAGGTTCATCTAGTTAATAAGTGTGATCAGGGCTAGGAAAGGCCAGACGATGTAAAATTGAAATCCACAGCCCGTGTAATCTGTGTGCAGGGGCACAGGGAGATGTGCCTGCCTGCCAGCGCCTCTCCCTTAAAACAAGAGAAAGGGGCAAAAATGGCATAAAATGGGAACTGAGGGGAGTTTTGCTGCACCGTATGCTTGGCTAGTTATGTCTGTATTCCCGGGATTTGGCTGTGGATGCTGTTGGGATGTGCACTCCGGGGCTTGGGGTGAGGCAAGGGGGGTACCCCTGGTGAAAAGGGGATGACTGGGTGCTTGCAGTTTGGGTGGGCTTCTCTCAGGTGCTGGCAGTGCTCCAGCAAATATAAATATGTTTGGAGAAAAATAAATGGAAGTTTTCACTAAAATTCTTACTGCCCATCTTTGAAAGTTTTAGACGAAAACTTCTGTAGAGAAATTAATTTTCCTTCTAAAAAGCTTAATTTATTTTTTTTTTAAAGCAACCACTTGGTTGGATTTCGGGGGGTTCTTTTCCCTAGCTTGCTTTATACCTTGTCTTTTTTTACCTTGCTGGAAAGGAATAGAAGGGAGGAAAAGGGATCTTGAAAGGTCCTTTCTATCCCAAAGCATTCTATGAAGTGAGCAGGAGAAGAGCTGTGCTTTAAAAAGGAGAGGAGGAACAGGGGGTGCGTGTGCCAGGCAGTGGATGGGTGGATGCAGACAGGCCCCCACTGCCCAGGGATTCCCAGAGCTCCAGCTCTCACCAGCTGGGTCTAGTGGGCAAATACCAGTTTGCCACCTTTTAAAAGGCTTCCTGCCTTTCCACCACGCTGCACATGCCCTGGGTGCCCTGTGCCTCAGTTTTCCCTCCACCTCCTGGAGCTGCGGATGGGTGGGGAGTCCCTTTGGAGACAGGAGTTTGCAAACACCGATCTGAAAGTATTTTGGGGTCAGCAAGTGCAGTCCCATCATGGGCGAGTGCCGAGGGGGCATGTGAAATTGCAAAGCATTTGCTCTCTGGGACGGAGAGCTTTCTTTTATTGTATTTCCCACCCCCAGCCCACCCCTTCTTCTGGCACGCACTTCAATTGCGGCAATTCACCGTCGGCGCCCGAGCCTCCGCTGGCCTGGCTCTGATGGAGATAAGATGCCTCTTTCCTATAAATCTCACAAAAAAAACAATATACATAAAGGTTGATGTGCTCTGAAATGGGTTTTTGCTTTGCCGCTCTATTTTCCCCCGTGTGTATTAACCCCGGGAGCACCATGAAAGAGCCGGTGGCGCCTGGAGCACCTGCTGGGGTCAGGGCTCCTCATTAGTTTTTTCGGTCAGCGGCGGATGAGCCCGGCCGAGGTGCGGGGACGCGCGGGCACCCGCCCGCCCCGCCGCTCGCTGCCAGCGTCCCGCTTTTCCCTGCCTGACTTGCTTCTCCGCAGCCATCCCGCCTCCAGCTGTGGGGGCGTTGGAGGAAAAGATGAGATCAAGTTGAGGGGAAAAATTGGCTGATTCTTCCAACCCCTTTGTTCCCGGGGCCCCGGTGAGCGCCGGTGATGTGCCAGCGCCTGGTCCCGCGCTTTGGGATGGTGGGGTACACTTTTGGGATGGGGGATGAACCCCGGGGAGGGGGGATTCACTTTGGGGTGTGGGATGCAGTCTGGGGATGGGAATGCCAGCAGTGTAGGCCATGGCAATGCCACTGACTCTCCTACTTCTCTCCCTCTCCCCACAGAATCAGGCTCCCCCCGGGCTCTACACGAAGACCCGTGATCCGGCCACCTCTCCTGACACCCCGGATGTGCTGGAGATCGAGTTTGAGCGGGGTAAGAGCCTCCTTGCTGCCAGACCCTTGTGCCTTGGCCCCACGAAGACAAACCCCACTTCCCAGCCGGGACCAGGGTTCCCTGGCAGCCAGAAGCATCTCCAGAGTGGGGGCACATGGGTGAACTCATGGCATCAGGGATGAGGATGGTGCTTGCAGCACACTGGGGCTCTGTGCAGAGGATCTGGTTAGATCTCAGGGGGTTGCTGGCACCCCTCTGAGAGCAGAAAGGGCTCTGAGTCCCCTCCATAGCCATCGAGGTGTAGTGGGCACAGGGTCCCTCTCCTGCAGGTTGGCACACAGGTGGCCCTGGGAACACACAGGTGACCCTGTTCAGTGTGACAGCCGAGGAGATGCTCCAGCAGGATTGGCCTTTGGTACTATGAATGTTAAATGAAGGAGACAGGGACACCCCACCACATTCACGGGGACGAATGGCAGGGCCCAGCCCCGGAGCCTTCACCAGAGAGGGGACACTGGGCAGCATCTCCCACCTCCAGCAGCCATGGCCATCCCCGTGCCACCATCCATTCTGGCAGCAGCAGCGAGCCCAGCCCAGGCTGGGGGTGAAGCCCCGCTGGGAGGGGGCACCCCCTCCCCGCCGCCAGCATCCCTGCTCCATTATAACGATCCCCCTGCCAGGAGCAGCCCCCCCCTCCTCCTTCCAGCAGCCCATTCAGCCCCTAGTTAATTTATTTGAAGTTTTAATCTAATTATTAACTATTTCAAAGGCTAAGCAGCTTTCACCAACAACGGCCCCGACAACGTCGGCTCTTCGCCGGGCGGACTCGGGCCAATACCCCGGCGGAGGATGCGAAGAGAAAGAGCCGGGGCGAGGGGAGGGCGCGGGGTGGGGGGGCCCGCGCCGAGAAGCAGCTTAAGGTTCATTATTGCCGCGAGTTACATTTAATAGCAATTTACAACTGAGTTTATAAACCCCTAGAAAATAGGGGGTTTAGAGGGAGGGGGGCAGTGGTGGGGAGCTGACAGCCCCCGTCACTAGACCGGGCTCTTGCGGGCGCCTATATAATAAAGACTAGAAAGGGAGGCATTGAGGCTGATTGGCAACTGATAGTGCGTTAAATGGTAATGAGGAGGGCAGATGGAGGGGGGATTAGCCTCCAACTCCGCACCGCTTTTCTTTGTGGGCCCCGCAGCCCCCTTGTCAGCTTCCTAATACATTTATTGCTCATTTCACACCGCTAAAGAAAAATGCCTCTTTCTATTCAGCGTTTCCCCCCCCCTCCCTCCTGGCTTTGCCCCTACCCGGCGCCCTTAAAAAAAAAAATTAAGGGGAAAAAAAAAAAGGGGGGGGGGAAGAAAAGGTGCAATAATTAATTCATGGCGGGGAGCACCCCGCCGCGGGGTGCGTGTGCGTGCGTGTGCGAGCAGCCGTGCCCCAGTGTGGGGGTCCCCCCCCAGACGCCCCCCGTGCTGGCGAGGGGGGGGGGGGGGGGGCACACATTTGTCACCGTGTCCCCCCTCCGCGGCAGGGGCTGGTGGGACAGAAGGTGCTGCGCTGTAAGACAATTGCGGAGCGTGAAATTCAATTAGTTAAGGGCCTGGTTGCAATTTCACAGGCCCTAAAAAAGAGAGAGGGAAAAGAGAGGGGAAAAGGGGGGGGGTGACGTTTTTATGGGCTTTTTTTATTTATTTATTTCGCCTCTCTCCCGAGGTGGGTCCCCCCTCCCCTCGCCTCCCCCTCGCACCAGCTTGGATATGCCTTTTTAAGAAGTTATTTAGAGTTCATATCTGTCACATCTATTTAACGCCCGTGGGATGATGTTCCGGGGGGGATCCTGACACCAGCTGATCCTGCCTGTCCTCGCTCCCTGCCTCCGCAGGTGTCCCAGTGAAGGTCACCAACATTGGGGACGGAGCCACTCGTTCCTCGGCCCTGGAGCTCTTCGTGTACCTGAACGACATCGCGTGAGTGCCACCCTGTCCCTTGGCAGCAGGGACAAGGGCAGATCCCCAGGGTACCCAGGGTGGGGTGGAAACAGGATGCTCACAGCAGGCACGTCCTGATGAGCCCAGGGATGGTGGTCAGCAGTGTGAGCATGGGATGGTCCCAGCTGGGTCCCAGTTGTCCGTAAATGCCAGCAAGCAGAGCTGGGCACCAAGGCCAGGAACACGAGGGAATAAATACCTTAGGGTGTTGCTTTCAGTGCATGAGGAGGGTTAAAAAGTCCTCTGAACCCCTTCTGCGTTTTCCATGTGCCCCAGCTGCACACTGGGTGAGGGCTGCCCTGCCCACTGCAGAGGCTGAGTCCCTGGGGCACCCCCTGCCTGCAGGGCACCCCTTTGCCACTGGTCCCAGCTCAGTCCCAGACCCCCAGCTCCCACATCTCACCTCGCCCTGCCTGCCCAAGGGGGCTCAGTGTGCCATTTGGGTGGAGAGTTGGCTTTTTGGGGGCATGGAGATGTGGCGTGTGGGTCCACAGCCCTGTCCTCTCCCTGCCTCCACAGCAGCAGCTCCTTTGGGGTTTCCTGCCCTATGCCACCCCATGCCCAGTTTCTGATGCCACTGGCACAGAACCATCCCTGGGGGTTTGCCCAAAAATACAGCAGCACCCATGAGGGCACCTGCTCTTCCTAAGTGCCATCTGGCCCCCTCAATCCTCCTCCATGCCCCTGCCTTCATCCCCCTGGTGGTGAATGGGAATGAACTTTTCCATGTAGTTCATTTTTTAAATGTAATTAAGTGGTTTTAAAATTACTTTGGCTGTTGAGAATAGAGCTGTGGCATGTCCTGTCTCCTTGCCTGGTTTGTTTTCCAGTGGCCCAAGTGCCATGGCTGCCAGGTCACTACCGATGGTCACCAGTGCTGCTCAGGAGCTGACCATGCTGTCATTTGGGGTTTGTCCCCCACTGTCCACCCCTCTGATCCACCTCTCACAGCTGCCCGTGTCCCACTGTGGAGATGGGGCTGCTGCAACCTCCCTTCTCCTCGCAGGGGCAAGCACGGGGTTGGGCGCATCGACATCGTGGAGAACCGCTTCGTCGGGATGAAGTCCAGAGGTGAGCCTGCGGTGCCATCCCTGCCCTAAAAACAGCAAAAAAAAGGAAAACCCCGGGAGGCCGTGGCTCGGGTCACCCCAGCAGCCCTTAACCTTTCCCTCCCCATCAGCTTTTGATGGAGATTTCCCTGTGACAGAGATTTTTCCCTGCTCTCTAACGATGGCAGCTGCCCGCTCGCTGCCGGTGCCACTGTTTGCGCCAGCCCTGCAGTCCCAGTGCCACCAGGGGAGACCCGTCCCCAGGGGGAAAAACACCAGGCTGTGGGTTTGGTGGGAGGATGATCCTGGAGGGTGCCAGGCTCTGCAATACCGGTACAAAACACAGGAGGCTGATGTAAGTCACTGAGGGTTTTTTTCAATAGTTATTTGATTTATCTACACATTTTGGAGGCCGTGACTCTTAGTATTGATCATCCATTGGGATCAATTCCATTGTAAACCTCTGGAGGCAGCAAGCTGCCTTGTGCAGAACTAAGTAACGAGGTGGCTCAGCTTCATTTCCCATCTCCTTGTCCCCAGTCTTTTATTTTAAATCTCGTTAATACCTAATTAGATGCTCCCTTTCTTTAAACTTGCCCTCTGTGCAGGGCAACAGCAAATATTTTGGTTAGACTCAGCCCAAGTTCTCCCTCCCCACCACAGGGCCCTTCACAAGAGCATCCACCGCAAAAGGCAAGAAACAAAACCCCAAATCATTTGATCTGGGTTTGAATAATCAAATTAAAACCGAAAGAAGGAAGAAAAAAGCCCCAACCCCGACCCGCGCACGCCAGCCGGCGCATTTGCATTCAGGATGCTGAGTAATTTGTCAAAATCTATTTTATTTTTTTTAAGAGCCACTGACACGCTCTAGTGACCCTTCCAGCATTTAATAATTTCTCTAAACCCCATTTAACTGTCATGTCTGTCTGCTGCATGACATTGCTGAGCGATCGCTGTGGTGTTTGTGCGCCGGCGGACGCGGCAGGACCGGGCGTTGTGGGGACAGCTGGGTGTGCACCGTGGGGATGAGACCTTGGGGTGGGCTTCCTGTGGGGACAAGACCTTGGGGTGGCTCCCCCACTTGCTTTGAGCAGGATCCTGCCCCTGATTTTGCTTCTTGGGATTAAGAAAAACCCCTGAGAAATCTGCTCCAACAGATGTCCTGTGGGAGAGGTGGAGAGCTGGGACGTGAAGAGGCTGGAACAGGAGAGTGCTGTGGGTACCTGCCCCACCCTGAGGGGTTTTAGGGTGCAGGGCAGCTCGAGGTGACCCCACCTCCCCACTGCCAGGAGTATTTTGGACCCCAAGTGGACTTAGGGTCAGTGGTGCAAGAGATGGGAGCTGGGTTTGGAGGAGATGATCCCTTAAATCCCAGTGGTGTGAGGTGACCCCACTGACTCAGGGTTCTGCAGGTTCCTTGGGGCAGCACAGGGACCCCGGCTCTGCTGGGGAAACTGAGGCACATTCAACAGCAGGAACTGATCCCTCCATGCTGTGCAGGTGGCAGTGAAGGTGCCTCCTCTCCCTCATCTCCCAGACCCGAGGAGTTGGAGAGGAGAAAAATTCATTTGCATTGATTTTTTTTACTAAGCTCCTAATTGAACTTCGTTAAGGCCTAATGGGCGAGGGGCACGTGGCACGCACCCGCACCAGCCTTTTAAGCCCTATTAACTCGGTTTTGCCATATTTGTTTTAGTGGGAGGAGGTGGCTAATTATGGGGTGCCAGGGAGTGGAGCTGCAGCCGGCTGGGGGGGGGGGGCATGGCTCTGCCGGGGGCTCTGGGCTGCGGTGGGAGCACGGCCCTGCCTCTCCTGCCTTTTCACATCCTCATTATCAAATTATCTTTTTAACTCCGAAGGGGGGCTAATTAAGTGAAGTAAATGAAATCAGTGGGGAGGAAGTGGGAGGGAGGGGATGGTCGCTGCCAAAAGCTGAGTGCTGCCTTCGGCTGGGGCTTTTCCTCCTCTTGGCTCTCTCCTTCCTTTTCCCTTTCCCCCAGTTGATGCACTGAGCAGATGGAGCAGGAAAGTGTAAAACCCCTTCCCTGCAATGAACACATATCAGGCCAAGCTTGGCCTCGGCCCTGGACCAGGGGTAGAAATTTGGGCAGCATTTTCCCAAGGGCAGCATTCTCCCTGGGGAAGTGACTGCATCCCCTCCTGTCCCATGAATGACGCTGGGAGTGACAGCCTGCACTCAGCACAGCAAAATTGCTTGGATGGAGGTGAAGTGACAGCCAAGGTTACAAATTAGAAAATTTTAAGTAGCAGCAGCTGTCTCCTTGGCTGCCCCCTCCATGTCCCCCCCTTGGCTCCAGTCCCCCCTTCCCCAGCAGTAATTATGGGGTGATTGAAGCATCACTGGGCTGCAGTGCTGACACCTCTGTCTTTTTCCTGTAAACACGGGGAGATGAAAACAGACACTTGGAGATGCTGCGAGTGTCACTTTGAAGGTGTCTCTTGTCTCCTCAGCAGCGGCGACGCTGGAGTGTGGCTGTCAGCTGCCCTCCCCTCTGCCCTGGCTGACACACTCTGGTCCCCCATCCTCTAGGACCCACAGATGGGCAGAACGTGGGGGTCAAGGCACATACACAAATCATCAGCCCAAATTGGCTTTAACACCTCCTAAGGGGAAAAGAGGGAATATTAATTGTGTTAGTGGTGGGCTCCACTCCATGGTCAGGGGCTGGAGGGGACATAGAGCTCTGTGCTCCTGTGCCACCACCATGGGGACAGCTGGGGTTTGGTGTTAACTCGGCTGTCTGCTCCCACAGCCCTGTCAGGACTAGGCTGCAACATCACTGGAGTGGCTGGAGAGGAGGGATTGGCTCTCCTTTGGGACAGTGGGATCGTGTTCTGTGCCTGGAATCATGGACACTGGTTGGGATGGGGTTTGATGGAAATGGCTTGGGCTGCCATGCAGAGAGGGCTCCTGTTGTCTGTGGGACTGTGGCCACTCTGAGATGGGACATGTGCCTGTGCCACTCTCCAGGGCACTGAAAGAGCAGAGCCTGGTGAGGTTTTTTGCCCTGGGGGCTCCCCTCACCCTCTCTCAGGGCTGGGGCTGGTTGAGGACACATCCCCTTCACTGGGGATGCTTTCTTACAGGGTTTCTTTGTGTGTCAGCAAAACCTTCTCCCATTCCCATTCCCACACCATAGCAGCTGCCTGGTGTTGGGAAGGGACCATCCCCACAGGCAGACAGGAGACAGGCTGATGGAGCAGCCCTGACCATGGACAGGTTACAGCCTTTCCCAACACGTGTTCCCTGCTGGACCAACTCAGTGTTTCCCCCACCACCTTTCCACCCACATCCGACCTGGACGGGAGCACTGTGTGGCCGCACCCCTATTTAAACTCCAAGTAACCACATTATGCAGAAAACAAGCCCCGAACGGCTGTAACAAAGGAGCAGCTTTCTGAAACAATTAAGCATCCTCCATCCCCAGGCCTTGTGCATTGAGGGGAAAGGGGGGGGGGGCAGCAGGAAGGGACTTGGGGGGGCTCTGCCAGCCCCAGAGGAGGTTTCCCTCCCAGCCCTCAGGTAGCCTCGTTGCTTCCCAGCGGACGCGCGGGGCTCTTTCTCGCCAGCCGAGGGGAGAGGAGGGTACTTCAGGCCCCGCGCTCCCCGTGCCTGTGCCCCGCGTCGTTCCGCTAATTACAGGTTTTCAGCCGCAGACCGTTGGGCACGGATGGGTGGGGGGGATCGGTTCCCAAACCCTGTCATTTAGCCTCGTCAGAGTGCCTCTTCAAAGAGGGGAATCTAGAAATTTTCTCCGCAAGGTGCGGAGTGGAC
Organism: Neopelma chrysocephalum; assembly: GCF_003984885.1. Lineage (NCBI taxonomy): Eukaryota > Metazoa > Chordata > Aves > Passeriformes > Pipridae > Neopelma > Neopelma chrysocephalum. The sequence continues at coordinate 5,426,239 of NW_020897735.1, forward strand.
TGTCTCGGCCCCAGCATGAATATAATGACAGATGCATTTTACGGCGAGCTGAGGCTGAATGCGCTCGACCACGGCTCCTTCTGTCAGCCAAGTCATTATTTTTTGTCATTTGCTGACAGTTTTGGTCTCATTCGTTTCTCTCTCTTTTTCTGCTTTTCCCCCTGCCTGGAAAAATGGGTAGGTATCTATGAGACCCCAGCGGGAACGATCCTATACCACGCGCATTTAGATATCGAGGCCTTCACCATGGACCGGGAAGTGCGGAAAATCAAGCAGGGGCTCGCCTTGAAATTCTCCGAGCTGGTGTACAACGGTATGTATGGTCCTTCAGCCTGGACCTGCCACTGCAGCCTCCTCCCAGCCATCCTCCTCCTCCCTTGGTGCTGCTGGAGGTTGCAGGTCCCACTAGTACATGTGCTCAGGGTTGTAAAATTCAGGTGTGGATTTTGAGGCTACTCGCTGGGGGAAGAGATGGGTTTGGGCTGAGCTCAATCCCATGCTCTGCCTGCTTTCCTGCCGAGGGAGCTCCGGGCCTGCCTTTGGGAGGCAATGCTGTCTTCCATGAGGTGATGCTCTCAGCATCTCTCCCAGTCCAGTGCCACCACTTCGTCCCAACAAACACATTTGGATGTCTCATGGGATGTAGTTCACCATCCCATTGTCCCCCCTTTCCCCAGCTCTCACCTCCAACCCGTTCCATCTCTGTCTGCTCTCACCTCAAAAGGACTCAAACACTCTGGGGTATGAGGCACCCAAGCTCCCAGCATGGCCGTCCCTGCCATGGGATTTGAAGCCAGAGACCTCTTCCCATGCCCTGGCAGGGGTGTGTGGCACAGGGGCCCCTCGAGGTGCTGGGGGCTGCAGGATGGAGGGTCTGGGCTGTGCTATGTGGTGCACAGCCCACACAGGGGCACTGCGGGTTGGGGCTGCAGGAGGGGCTCCCAGTCTGGACCAGGACAGCACTGCCTGGAGAGGGCTGGGAGCCTGGAGGGATAAGGGGACACTGGCTCACCCCTGCAGTGAGGGACAGAAATGAAGCCCCGTATCCTCCCTCCTGTGGAGCAGCCGCAGCTCCAGCTCGTGGGTTGAGTTTGAGGGGTCTCAGCTCAGCCCCCCTGTGCTGCAGGGAACAGCTCGCTGGGCCAGGAGGCTGCCAGGGCTGGGAATGGCACCCTGGGAAGGGAATCATCACTGCCCTGGGGATTGATCTCTGGATTCACCCCAACCCAGACACTGGTGCTAAATTGAAGGAAGTGGGATTAGCCCAAAATGCCACAGGTGGACTCAAACCCCTACTGCCCACACCTGGGTGCTCAGCTCAGAACTGACATCCCTGGAGACCCCACGGTAGAGAGATTCCTGCCCCCATCCAAACAACACTTCCATAGGTTCTGATTTCCTGGGCTCTCAGTTCCTCCTCCCATCACTTCTCAGGTGTTTCTAACTGCAAGGGGCTGGGATGATTCCCATGGGATCTTTCATGGGAAGATCCCCTGTAAATAACCTGACTGGCATCTTGGGCTTTGGGCAGCAGCAGATGCAGCAGGACTGGGTCAGGCTGTTTCCCCTGCACTTTCTGGTCCCTGTGCTTGTCACCTTCCCCTCTAAGGACATTCCCTCCTGCATCTTTCTCAGCAACTGGCATTTAATATCTGAGCCCCTTTGCTGCTTAAATTATATTTTAGGGCCCTGCAGGGGCTGCAGAAGTCTTGGTTACCTTTCCCTTAGATCACAGCCCCTGCCCTCATTTACACTCTGATGCTGCTCCTGTCTCTGGCCATTTTTGTTAGACTTTGACCTGGGCTGCCTTTATTTTGACTGTTTTTTTTTTAGTTGGGGCATAAACCTGTTTGTTTATTTCTAACCACTCAGTTGTTGTGCAGCCACCAGGTTAAAGAGCCACTCAGGGGATCGTGGTTTCGCTTCTCCCTCCCTACCTTTGCCATGCAAAGGCTGCTGTTTCCCTTGTTCCAAATGCTGAATCCTCAGGGATTTCCAGCATGGTCCTAGACTTCCCTGACAGCCAATCCCGAATCCAAGGAACAACCCCAACAGCACCCCTGGATCCCCATGCTGGAGGCCAGGCTTTCGAGCTCACCTTCCTTTAACACTTCATTATTGCAGCCAGTCCATGTTTTTAGGGGAATTAATGTTTATCTTCCGCCTGTTCCCATTGATCCCATTGTGGAGGGGTGGCTTTGAAGACGGTTCCATCCGGGCAGGTACATCCAGGTGCGGAAATGCCATTGTCCCATTGTCCCCCTGCCCACACGGTGATTAGGGCAGGATGGTGGGAAGGTCATTAAGGGGGATCGCTTCCAGTATCTGGCGGTGGGGGGGTTAGGATGGGGGGGATGCTTCCTCCCACCTGGAGCTGTCAGAGTCAGGATTTAAGCAGCTGGTTATTATTTTAATGTGTCTGGGGTTTACTTTTACAAGGATGCAGCAGCCCTGCATCAATCCCGATGTTCGAAGAGTTGTACCTGAGGGTGGTTACCAAAAACAGGGGTTTATTTGCCTGGAGCCGGAGGTCCTGCCGGCGTGGCAGTGCTGGTTGCAGGGAAGGGGGTCCCCAAGCCCCTCGGCCGTGCTGTGGTGGGGCAGCTGAGGGCAGTCTGTTCAGGGAGGTGGTTTCGGGGGTGAGAGGCTGCAGGGCTGTGGTGCTGTGTCTTGGAGCGGGGCCACACAGACCCCAGGGACGAGGTTGCAGGATATGGCCCCACTTGGGGGCTGGCGAGGCCAAACAACAAAAGAAATTGTTTGTTTCTTTAATGGCTTCGGCCCCGGAGCCCAGCTGGGAAGGGAAAGGTGAGAGGGCACCGGTGTTCGAACAGGGAGTGAGATGGGAGAGATAAAACCTGGGGATGACCGGAGGGCTGTGAATGGGCTCTTTCTCTCTCCACCTCTATCTCCTCCTACATCTCCCAGGCTTTGTTCCAGGTCTCCAAGGGCTTCCTGGCTAATTACCCTGCTTAGAGACAGAAGGGGCATGGGGGTTGGCAGGCAGGACCACAGCCCCTCCATGCACTGTGGTGGCCTCTGTGGCTGGCCATGCCAACGGCTGCTCCCACAGGATGTGTTTTGGGGGGCCGTGGTGCACTTGCTGTCTGGACTCAGAGGGCTTGGGGTGTTGACCCTCCCAAGATGGTAGGTTTTGAGTGATTGTTTCATACCTACTTAACAAATCTCTTAATTTCCATGATCAACCCTGAGGGAAGGAGAATGGTCCCATGGCCTCTTCTCCACCAGCTCGTTCCGGCCTCCTCTCCCAGTGGGATCCCAAGGGCCTCCAGCGGGAAGGGACCACATGAGGTTCTCTCTCTCAGAGCTTCGCCTGGATGTCCCAGCACAGCATTGCTCTCTCCCATCCCTTCCTGTAGGAATTACCCAGGGTCTGCCTCGCAGGACTTAGCCTGGGGACCACCATGGGCACCGCAGGGCACTCCAGCCTGCCCCGTTCCCACTCTGACCCTGTCTCCTGCCCGCAGGGTTCTGGCACAGCCCCGAGTGCGAGTTCCTCCGGGACTGCATTGGGCGCTCGCAGGAGCCCGTGGTGGGCACCGTCCGTCTGTCCGTCTTCAAGGGCCAGGTCTACATCCTGGGCAGGGAGTCCCCACGGTCGCTGTACAACGAGGAGCTGGTGAGGTGAGTGGGGCTTGGGGGGCCCAGGGTGGGCAGGAGTGGTGGCAGCGAGAATCCCGTCCCATCCTGTCGCATCCCGCCTTGTTGCATCCCATCCTGTCACATCCCATCCCGTCACATCCCATCCCATTCCCAGTGGCACCATCCTCTGGGCCCAGCATCCAGCCGAAGCACGAGCCATGTTTTTAAGTCAATATTAATTTTTTCCCCCTCTGGCTTTTCCCTTTTCTCCGCGTTGTTTTCTCTCTCACTCGCTCCCCCCTCAGCCCTCCCTCAACCCCTTTCAATCTCTCTAAACACTTTATAAGCCATAAATACACCCGAATGAGTTTAGATCAGTCGGAGTAAATGTCAAATTATCTTCTCTCTTTCTCTTCTCTGGCTTTTTTTTCCCCCTTTCCCTCCCCCTCAAAATCAACAGCTCCTAATAATCCATCCCAACCCTTCATTATGCTTCGCACTCTCACTTGGAGAGATTAAATGAATAAAGTATTAAAAAAAAAATAAAAAAAAAAAGAGGGAAGAAAAAAAGGGAGGATGGAGGGGGGTGGGACAGAGGAAAAAGAGAGAGGGAGAGAAAAGCAGGGGCACTTATTCTCCCTGCGTCTCCAACCATTTTCCTTTTCTTTTTGATTTCTACATCGCTGGTTTGAAAGCCTTTGAGTGACGGCGTCACAGGAACCCGAGAGAAAGCTGTGAGAGGCAGAGCTGTGTGGAAATGCCTCTGCACAGTAGGTAGAAAGTAACGTAATTATAGAGCAGGTCAGAACCACTCGAATGAGCAAAAATAAAAGCACAGAGGTTTTTCTGTAGCCCGTCAGGGGAGGTAAAATCGTTGTAAACTCTTTTTTTTTTTTTTCTTCTTTATTTCCCTCCACTTCCTTCTTTCAGGTTTGCGGTTTCTGGGAAACGAGCCGTGTGTTTTGGGGATGTAGGAGACCCGTTGGAGTTGGGATTCAGTGGGTGGCTGCTGCTCTGGGGAGGGGGATGTGCTCGGTGTTGCACCAAGGCACCGGCTGCCACAGCCATAAACCCCCACTTTGGTGCTGGGGATGTCCCTGCCCGGGACCCTGTTCCATGCCCAGGGCAGTGTCTCCTGCCCAGGATTCCATTCCCTTTCCAGGGCAATGCCCTGCCTGCCACGGGACAGGCATACCTGGGGCATGGCTCCAGGACAGGGTGAGCATCCCTGCTTGGTGCCAGAACACGGGAGGAAAGGTGATGATGTACATGAAGGACCGCATAAGGAATTTGGGGCTGTGTCTCTAGCAGGGCCTGGGGAACCTGGGAATGGCCACCAGGGTGGTCCTATGGCTCTGCTGCTCCTGAGCCACGTGCCCCTTCCCCAAGGCTGGCTGGGACGCTGCCCCGAGCCCCCCCACACCCACCTGCAGTGGATGAGGGGCAGCAGCAGCACCAGCCTGTGCAAGCAGCCAGCTCAGGGGTCACCCACAATTCTCCCTTCCCAAAGGGCAGCCCTGCTTCCCCACAGGAATCCCATCCCACTGTGCCTTTCTCTCCACAGCATGAACGTGCAAGGGGACTACGAGCCTGCCGACGCCACCGGCTTCATCAACATCAACTCACTGAGGTCTGTGGGGCAGAGAGGGACCCTCCTCAATGTGTGTGGGGGAAGCCCCCAGCACCTTTCCCCTTCCCCATTCAGGCTCTGGGGGTGCACCAAGGCCCCCCTGAGTTCCCCCTGAGCAGTGGGGTGCCACCAGCCTCCCCCAGCACCAGCCCTGCTTAATTACAGCCTTCCCCAGCACAGCCAGCCTCGCTATTTTACTTATTTCTCAGACCCCCCCCCAACTCTAGGGCTGTAAAACACGCTGCATTTACATAATGGGCTCTTAATTTTTCCATTGCCTGTTAACTGCTTTGTTCTCCCCCATCCTCGGTGTCCCCCTACTCCTCTAAGATAAATTAATTACATTATCTCGTGGGGGGGAAAAAAATAATTAAACTGTACAGGCCTTAACAAACGCCTGCTCTTCACGCCCCCTCATTCTGTTTAAATTAATTGAAAGGAAATGTGTGTTATTACTGTTAATTTACAATTAATTTTTTTTTTTTTTTAATCCCGGTTTCCAGGCTGAAGGAATATCATCGTCTCCAGAGCAAGGTCACCGTAAAGCAGGATGAATAGCAATCAATCGCACGCGAGCCTTCCTCTCCCCTTTCTAATTTCTCTAAGAAGTAGCACTAATTGTGGTGGCAATTTGTAATTGTAACTCGTCTCTCCGGAGCGGAGCCGCGGCGGAGGTGACGGCTTTGTTATGGGGCGGCAAGTGAAATCCAATAAGGGAGGGGGGGGGAAAAAAAAGGGTTTGGTCCATCGGAGGATAAGCGGGGAAAGAAATAAACCCCCAGCCACGGCCGGGTCCGGCACTGAGAGCCGGGTTTTATTCCTGCCTCGTTTGTTTGCTGCTCTGGCCCGGCGCTTCCCCCGGCCCGGCTTTGTGAAGTTGGTAATGGATTAAGTGCCTGCGAAGGACGCGGGGGGTTGATGGTACCTTGTGGTGAAGGTGGGGAGAGGGGGTCGTTGCCCCGCCCGATGCTGGGGTGGAGAGGTGAGCTGGAGGACAGGGATGGGTTAAGAGGATTTGACCCTTTTGGCTGTGTTTGAGTGAGTTCTAAGAGCAGATCTATGAAAGGCAAAAATGGGGAAATATCCTTTGATGGTGTTGCGAGAGGTGAGGAGGAAAGGAATGCTCGCTCCGGGCTGGGCAGTGGGTTCATCTCCCATCCTGCCTGGGGGGGTTGCGGGTCCCTCTGTCACCGATGCTCAGGATGCAGCACTTGGCTGAGATGCAGGGATGGCTCAGGGAGGGAAACCCAAAACTGTGGTGAAAGGAAAGGGGAAAGGAAAGGACTGGATTTTCTAGCCCATGCAAACACCCAGGATGTGCTGCTGGTCCACGCTGCTGAGGGTGGGGAAGGACTCGGTTTGGGATGTCCCCACAGTGGGTGTCCCCGGGACAGGAGCAGAGATGCCCTCTGGGACTGGGAGCAATGCACCCACCGTGCTGTGTCCTGCAGTGCCTGGCAGGACTGTGGGGCTCTGGGCAGCCACATTCCAGCAGCAGGGATGTGCTGCTTTCCAATGCATTTGGGGAGCAAAAGCAGAGCTGCCACCAAAAAGGGGCACGTTTTTCGCAGCCCCCAGGGGACAGCCAGGCCCAGTGGCCATTTGGGGACGTCCAGGCATGCCCTGCCCTCCCTGCTGCCGAGCCAGCAAGTGTGACAAGCTCTGACATCACAGCTGGGAAAATAACATGTTATTTTCCCAGCTTGAATGTGACTTTCCCTGCTATTACTGGCAGCGACCATCTTTGGAGGAGAAAGCAGCGGAGGGCTGTCAGGAGAGGGGAGAGAAATGGTTTTCTGGGCTGGTGGAGCCCGTGGGCTGCAGGGAAGGGGGGAGGCTGTGCAGGGGTGCCCCATTCCCTACATCCCGTTACTTCTGGCAGCAAGTCCATGCTGAAGGGGCAGGTGCATGTGGGGGTCCTGTGGGTTGTGGTGACCAGCCACCCCAGTGTGGTGCTCAGTGTTGCACCAGCTTTATTCCTCCCACACCAGCCCTCTCCCAAATGGGGAAAAGGGCCTGGAACCTCATCAAGAACCATCTCCTGGTGGCATCATCCACAAAAAGATGGGAACAGAGCAGCTTCTGTCCTGCATGCCAGGGACAGATGCTGTGCTGGCCTGTGGGACAACGTTGTAGCCCTGTGAGCTGTGAGCATTCCCTCCTGTGCCCATTCTTGTCCATGGCAGAGTTCTCCACTGAAAAACTGGAGTTTGAAAGGATTCAGTGCAATGAGGAGTTGATTTTTTTTTGGGAGGGAAAAAACCTCAAACAAAACAGCAACAACAACAAAAAAAGTTTCAGCAGCAGTTTCTTGTGCCCCAAACCTTGAGAAATGCTGGATGTTCTCTGGGAGGGCTCAGCTGGGCCACCTCTCCCCTGGGTGCTTAAATCATCAGCTGGAAACAGCCATTTAACTCCCAGGTCTTGAATATCCTCCAGTATTCCAGTGCCACAGTCCTTTGGAGCCCAGATCCAAGGATGCTCTTGCTGCACCTGCTGGGGTGTCCAGTGAAGTTTTTGGCTGAGGGTAGAGGATGTTGTGTGCCATGGCAGCTCCAGCTCCTCAGGAAGCACAGGGCTGCTCTCTGAGGCTGTGGTGGATGTGGCTGTGGTCAGCCTTGGAGGAGCAGCATGTGGTGGCTTCCAGCTGGTGCTTCCAACTGGGTTGCAAGTGGATCATGTGGGTGAGGCAGAGCTCAGTGTATTCAAAAAGCCAAGTCCAACCCAGTGTGAGTCTTGCAGAAGGAAAAATCCTCCCAAAAATCATGGAGTTACAGGACAGATGAGACCCACCAAGTGCCTGCCCTTCCCCTTGGTACAGCACCAGGGACTGCAATGATAGGATGCCGTGAACCACACACCACGTGTTTAATTAGTTTACTACTTTAATTGCTATCAACCTTTCCAGTTCCCATGATTTGGTGGTTTCTCACTGTCCCCTTTGCAGTTTCCCACAGTCCTTCCACCCACCCCTTGTGTGTCTCAGGAAGGTATTCCAGGGGCTGGAACTGCCTGGAGGGAAAAGCAGTGGGCGACTGGCACAGTGTGAGCAGCTCCTGAACCACCTGGAACACCCCAGCAGAGGCATTTTGGGCTTTCACAGTGACATTTCTGCAATGCCCACCTGGCTGTGTAAGGGCCGTGAACATGGGCTGGGGGCTCCCCATTCCTGGGGCAGAGCTGCCCTGGGAAGAGCCTGGAGGGACCCTGGGAACAGACTTCGAAGCTCTTCTGCGCGTTCCCCCACACATCATCCAAGCTCCAGGCAGCCCCTTGGTTCCCTGGGTCTGGGGGTCCTGAGGATGCCCTTGGGAGGCTGCACCCCCTCTTTGCACAGCAGGCCATGCCTTGGGGCCGCTCTGCCACTCTCCCAGGCTCTGGGGAAGGGCTTGTCCGGGGTCACCGCAATCGATATCTCATCTGCAGGCTCTCCTAGCGGAAGTGATGGTATATTGGAACATGGTAATGGGTCTTGTCTAGTGGAAAAGGCTAATCTTCCCCAGCTGTACAGGATCTCCGCAGGTGTCCTCCGGCTCTCCCCGCTGCCACCAGCCCTGCAGCCAGCCCAGGAGCACATGCTCTTCTTTAAAGCTGCAGCAGTCCAATTTACTGCTGTCCCAGGGAGGGAGAGTTGCCTCCAGCCTGGCCCTGTGGGGTATGGAGCCATGTCCAGGCTTCCCAGGACCCCAGGTGGCACCACACAGCACAGATGGCACCACACAGCTCACGTTTTCTGGCTCAGAGAAGGTGATGTGTCCTCCAGAGGTGGCATTTCCCCAGGGAGAGGAGGAGGAGGATGTGGGGATGATGCCAGGAGGGATGTGGACCCCCAAAGTGCCACCTGCAAGCGTGGGTGGGAAGCAGGCACATGTCCCAGGGAAAAGCAGGGGTGACAGCTCCTTGCTGTTAATTTGGCTCCTGTGGCAATGCTTTTGCTGCCTGGTGGGGCTCCCTACCTGGAACTTGTCCTGTTTTGCCCATCCCTAGGGATTGCTAGCAGAGCCAGGTCTCCCATTCCCCTGCCCAGCTGTCTGTCACACCCAGATGGGCTCTGGGCCCAGGTGGTCCTGTTTTTTTAAGCTGCCCAGCCAGCTCTGGCTGCTGCATCCCTATGGCAAAATCAATGTTCCCATTTATCTGGAGGTGGAGGTAGATGTAATTGCCTGGTTTAAGGTTTAATATGCACATGGATTTTAGTGTGGATTGCCAAGAACAACTCAGAACAGTGCATATGTTTGGGCAACCCAGGGGCTCAGATGTGGCCAGGGTGTGTGCAGCCCCCAGATGTGGGCTGCACCTGGAGGGGCCCATCAGAGGCTGAGTCACCATCAGATTGCACAAGAGTCAAGCCAAAGATTGTGCTAACCTTGTTTGGGGCAGGGATTTTTCCTGCAAAAGATAGTAAGAATAGATGGGTCTTCAAAGAAAATTTCCAGAGGGACAAAGCCGCTGTGGGGCTGCTGGGTTTTTGCTTAAACTTTATTTTGTTGGGCAAAGAAATGCATCACTGGGTCCATGAAAGGAAAAGGAATGATGCTTTGCAGGAAGGAAGCAGGGAGGTCTTGTGTCCTGTGGTCCCCCTCACATCCCTTCCTGGGGTCCCATCTCCCACCTGTGGGGTGTGTAGGAGGGGACCCCAGCCCACCTTTCCCAGAGGCAGGACAGAAACTCCTCTTTTGCTACCCAGTATCATGTCATTTTGTGCAGGTGGTTGTCCCTGGGCCAGGGCACCAAGGACATTGTCCCCTCAGCAGAGACACTGGTAGCAATGGTGCACCCACAGGAAAACCTCAGGGTTTCCCATAATGAGCACTTGGTTCCCATTTTCCTCTGGACATGTGGCTCCAAGCAGCTCCTGGGAGCGGGGAAGGTGCCCTGGGCCCTGCACATGGGTCAGAGGGCTGCGGCACAGCACGGTTATTAAATGTTCCCAATCTTTCCAAAGGGAAAGCCATCCCCCCGGTGAGGTTGGGAGTCGCCGGTCGTGAGCTTCCCAGGCAAGGGGGGAGATGGTCGCCTTTGTAAACCCCTTAACAAGGTGGCTTTGTCTCCTCGTTTAACAAGAAGCTCCCTTGCTTCTTCCCCGGGAGTTTCCCAACGCCGGGTCCCTGAAAGCCAGCTTTATGCTCCGGCCGGGGACGCGCTGCCGTGGGGCCGGCGGGGATCAGAGGGACACAGGGGCCCTTCTGCACGCCCCTGACAAAGGCTGCCCCGGGGGGACAGAGCGTCAAAGCTCAGCCGGCTCAGGGGGGGACAAGGGACCCACAGAGGAGGCTGCGGTGTGAGCCCACCGTCCATCTGGTCACTCGATCGCGGCGGGCAGCGACCCAGCGATGCTCAGGGAGGGCCAGGGGGGTCCTTCTGGTCTGTGTCCCCTGGAGAGGGGGAAGGGGGAGTGGCTGGGAAGGGACAGGTAGGTTTTGTTGGCCGCAGGTAACCGGATCCACAGCCGTTGGTGCCTTCCTGCCCTCTCCTCTGGCTTCGGTGGGGGGTGAGATGGGAGGTGGGAGAGAGGAGTTGAGGGCTGGAAACTGAGACCTCCATTCAGAGGGGGTGCTTTCCCTCAGCTGGATGGAAATGGGTTTGGAGAAAGCCTTGGGGTGTCTCTGCTCTGGCACCCAACAACCCTCTGGGCTGGACCAAGGCACGTGCAGCAGTAGGAAGGGACCACTTGGGAGTGATCCTCAGCTATGAGGGGTATCCTGGTCATGGCAGAGGCATCTCCCATCCCCATGTCAGTGTCCAAGCTCCCCTCTGCTGACTCTTCATCCTTCCCCAGTGGCTCTGCTGGCCTCTGCTCAGTCTGGGAACTCTTGCCCTTCCCTTGTCCCACCAGTAAGAACCCTGTCTCGCCTCCCCCCTCCAGCCATCTGCCTCCGAGCCCCCCGCCCAGATTTACTGTCACGCGTTAAAGCCGTGGCTCAGCGCCGGGTCAGCGTGTCACGGCGGCCCCTCATCGATTTGTTTTACCTCCCCTTGGCTAAAGCACTTTGGCCCTGGCCCCTTCAGTGGCGTAAGGGGTTTCCCAAGGCCCTTGGTGCTCCCCTTGCCCGTCCTGATCCTGCAGAGCCAGACCCTGTGGGCGCAGGGCAGTGGGCGGCCAGCTGAGCCGCTGATCCCCTGACCCTCCCCGGGGCACCTAATGTGCCTCCCTGGTTTATCTGGATCAATATTTCTGCAGAAGCAATGAAGATCCCTCCAGGGAATTAAAGGATGGGCGGGTCCTGCCTGTTTGCACAGCCCCGTGGCTGGTTTAGTGCTTGGCCAGGCCATGTCCTTGCCAGGAGTTGGGAGGGGAGGAAGACCCCATATCAGTGGGGAATGCCAGCTCGGAATGGGGGTGTCTGGGGTCTCCTCCTTGCAGTGTGTGAGTCTCAGGCTCTGCACTGGGGTGCAATGACTGGGATATCTTTGGGTCCAACACCTGAGGAGCTGGGATGGCTTCAGCCTTCAAGCAACAGGCATGGGGCTGCTTTGGTGGGGTTTGCTTCTGACTCCCAGCATTTAGGCCTGGGTGAGGGGTTCTGAACTGTTTTATTTGGTGTGGGGTGTGTTTTCATAGGAGCCTGGAAAAAACAACAAAGAATGAACATCAACTTAATAAGCCCAAGTAGTGAGAGACCTCTCTGGTACAACACTCTCCAGCCCTTCTCGACACATGCTGAGGGATGCCCAAGGCACGAGGGCTCTCGCTTTCATGGCTTGGCTAAGGGAATCAAGGAAAGGAACACGTGGACAAGCCTCCAGTGCCACCACACAGGCTGCATCACCCCTGCTGAAGGCACCATGCCTCCAAAATAACCCCTCCTGTCCCACAGCATCACCCCCAGCCCCTCCAACACTGCGCCCGCAGGTCCCTGCGCCGGTGGCCAGGGCAGATGCCCGTCAGCATGGGCAGCCCGAGGAGAAAGCTGAGGCTCTTGGCAACTCTGCCTTTGCTTTCAGCCTCGCCCTCTCGCTATTTATCGGTGACTTTTGTCCTTGGCCAGCTTAGCGGCTGAAAGGGGCTGTATTATATCACATGTAGGCAGCTCCTGGGGGGAGAGGGCCGCGCTTTCTGCGGGAACAAAGCGCGGGTTGGCTAATTCCCCTCTCCTCCCGCGGCACCCGGGTCCCATCTGGTTGACACAGTTTGCTCCAGTGTCTCCAGCTATTAAGCCCCCACTTGCCTGCTTGAATCGCTGCCGCTCCCCCCGCCCCTGTACCCTCGGCCCCTTATTCTTGCTTTATTTTTCATTTTCCCTAAAGCCAGGCAGAACTTGCTCCGTGGAGTGATGTCAGATGTGTGCGAAGCAGACCAATAAAACCTAATGCATCCCCCTCTTTGTCTGCCGGCCTCTCCAGCGCCTCACATTTTCCACTCAGAAAGCCACTTAAAACACATCAGCAACAATCCCTCACAAAACAGCCACTTGTTGGCTAATTGTGCCGAGGACCCGCGCGCGCCGCATTGCGCTTCCCTGCCGAGGAGGGTCTAACGCTGCCACGGCTCCCCAGCGACCAGAGGGTGATGGGAACCCTCACCATCCACCAGGATCGGCCCCAGGGGGGTCTCAACTGCTCTCCGGGGTGTGGTGGGGCAGGGATGCGGGATGAGGATGTTTCTATCCACCACAGCCTTGGGTAGGTCTGGATTGGGTGGAGAGGATGCTCACAGAGCCAGGAGTGGGGATCTGCTCAGGCCCCACTTTGCAGCAGGATGGATGAGCAGATGGACCCAGCAGAGCTGCCTGGAGCTCTCTGTCCTACCTGCTAATTCCTTCTGAGGAAGGAAAGCAGGCAGGCAGCTGCCTTGGGGTGGGAGCTCAGGGTGGGAATGAGATGTGTGCTGGGACCCCACCAGGCTCGGTGGCTGCAATCCTGGGGTGATGGCTCTGTGCCTGAAGGCTGGGAAGGGCTGGCTGCTCCGTGCCAATGGGAGAGAGTTCCCTTGCAGCTTAGAAGGATGCCAATGGGTTTCACTAGAGGGGATGGAGACTCAGGTGCCCATGGAAGGCAGATAGTGCGCAAGTGAGAGATGCTTCATGCTGTGAAGGGGGCAGAGGTGCTTGGACCTTTGCCTAATGGAGAAGCATCCAAAAGTCCCTCACCAGGAGGGCTTTGGGCCCTTTGGGACGTGGGAGAAGAGATCAGAAGGTGGGTAATCTCCCCCTTTGCATCCCAGGGGCAAGAGCATCCCTCTGCTCACCCTTCTGCTCAGAGGGTCCTCCAGCACATCCAGCCTTCCCCCCCAGGACACAGACTGGTGCATGGAGTAGCTGTGTTTATTTTTCTGCAGAAAATCTCCGTCAGCTTTTCCTGCTGCCACCCTCGGCTTCCTGGGGAACAGGACCGGAGCTGTGCATAGTCTCTGCAGCCTTGTCGGGGGAGGGGGGGAGCTGTCACACCTTTTAGCTTAAAACTGCCTAATCACACCCTTGTTTGGGGCTAATTTGAGGCAGGCAAGGAGGTTCAGTGCCAGAACCGGCAGCCAGTGGTAGCGGGAGGCTCTCAGTGGGTCCTGTGCTGGGCAGGCAGCCCAGAGCCCTCCTGGCAGGCACCGTGCTGCCAAGCACACCTGCCTGCACTCACCTGCCCACACTCACCTGCCCAGTTCATTGTCACAGGGGCAGAGCAGGGTCCCAGAGACCCACAGGAGCCATGCTGCTGCCTGCTCAGGCTCAGTGACCAGGCTGGACCCCTGCCACGCTGCCCCAGACATCAGCAGCCAAGTGAATTGGAGGGAGCTGCAGGCAGCTGCCTGCCATTCCCAGTGCCTTGTGTAGCTGCCAGACCTGGACACTGCTGTGGGATGATGGGGCACCCCACGGGCAGGTCGGACCCTGCACCAGCCACACACCTGGGCAGCGAGAGGGTGCCGGGGGAAGAAGGGGTTAAGCTGAGCCAGTGCAGGCAGAAATCAGAGGATTACAGGTTTGTTGCCGGACTGTCCCATCTGTCACCAGCACAAAGACGAGCCCTGTCTCAGGGTGGGCTGTCAGCGAAGAGCCCACCACTACATTAGGACTCCATTAGGGGAGACTGGCGGTGGGAAATGGCAGCTGTCAGGGCACTATCATTTCTCCTGTAATTCCTCCCGTTCCTTTCTCAACTGCACTTAAATAGCAGGTCTACCCACTGGGCCAATTTTGCATTTTCTTCCTCCTGCTGCTCCTCTTCTTTCTTTAAAGCTGCAGCTCGCTGGGCCCCTTCCCTGAAGCCTGCCAGTGCCAGTGCTGCCTGTGCCTGCCTGTGGCATCTCCACAGGGAGAAGGGCTCTGGAGTGTTGGCAGCACCTTGGTTATGGAGCCACAGTGATGCCAATCTCGTCTGCAATGGCACCACTGGGCTCTGTCATGGGACTCGCTGGCTCCAGACCTTGGCACAGGGAAGGGGGAGATGGATCACAACCTCCAAGGACAGGCAGTGTCCTTCTCATGTCCCATCAACTGGGACTATCTCTGAGCTGGTGAATGTTTCCTGGTCTGCCCTAAAGCCAGGCTGCCCGTGCAGGGCTGGCCTTGCTCTGGGAAGTGGGGTGGGCAGGACAGCAGTTGGTTAATGGGGCTGGGGACCGTGTCCAGTGGCTGTGGACTGTGCTGGAGCAGGGTTTCTTCCTCCAGCCACCAAATCTGCAGAGCCTCCTGGGTAGCACTGCCTGGTACAGTCATGGCCACCTTAGCATGGGATGCTCCCCTGGCTCCACACAGTCTCAGATCTGACCTAGAGGTAAAACTACGGACAACCAGGTTTCCTGATGGGACAGGATCACCTGGAAACTCTCAGGACCTGCAGAGAGCATCAGCTCGAGGAGCAGCCTCAGGGAAGCAGCTCAGCATTCCCAAGAACCCCTGGATCTTCCCCCACCCTGCCCTGCCCTTACCGAGTCTCCCACCGGACTCAGCGCTGCCGCAGCACCAGCACTCCCTGTGGAGCCTCCTTTTCCAGCAGGAGATCAAAACAAACACTTGTGTGGGGAAGTGCATTGCAGTGGTGCTCGAAATAAATAACTAATTTCTGCCTACATGATCTCAAGGAGCAGGAGAGGCGTGAATAGCAGGGCCCGGTGTCGGGCTGACTGGACTCCCCGGTGCGGTAATTCAGAGGATGACAAACATAAGCCAAAGAAAAATGTTGAAAAATGGGCACTTCCCGCAGCCCTGAGCAAAGGAGCTATTGCAGGGTTTGGAAATAACGAAGGCAAAAAGAGGGAGAGAGGGGAATTTTCTCATTGAGACCAACTGAAGTGCCAAACAAGCTGCTATTATGGTGGCTTTGAGAGGCACAGGGAGGGGGTGATGGGGAGGAGAGCAGGGGGAAGGAGAGGAGGAAGGTGGGGGAGAAGAGAGGGAGAGAGGGCTGGAGGAAGGGAGAAGAGTGGGGGATGTGGGGACGAAAGGGATGTGAGCAGCCAAAGGTGTGAGGTGACGCGAGGGAGACGGAGAGAGGACCAAGTTGTGTGATGGTGGCAAAGCCATCACGTGCCAGTGCCCCATCCCTCGTCCCAGGTCCCCTACATCTCCCTATCCATACCTCATCTCACTCCCAGCCACCTTCTACCCCCTGCAACCACCACCACCAAGAGGAAAAAAAAGAAAAAAGAAAAAAAAAGATGGAAAGAAGGAAAACAAAATATCTACAGTTGTCGAGACAAGGGGAGAAAAATAGAGGCAAACATCCATAATTTTCTCTGTGGGGCTTTGCAGTAATTGAGCCATTTGGATAAAAATAAAGGCAGCAGGCCCTTTAGGTAAGAGGAGCTTTTGCAATCCAAGAAGCCTGAATTATGTGTCTTGTATCACTTGAAACCCCCCACCACATCACCCCCCTCCGCCTCCCCCGTGCGACACCAAACCACTTTCCCTTTTCTTCTTCTTCTCCTTGTTTTTTTTTCCTCCCTCCTTTTTTAAGTACCCTGTCAAACGGCGTCCAAGGAGCGGAGAATTTCAGCTGTCACAACTAATTTCAGTGTGTGTGTGTGTGAAGGTGTGTGTGTGTCTCGGGCCGGGGGGGAGGCGGGTGATGGAGATGTAGAATCACTCCTTGCTTGCTTTTTTTTTCACCCCCTGTTTTTTTATTTCTCAAAAGGAAGATTTACATCAGAAATTTGTTTCTAGAAGTGTTTAAGGCCTGTAATTTCCTTCTTTTCGACTGCTGCCTGATGTCTTCTCCTCACAGGCTCCCTCCCAGCCATCCTTGCCCGTCCAGCACCGGGGCTGGTTGTCACCCTCCCAGCAGCCTCTATCCTAGTCCTGCCTGGCATTGAGTTTCCCCCATCTCTTTCTAGGGCTTGAGGCTGCCAAAATTCAGCTCTGAGTATGGCAGGGAATGTTCTAGCTCCTCCCTGCTGGGAGAAGCACTGGGGACTTTAGGATTCAGGCTTGGTCACCTCTGCAGCCACTTTGAGGTTGGCATTAGCCAGAGAGTCATGGAGTGAATCCTGCTGAGAACAGGGCACCCCTGAGAGCTGAGTGGGGCTGTAAGGGTGATCCCTCCACCCAGGACCTGCTTGGGTGAAAGGGGCAGCTGGGGAGAGGATGGTGCTGAACATGTTGGGTCTTGTCAGCCGGGGTTAGGAGGGGAAAAAGTCCCCAAATCCAGCAAAGTCTTTGTGCTTTCTTTTTGCAAGAGAGGAAGAAGCAAAGCTCGAGGCATGGCTGAAGAAGTTGCCTCTGCCATGGCTGGAAGATGCTGGAATGGCTGAGGTGATACAGGTAATTTTAGGCCAGACTGGATGGAGCTCTGAGCAACCTGGTCTAGTGGAAGGTGTCCCTGTCCAAGGCAGAGAGGTTGAATCAAGGTTGGAATAAGATCTTTGAGGTCCCTCCCAACCCAAACCAGTCTGTGATTCTATGATTCTATGGTTAAAATCCTTCCCCCATGGTCTGTGTCCCTTTCTCCTAAAATAAATGGGCTTTTTGCTTAAGAAAATGATCCCAAATTCAGAAAGGAGGAAAGGCTGGAGATCAGCCAGTGCAACGGAGGTGACTGGCAGCAGACTGTGCATCCCAGTGAAGAAGCATGTTCCCTGCTCTTGGAAAGCCACCAGATAATTCCATCAGCCTCAGCAATTCCTGCCTACTTGTGTAGGCACAAATGAGATGCACGAAACTGGAAAGAACAAGAACCAGCTGAGGAGGAAGCAGAGCTATGTGGAACATCACTTGGGTTTTGAATTTCATATTCAGGGCTTTGGGAAATGGGGTCTGGCATCAGGGAACCTTGGACTATTCTAGGTTCAGTGTGTAAACCAGACCAGGAGCTGGCTGCAGACTGGAATCGGGGAGGTATAATTCAAAAAGGACACCTCCAAAAAGCAGCAGGAAGGGCTGCGCAGGGTCCTGCTCAAGGAACAAGCTTTGCATGTTTTTTGCATTAATCCTGGACTAACTGGTCCTTGCATCATCCTGGAGTCTCCTGCTGCTCTGCTGCAGTGGGAGGGATATGACTGGGCGCTGAACCAGACCTGGGGGCTCCATGGGGATGCACGGGCACCTCTGGGAGCTCCAGTGCTTGGCAGAGCTCCCCAGAGCACACGGACACTCCATGTCCAGGAGCTTTGTGAAAAGTGTCACCGATACTATGGCAGTGCCCAGCCACAGCCCTGTGGGTCAGGAACACAGTCCTCAAACACATGGGCCAAGCCAGGCAGGGAACAGACGCTGTGGGTGATGTGTTTCCATGGAGGGGTTAAAGGGTGGCTCTGGTGGGGCAGCTCTGCAACACCACAGCCGGGAAGGAAGGGGTGGCACAGCCTGGCATGGGATGGCACAGGCACGGAGGGACAGGATGGCACAGGCGGGACAGGGTCATAAGAGCAGGTGGAGGAATGGGATAGAACAGGCAGGAATGGGTTGGACCAGGCAGGGATGGGGTGGAATGGGCAGGGATGGGACGGAAGGGGCAGGTACAGGATGGAACGGGCAGGAATGGGATGGCAGTAATAGGGATGGGATGGAACGGGCAGCGATGAGATGGAACGGGCAGGAATGGGATATTACAAGTAGGGACGGGATGGAACAGGCAGGAATGGGTTGGAAGAGGCAGGAGTGGGTTGGAGCAGGCAAGGACGGGATGTTACGGGCAGGGATGGGATGGAATGGGCAGGGGTGGGATGGCACAGACAGCAATGGGATGGAAGGGGCAGGGATGGGATGACAGGAGCAGGGACAAGAGCACGGGTGTCCCCGCCCGTCCCGCCGGGGGTTCCCCTGCTCTCCCCCGAGGGGGGTCCTCTGGGGGGGTCCCGCAGGGGGCGTGCCCTGCGCTGGCCCCGCCCCTCTCCCCCCACCCAATCCCCTCCCCGCCTGGTCCCAGCGGCCCCGCCCTTCCCCGCGCGCCCCCTCGACGCCCCGCCCCCTCAGGACACTTCCGGCGGAAGCGGGGGGCTCCTTCCCTTTCCGGGCGCGGGCCCGGGCGGAGCGGGCGCGGGCCATGGCGGACCTGGCGCAGGGGCAGGGACAGAGCGCGGCCCCCGTGGGCATCAAGCCCGAGGGCTTCGTGGACGCCCTGCACCGCGTCCGGCAGGTGAGGCGCCGGCCGGCGGGCCGGGGGCGCGCGGGAGCGGGAGGTGGCGGCGGCGGCGGGGGCGCCGCTAGGCCGCGGGGCTGAGGAAGGGCCGCGCTGCCCCCTCTGTGCCCCCGGGGATGTGCGGGAGGGGGGCGGCCCGCGGCCGTCTGGCTCTGGGCGGTGGGGGGGGTGGGCTGGTGTTAATGTGGGTTTTAAGCCGGGCCTTGTGCGGGAGGCTGAGCGATGGATCGGTCGGAGAAGGGAACGGAGTGGGGCAAGGGTCCGGAGCACCAGGAGCGGCTGAGGGAGCTGGGGGGGCTCAGCCTGGAGAAAAGGAGGCTCGGAAAGATCTTCTGGCTCTCTGCAACTCCCTGACAGGAGGGGGAAGCCGGGGGGGCGTCGAGCTCTGCTCCCAGGGAACAAGGGACAGGAGGAGACGACATGGCCTCAGGCTGTGCCAGAGGGGGTTAGGTTGGATATTAGGAGGAATTTCTTCCCAGAAAGGGCGATAAGGTATGGGAACAAGCTGCCCACGGAGGCAGTCGAGTCCCCATCACTGGAGGTGTTTAGGGAAAGACTGGGCTTGGCACTCAGTGCTCTGCTTTAGTTGACAAGGTGGTGATCGGTCACAGGTTGGAATTGGTGATCGGTCACAGGTTGGAATTGGTGATCTCAGAGGTCTTTTCCAAACTGATTGATTCTGTGATTCTGTGAATACAAACCTTAGCACTGCAGGAGCTTCACATTCCCTCCAGGGAGGGAGGGAGGTGCTCCCCAGAGGAACCTCCGAGCTTACATGGTGCTAAAATGGAAAGTTTCAGTAGAAGTGCCCAGAGCTTCAGGAACCAGTGCCCTTGTCTTCAGCACAGGATATTCCAGGTGTTTGTGTGCTCCTTGATTTGTGGGAAGTGCCTCCAGGACAAGGAGCTGCTGCTCACAGGGCAGATGTTGTGGTTGTTCATCACATCTCCTGTCCCCTGTCTGTCCCAGGTGTTTGTCCCACCTCTGAACAGGTTGTGCTTTACTTAGTGACTGCACCACAACAAGATGTAACACCAGGACCACAGCCCAGCTGGTGCTCAAAGACCCTGACTTTATTCTCTCCAGGTGGGAGAAATCTCCTTCTGTTGCCCAGACTCCCTGTGATTTCACTGAGAAACCTCTGAAGAAGCCAAGCTGGGCCCTGAGACCTCTCAGATGCTCTCTCTGATGGGACTGAAGTGCTTTGCCCTGGCTCTCAGCTCACCTGTGAATCAGTGTGGCAGCCACTCTGTGTTGTAGATCAACACCCTGCACCTTTCCAGGGACACCACGAGCTGCTCTGCTCTTGGGTCTCTGTTTTCTTTCTCAGCACAAGCAGGTGAGGTCTGAGCTGCTTCCCTGGTGAGGTCATGTGTCACTTCTTTCACTGACAAAGCCCCCTGGCCTCGATGTCTGAACACCCAGGATGCCTGCCTGATGCAGTTAAATTGAGGGGTGTTGCACTCTGCTTGTCTTGACCTGGTTGTCTGTTACTGGAGGCCTCTCGTTGCAAAAACATCTTTTTGAATATCTGGTAATATTACCACCTGCTAGCAGCTGAATAACTCTTTTGTGTAAAAGAAAATAATTATTTGCTGGTACATTGCAGCTTGTTGGAGTTATTTTGTGAGCATGTTTCAAGTCCAGAGGAGGGACATGAAGTTGATAATGGGGTTGGAGCACTTCCCCTACAAAGACAGGCTGAGAGAGCTGGGGCTGTTCAGCTTGGAGAAGAAAAGGTTGTGTGGAGACCTCACAGAACCTTCCAGTGTCTGAAGGGGCTACAGGGAAGGTGGAGAGGGGTTCTTCATCAGGAACTGGAGTGGTAGGACAAGAGGGAATGGGTATAAATTGAAAGAGGGGAAATCTAGGTTAGATATTGGGAAGGAATTCTTCCCTGCGAGGCCCTGGCACAGGTTGCCCAGAGAAGCTGTGGCTGCCCCATCCCTGGAAATGTTCAAGGCTGGGTTGGACGGGCCTTGGAGCAACCTGGTGTTGGGCTAAAACACAAAATGGCAAATTGATCTAAATTTGTGTTGCCTGGGTGCTGTGGTTGTGTTTGTGGGGTGAATCTGTGAGCCCCCAACAACCCACTTGTGAAGGAAATGGAGCAATAAATACTTCTATGCCCCAGCTGTGGTCACTTACTTGATTTTGTTGTTCTTAAGTTCATTATACTTGCTCTGATTACACTGCATGTGCTGGGTTTCCATGAGTTAGTCTGAACTGGAAGATTTCAGCAGCGACCTTCCTGCTGCTTTTTTGCTCTGGAAATGAGTGTGTTGGGAAATGTGGGCTCTGCACGTGTTTGTGGGAGCACAGTGTCCTAAATTTTTGTGCAGTGAGTTGTTTGCTGACTGTTGAACGTGATTTTTTCCATTGCTGTTTGTGGGATGAAAAGAGCTGTTGGAGTGCTAAAATATTTCCCTCTGTCTGCAAAAGTACTTGATTTAATCTAGTTTTGTAGAGGGTTTGTAAGGGAGCAGGTGGTCTTGTCCTGCACAGAACTAAATTATCACTAGTGACTTGTTGCCAAAAGTCAGTGAGGGTGGCCTTAATTGCTCAGGGGATGGATATTTCCCTCACCACCCAAGCAATCTGTGATGGAACTTCCTGGCTGAGAATCAGCTGGGATGTAGAGGCAGTTACATTTACACATTTACACCTAAGACTTCTGTGGAGGTGCTGGCAGAGCTTTCACCAGGGGTGTTTAATGCTGTATTTGCCTAAGCTGTGCTGATCTGGTGTGTAGATCTCAGCTTTTGTGCTGGTTTTGGCCTTTGCAGAGTATTCCTTTTGCTTGAGGGGGATGAGGGAGCAGAGCAAAAAAAACTTCAGTCATAGTTCTTGTCTCATGGGTTGGTAAATCATCCCCGGCTTGATGTTTGAGTTGTTCAGGGTTTAATGTCACACATAAAAGTAGTAATCAAATTTACTAAATTCAGTTTTTGTGAGAGCCATAACACTGTAATCAGGCTGTGTAATACAATGCTTGGTTATGAATAACTAAACTATTCGGAACAAGGAAGACTTTCCTGATCCAATGAAAGCAACTGCATTCCTCAGAGCTGCTGGGATGTGAGATGACATAAGAATAAGAAACCTGGAATACCTTTGAAAGAAATTATTTGTACATTGCTTTCAGTGTTTGTGCTGGACTTGCCTGGATTTTTGTGGATGCTGAAATATTTGAGATTTATGAATAATTACTTCTTTAAGGCAGTACTGGGGCTTTGAGATGGTCTGTCCTGCATCTTCTGCACCACACCTCAAGTGAGTGGATTAGTGGATCATAGGTGGGGACTGATCTGCCTGGCTGCTCCCAGGCAGGGTGGCTTTTCTTCTGTGGCATTTTAGGGTGGGAGAGAGAGAGAGAGAGAGAGAGAGAGAGAGAGAGAGAGAGAGAGAGAGAGAGAGAGAGAGAGGATTTTGCTCCCCTTTTGAGTAATAGGATCAGAACATAAGCAGAGCTGTTAATACTTTGGACTAAAATTAATTTCTCTTGGACTGGCCTTTTGTTCTTATTAACCAAAGAACATCTGGCTTGGTGCTCACCCTCTCCTGTTCTCCTTGGCAGCCCATTTCCAGTGCAACACTTGTGTTTGCAGCTCTTCCTTCACATGCTGGTTTTGTAACCTGCCAGATGTACTGTCTGAATCCCAATTTCTGGGAATGCTGGGAAGAGGAAAGGCTGAGGCTTGGTGAGCCTGTAGTGGGCCATTTGGGTACCTCAAAAGTGGGTGAACACCCTGAGACTTACTGAGAGTTAATGAGTTCTGTCTTTGAAATCCTTTTCTATATCAGGCTCAAACTTCTAATTTCTGTGGTGGAGGAGGGATCTTAGATGACCTATTCTTTACCCCCTTGCAGAGTCATTTTTCAGATCATCCTCAGATAGCTTTAGGGCTTTGCAATTGCTTTAGTATTTAATAAAACAACCTGTGACATGAAACTTCAGTGGTTGTGGAAGGTTTTGTTGCTTCCTCCAGAGCTCTGGAGACACCAACTCCAATACTGTGCTCAGCGAATGGGAGGAGCAGCACAAGTGCTAGAACAGTCTGAAGGGTCAGATGACAGGGCCTTATTGTTTTTTTTTTTATTCTGCTAATACCTAGAATTGGTGATTTTATCAGTTGCTGTTCTTTGCAGGGCAGCACCAAGAGGTTTTTCCTAGAAGCTGGACCCGTTCTCTTGAAAGCTGAATTCTGCAGATGTTTGTGTTTGAGCCCTGCTGTGCTTAGCAAAGAAGCTTCATATTTAAGTGGTTTTTTTATTACACCATTTTTAATGTCTGTTAAAGGTATAGAAGGATAGAAGTGCAAGGTATAGGAAAAAAATGTGTCCTTCACACAACTTTGTGGAATCATTGTGTTTTTCTTGGCTTTACCATTGCAGTTTGTAGCTCGGGTTTGTGCTGTGTCCTTTAAAGTCTTTGTTGGAGAGCTTGATTTTGGGGAATTTAGGTGCAGGAACAGTGATGCTTTTTTTCCAATGTATTTCAGAGCTTGGTAAAATGGATGTGTTGTGTTAAGGGCAGAAAAAACTCTTAAGAGAGACATACAGCAGGACAAAAGCAATGGCTAACAGCAGAACATTACTCAAGGTCATTTAGGCAGATAAGGGCCAGGTCTGCTTACTTTTGCCATATTCTGATTTTTGTGCCTGCCCCCTGCTGAACCTGTCATAAAGACTGAGCTTCCCATTTTAAGTTGAACATGAGAAGTTAAAATGTATTTTAACTGCCACATGTACTTTGAAAGCTCAAGCTCTTAATTTTGCAGGGTGTTTTTTTTCCTGCTGTAGTTGAGGTGACATGTTGTCTGCCTGTAATCCGGTGGCAGCTGGAAAGGCTTTAGAGATAAGGGTGCAAGTTTAAATAAAGGAGAGGGGAAAAAAAATACAGAGGAAAATATCCCAAAAGCTGATAATGTAAAAATTGCTTTGACACTCTTGCTTTGCCCTTTACTTGGAGGGTTCTGTGCCAGGGTGGTCGTGGTGTGCAAAGCATGAGTGGGGATTTGCAAAGCTTCCCTGCACTGGGAGCAGACAGCCTTGGTACCAAGGAGCTGTTCCTGCACACTCTTATACTTAGGCTGGCTTCCTCTCCTGGGCCAGCTTCCAGTGTCCAAGACAATTTTTTAATTTCCCTGGAGCATGTGGTGGGTGATTTCACCTCCAGACTATCACCCATGACTTACAGGTAACTACTGACAGAGAGAGAGTTTGTGAAGGGGATGTTGAAGTCAGATATCCCAAAACATGTCAGAGTATGTTATACCTGACGCTGTTCCTTTTGGTCTACGTTGTAAGTTAATAGGTGAAAGGTGCTAATAGATTGTTGTAAAATATATTTTAAAATTTCTGTTTCAGTGTTGAAGTAGTCAGAATGCATCTGTGGTCTTGGTACCTTCATTAAATCCTCCACATCCCAAATGTAAGGGGAAAGCATGTGGGCAAAGGGCTGGATCCATGGATGCAGTACAGCATTTAACAAAAAAGCAAGGCATCACCTGGCAGTCCCTCATGGAGTGGACAAGGTGTGGTAATGCTTTCAGAACCAGCTTTCTGGGGGCTGATTGGAGATGATGATGTACAAAACACTTGTCATCAAAGTTTCACTACAGGATCATTGTGCTGGTACTGGAGGAAGATTTTACTCTCTTTCTGGCATTTCTGACACGATGAAGTTGTTGACTTTCTGAAAGGAGACAGGACAGAATGGAATATGAGGAGAAAATGGTCCAAACTTGGAGCCCTTTTCATGCAAGGCATTGAACAAAATGTTTCCTATTCTCTCCCTAAAAGCAGTGCCCTCAATCTTTCAAGATTATTTCAAATAGCTTTTTTCGGTACCCTGTGGTTCTGAATCTTGGCCAGTTGTTTATTCCACTGCAGCAGAAGGTAGTGTCAACAACCAGAGTTACTGTAGATGTCTTTCTGTTGCAGTAACACAAAAATTTTAGAAACACCTTTAGATGTAATTTTTCATTTAAAACACACTGTGTAAAATGCTCTTTCATCTCTTCCTGTTGCTTATTCTCTGGTGAAATCCAGGTGTAATAGAGTGAGATCAGTCTCCTAGTAAAGATCCTATGCAGGTTTTCTTCTTGCTGTAAAAGGAAGCAAATGCTGTAGAATACACTGTGCTTTATATTTGTGCTGTAACTACTTTGTTCTGCACTTGCTTATTACAGCAAAGTACTTTATGTAGGCAAGAGGTGCCGTGGGATTGCAGTTGGCCTGTCCCTGGGAGGGGATGTTAACTTGGGTGCAGCACCCAGGGAATGCACCTGTATGTTTTTAGGGTGGGCTTACACCAGTTAGCTCAGAGAGCAGGTGGAAGAGCTCCCAAGTGTCACTAGAGATGAGCTTAACTTTTCATTTTTATGCAATGATGTTTAGGTGTGTACCTCACCTAGTTTATTTGCTTACCTAAGTCCCCTTACTGTGATACCTGACTGTCTCCTCTTTCCTGTAAATAAACTCCTTGCACCCTGGCTTGGCAGGGAGTGGCAGTTCCCCCTCTGGAAGGCTTGGAAGCAGAGACACAGGCAGCATTGCTCATGTTTGTGCTGTACTGACCACTCCAGGATATGGAAACTAATTCTGAGCTGATAGTTTGCCTACTGGCTTATTCCTCATCCAGCAAACAGAGTGATCCAGTCTCTCTGACAGGGAGTTCCCAAACCTGTGCTTGTGCTGTGTGTTTTCACATTCTCCCTCTGCTCCCCCATGGATGTGTGAGTGTGCATTTCTGGGTGTCTGGATCTGGACACAAGAGGAATTATGTGTCCTCCCACACAGCTGTGGCAGCTTGGCCAGGACAAAGTTGGTGAGCTAATTTGAACCCTCCTCTTTGCAAGATTCAGCTTGTCAGCTATCATCGAGCAAATAATTCTGAATATAATGTTCCAGGGAGCAAATGCCTGCTTGTGATCAGGAAGAGGAACTGGGTGAATGCGATCTTAATTAAGCAAATATTAAAAGCAAGCAGAATATTGTTTACTTTACAAAAGAAACACCTTGTTACAGAGCCACCTGAAAGAAGCTTGGACTGGGGTCAATGTCTTATTGGGAGAAAGAGTGTTTACCTGTGGTGGCTGAAACTTCAGGTATGCTAATCAAGCCTTTATCCCCTGTTTTTATAGATTGCTGCTAAAATTGGAGATATTCCTCACTTGAATAATTCTACAACACTTGTGGACCCATCAGTCTACGGTTATGGAGTGCAGAAAAGGCCCCTGGATGACGGAGGTAAGCTGGCTGTGATTTGTCATTCCTGGGGATGCAGCTCCTGAAATTCCTCCATGGAGGCAACTGTCTGCTTTAGGGATGGAGAACGCATCTTTCTGTGTATAAAAATTTTATACAAGATTCTCTGTGCTGTTTAGTCTTATCTAAAGGCATTAGCGTTAATGTGAAGCAATTCTTTGTTAATTTATAAACTGTAATTTAAATCTTGTTCTGTGGTAGTTAGGGAGGGAGGAGGATGTGCTTGTTGGGCCTGTGCTCGAGCTCATGTATAGGGTGCCAAATGTACATAGTAAAGTTGTTCTTCCCTGTTAACCCTTATTTCCTGGGAGCAGGCAGTGTGCAGGAACAGCATTACATGTGTTCCCTTCCAGGGGTAGCAGTGGTCATAGCACAGGAGATGAGTTGCTGTCAAAAGTTTTGGTTGCTTTGCACATGAATTTTAAGGAGAAAAGGTATTGATATAATTGATGCAAGTTGGAAGAAAACTTCCTATATTAGCTTAGCTTTATTCATTGTTTTTCTTTAAGAATTCTGAAGTTTCTGAAGCTTTTAACGTTGGTCCCAGCCAAGTAATAGTTTACTGAATGGAGCTTATCTGGTAACTGTAATGAGTCAATATTGCATGAAGTGTTACAGTTTTAAAATAAGCCATTAGTGTCTTATCTTCGGTGGGAACAACAGAAATGTTAGAACAAGAGTTTTCTGGTTTTGACAAATCTAATGGTATGCATTGTTACAAGAAGTGTTTAAACTCTATTATCTGCTACTTTATAGCTGCAAAGAGCTCACCTTTACCTGTGGTTGATTATGACAAAAATGAAAAACATGGCTATGTCTTCCTTTTGCTATTGGCTCTAGTATTTTTCCTGACACAGGCAGCACTGCAGGGTGATTCTCTCCCCCACGGATATGTTCAGGAATAGTGAGGAGATAAGGGAGGCTGCTGCCTAGCACTTTGTTTTGAAAAGAACTTTTTCTGTCTGATACGAAGGCTGAAAATAGCTGCACGTCTGCTCCTCAGTCTGAAAGAACATGCTGGAGCATGGGGAGAAGTTTCTTTTATGTGGAGCCCCTGGCTTGCAAAGTTACTGTTTTCTGAACACATGCCACCACCCACTTCTGTTCTCTGCTGTTGGCTCTATCTGAGCAACAGGTTGCTGCTCCTTTGGTTGAGGGTTTTAGGAAAGGAGGGATTTATCTGGGGCTGTATCTCAAGCTGGAGGATCACTATATCTGTGAGAAGCAGGAGATCTGGCAGTGCTGGTGGGTGCTGGTTCTGCAGGGGAAGGTGCTCGGCCATCACAGGCTGTGCACATTCCCTGTTGGGGAATGCTGAACAGCTCTGAGCTGGGTCTGAATAGCTTTGGGACATGGCTGTGAGTGAGAAAGAATAAAAATAGCCTTCTGGGAACCAGTCATTCACAACATTTGCCCTGCCTCTGGCTTTCATTGATTCATCAGACTGAACTGAGAGATCTGACCTCTTGACAAAATGGGTTTTAGGAACCTGTAACATGTGAAATGGTTGTAGGGCTTAGTGACAGCACAGGTTAGACTTTGTACTTAAACTTGCACTGGTGAGCCATGAACTTACTGAGCCTTGTTTGTGTTGACACAGACCATGTCAGCACTGTTGCAGTCTGGGCTATAAATGTACATTATTACTGGTTTCTTGTGCTGTGATATATACATCCATGGAGCAGGTATGTTCCTGGGGGAACCTTCCAGACTGGCTGCTCCTGACTGCTGTATTCTTGTTCTGCTCACCCTGTGTTTGGTTCTGGACCTTGTCTGTAACTGTTTTTAAAGTATTATTGTATTTGCCCTTTGGTTGTTTATATACATCTGTATCTAACTTTGTCCCACTCCCCTCCCAAAAATCTGATCTGTGAGATCTTAGAAATGATGGGAGTAATATTTTTAGAGGACTGGAATTTCACAAAAAAAACCGGGAATTGTCAAGGTAGGAACAGGGATTGTATCACTTCTTTCAGCTTTGGTTTTATTTCTAAAGGCATTAGCAAGTCCTGTACTGAGATACAGGTGTGTGATGAGTTCCCCACCTACCTGTGTGATACTCCTGTGCTAGTCTTTGCCTGCAGCCTGGTAAAGCAACTCCTGAAGCTGCCAGTCCTCCTTGCTCTGTGTGTTTGTGGTGTGATCCATATCTTAGTCTCGGGCTACCTGCTCTTACTGCCATGACTAAAGCAGCTTTACCTTTAGCATCTGGAAGGTAGGACACTTAAAGTAGGAAATCACTTTCTATTTGGAGGGGTGTCAGGATTACATGCCCACACTTGTCTCCATTTTCTGCTTGTCTGTGAACCACAGTTTGGAGGCATTGTCAAGAAGCAATTGTGTCGTTACACATGCTCTAGAAATGTTATTGTGCAGGGGTTTGGATACCTTTTGCTGCTCTGGACAGCTTGGAAACAAATCTGGTGGGAAATTTAGCCCTGTATGCATGTTCACAGCTGGGTGCAGGTCTTACTGCTTCCTTATCCTCATGCAGCTCTTGGGAAATTAATGCTGTTGCTAATACTGCTGGAAAAAATTGGCTCCAGAGGAAGTATTTAAGGTGACAGGAAAACTGTCTGTCTTTCAGGACAATCTAATTCTTCCCGTCTGTTTTTGTAAACAGCTGCTGCTGTGGCTGGCTGATGGCAGCTTAGGAAGTGGTCTTAAGACAGGTGACAGTGCACTGATCAAAACAAATGCAGCTGCCTTTAAAGCATTTCCAGGAAAAATAGATTTGTCATCGTGTTGGAAACCAGAATGTGAGTGCTTTTTGCACTTCCCTTAACTTTAACCCTCATCTGAACCCAAGAGCTGTAGGCTCAGCCCTGGTGACCTGGCCTGGGGGTATTGGATGGAGCTCGAGACTGTTATTCCTCTTTTCCCTGGC
This sequence comes from Neopelma chrysocephalum, assembly GCF_003984885.1. NCBI lineage: Eukaryota > Metazoa > Chordata > Aves > Passeriformes > Pipridae > Neopelma > Neopelma chrysocephalum. The sequence goes on from NW_020897735.1 coordinate 5,455,140, forward strand.
TTCTTTATTTCCCCTTTCTGCAAACAACTTTAAAATAATCCTGAAAATATCTGTAGTGCAGGGAAGAGATCAGATTTATTGTGCTGCTTCTAGGAAGTTGTATCCAGCATTTCTGTGGCCACTTGCAGGGGTTAATGTTTCACAGCAAAGGTGAGCATGAGGGACAGGTGAGTCCTGCAGAGAGACCTGGTGGCATCTTGCCTGTGGGTGCTGCTGAGGACAGATCCCAGCAGGCCAAAGGCTTCCCCTGGCCTCCATTCTAATTAATAGCTCCCTCTAATTACCAGCACGATTTAATAAATTTATTTAATGCTAAATAATCTTTAGAGAAGCAGCCTCTTTTTGTTCAAAGGAAGCAGGGATCCAGTCTGCTGGAAAGAGACTGATGAGAATGTTACCTTTGTTTGCCCTGCTTTGGGCTGCTTTCAAGGAGTGTCCTGTGAGATCTGTAGGGTTCAGCAGCGGTGTTGCAGCTGAGGGCTGGGGCATCCTTTGATTCTGGGAAAACAAAGGTGAGAGACCTTGGAGAAGCTTCACACACCACCCTCCTCCACCCCTTGCACCTCCCCAAGCTCCTCTGGTGCACCCAGATATGGAGATGGCCTGTTTTGGTGTAATAACACTTCATTTTTGTAGAACTGAGAGGCTCAAACACGACACAATCCAATTGTTCAGAGGACTTTATTTCTTTGCTCCAACACGTTTTCAATAAAAACAGTGGTGGGAGGAAGGAAACTTTATCTGTGTCTTGCTGCTGCTGAAAGTCAGTGCTGATGCTCCTTGACACCTCTGCAGCAGCAGTAGGACCAGGGCAGAAGTCCAGATCTCTTGGCAGAAGGTTTAGCTTAATGCACAAAATGCCACTGTTCTGCAAAATTGCAACTTTACAGATGGCCATTTTTTAAATAAGGCAGTTTAAGGGAGGGGAAAAAACACCTATAAAGATTTGCAGTGGAGGCAGACACAAAAATTATTAGGTTTTGACCACTTAATTAAAGAAAAACCTTGCAGTATTTAATGATGAAGAATTAGGTTAACTAATCTCTTATAACCTTCTAAAATTTATGATGATAGCACTTTGGTTCAAAAGTATGAAATGCAACCCTGTTCCACTGCTCTCTGGGAGATGTGTCACTCTGATTTTATTCTAGCCATGAAGGTATTCTTGACAAGATTGTATATTCCCATCATGCACATTAATTTAGTGGGAGGCACTGCTCTGTTTTATGGGGTGGAAAAAAAATCCGCATTTGTTTTGAGTGTCTGTTAGGTGGAATTCAGTTAAGGTGAAGCCTAAAGCAGAATGAAGAGTTATCAACCAGCAGGTGCCATTAGTAGGAAATTGTGCTGATTTTATTCACTGTTTTTCCTTATTTGCAGTAAAATGACTGCAGTTACAGTTAAATTGTACTCAACAGATGTAAAACGGGGAAATATGTACGTGGCTTGTCAGAGTTCAGCCCCCTCCTTGGTGTGAAGGGAGACAGTGGAATGGTGCATCAGCTTTTGGAATTACAGCAAGCAAGGGCTGCCCCAGCCCTGCCTCTCTATTAGTCCCTGTTTCTCAGAGCAAAATGGGCATGTTGGAGAAGGAATGGACCTTTAGGTTGTTGGAACTGGGAGCCACATTGTTTTTTTTCCCCACCAAAACAGAGAAATCATAACTGACGCAAAGTAAATCATTTCCAGTTCTCCCCATCTGCCTTCAGCCTCAGCTCTTAGAGAGGTTATCTGTGAAATGTGGAAGGAATGGTCTCTCACATAAGTTATTGCATTATTTTTTTTGAAGTAATTTGTACAATAAACCTGCATTAAGGCTGGTATCTGCCTGGAGTGGTGAATGGCTTATTATGTTTGGATAGTACTTGGAATGGGTTGGAGACCTTCTTACATACATCTAAAGCATTAATTCCCTGACTGCTTTAACTTCCTGTGCTCGGACAGGTTTCCCCTAAGAAGTTGTCTTTTTCAAGTGTAGGATTGTGTTACAAAATGAAGGCTCTTCCCTTCCTTGCATGAACTTGGGGAGTTGATTATAGGATGTGTATCTGTCTCATAATTTGTGGGCAGCGGCTGCAGCGGAACAGGCTGCTCAGAGCTGCCATGGTGAATTGAAATGCCGAGTGAATATTTAAATACAGCCTTGCACAGTTAAAACCACTCTTCCTGGCATCTTGATAATGAGTGGCCTTGGCTGTGGCAACCCCCCACTACACCAATAGCCACCAGACCTACTGGGTGTAGTAAAAATATCCACGGTGCAGTTTGGGGCAAGATTCTGAATTTGATCCTGTTTGCTCAGCTCCATGGTAGGAGCTTATCAGCCAGAGCAAATAATCCCCATTACATCACCTGACTTTTTCAACTGCAATATTCACAGTTATCAAATTAGTGCTTTTTATATTCGGGATGAGAATATGCAGAGACAAATGTAGCAGAGTCAATAAAGCAGCAGTTGTCTTATCACCGATCTGGGGAGAGTAATAAAATATATATGCTGTCAATATTATGGTCCAGAACTATTACGAAGGTATTGACACGCAGCAGAAATACAGTATTGACTCTCTTTGTCTATTTTCTCTGAGTAAAGTGTTTGGCCACAAACTTTATGCATTTTTCTACTGGGTTTAGAGAGTGTGAGGTGCATCCACTTTCTATCCCTGCCAGCTGATTGCCAATTTATTTCAGGTCAAAGAATGTGCAGCTTGCTGCAAGGTAGTTTGGAACAGCATCTTTATTATCACAGCTCACATGTTGGCCAGTTTCATTTGTTTTGCTCCCTGTGCCCTCCAGGCAATGCAATATAATCTTTCAACTGGTTGTTAGCACCAAATGGTCTGGTTTTTAGCTGGTTTGCTGCAGGCAAAGTCCAGTAGGAAGCCCAGCAGGGAACGTGTTCCCACTTCGCATGAGTTGGTCTAATGATATTTTCCCTATTAACATTTGGAAGAAAGATCTAATTTGTTGAGGCTGGGGGGGAGAGAAGTCTGTCTGAGGGGTGTCAGCGGGGAGATAACCGATCATAGGTGGACCACCAGAAAACGTGGCAGAAATGCCTGGAATGTGTGTGTGTGTTCAGGAACATGTGTTTGGTTGGGCTTAAATACTGTTTGGGTGTCACGAGGTGACTTAACAGACCTATTCCTTTAACAGGTCTCCGTGTAAGTGGGCTCCATGGAGCACAGATCAGAGACACAGAGAGAAGTATGTGCCAGCGGTCCCTAATGCTTTTGGCCTGGACTGAGTGAATCTCTGACTCTGCTCAGCTTTTATTCTATGTTTTTAATACATACCAGTCTGCTTGAAATTTCTCTTGTCCCTCCTCCCTCCCCCCTTTTTTCCCTTTTTTTTTTTTTTTTACTACTTTGGGCTTAATTTGGGAAGGGGGGAGGTTAGTTGCAGGGATTTGGATTTGGGCAGGCAGGATTTTCTCCCATGACTCTCAGCATGGGGAGACACGGATCAATTCCCTACCCTGTGTTCAGCTGGACACTGGGTTATGGTGTGTGTTGATCAAGAAATCCCCTCCTGTTTTGTACCACATAACGCATTCATTTCAGCCACTGAACCTAAATTACTGTTTTGCTTTTCTTTCTTTTTTGATGAAACGGTAAGAACTCTTTTTCTATAGGGATGAAGTTAGTTTATCCGTGCTAATGCTTTGATTTTTTTCCCTTTTTTCTCTCTCTGCCACAGTAGGTAACCAGTTAGGGGCCCTGGTACATCAAAGGTAAGCAGTGGGTTATGTTTTATTATTTATTGATCAGTTCTAATTGTTTATTGATCCACCATCTGTAGTAGTGTTAGGAAGTCAGAGGTTGAGAATGTGGAGAAACTGTCAGCTTGGGTTTTCTCCAGCCTGGGCTGTTTGTTCTGATGAAAAAAAGAGGAGTGCATGTGAAACTTGGATTTGTCTCCTGTAAATCTACAGGACCAAAAAAAAATTAATTCTCTCTCCTTTCCCTTACCCTGCCCTGGCAGGGGGCAAAAAAGAAAAAGTTTAAAAAGGTCTGGCATTTTGACAAAGTGGAAGTGGAAGTATCAAACAGATGTTATTGTTATTATTATTTAGTTTTGTTGATGTAATATGACCTGGGATGACTCCTTTGTCAAAGATGGTTTTAGGAGACTGAAGCAACTATGGGTTGTCGTGCAGCACATCTTAGCATCTAATAGAAATGTCAAATTATCACTTTTTCTCAAATCCTGGTCTTGAGGTGTTGTTTGTCTTGTTTTGAGTAGGAAGGGGGGAGAGCTTTTCTAAAGCTGCATTAGCCTGAAGGTGAATAGTAGTGCATTTCCATCCTGACCAGCTGTTTGGGGCCTCAGCAGAAGGGACAAAAAATGTGCATGAAGACTGTAGAACCTTGAATTTTTAATGGTTAAGTTAAAGCTAATGTCCAGCTAGAACAGCCCAGAAAGGGGTGGGCAGTGTTAGTACTCTATCTGCAACTTAACTAATAAAGTCTAGTGTGTATTTTATACCTTCCCTAACTGATCTAAAACAAAAAGTGGGAACATTTTAATATACCTCACCACAAAACCTGCATTGAATTTACTATGCAGGTGTTTCATTGCTTTTGAGATTGCTGAACAAATGGTATATAATGCATATATGCAGATTTCATATTCATTTTGTTGTGTTTTCCACAAGACAGAGATGGCATAACCAAAAAAACCAAGTTAATTCCTTTCTACTTGTCTACGGTCAGGTCTTAGGAAACTGCTTTGGGTGCTGTTTTGAGGCAGAGCCACATTGAAAAAGTCCAAAGAGCAATAGATATGGAAGTGTTGAGATAATAAGAATTCAGAGGATAATTAAAGGCAACTTTTATTAATTCCAAGGAAAAGAATAATAAGGACAAACAGGCAAAAAAACCCCAAAACACCAAACCAGTGAATATTAGAGAGGGTCATGCCAGGACTGGCTTTGATTAGTGTGTCTTGGGAAGAGCATATCCAGAAGCAGTTGGCAGATGCTGCTTGGAGGGTCTAAGCTCAATATTAAGGAAACTTTGCCATTTTTTTTGTTAAACCTGTCTGTAAGAATGGAAAAAAAAGAGGTTTTTCCATCAGCTCCATTGAAGATAGCAGAGAGAGACTGGAAATGGATCCAGCATAGGAGGAGTTGGGTGACCATGAGAGGGCCCTTCAGAAACAAATGATTTTGACTGTGGTGTGTGCAGAATCCTTGTGTTGAGCCCAGCTTTCATGGCAGGGATGTAATTGTCTCCAAATTGTTCTTTATAATGACTATTTGATGGGGTTTTCTTTTTTCTTTTTTTTTTTTTCTTCTTTTAGGGCTGTAATAACAGAAGAGTTCAAAGTGCCTGATAAAATGGTTGGATTTAGTAAGTACCTTGGATGCTTTTGATGCTTCTTGATGTGTTTCCTGTGCAGGAATGCTGTTTATTCTGACACAGGTTTTTGTGCTTACTAGCCTTGGATAAGCCTTGTTTAATGCTGTCTTCGTGGGGACCAGAGGGTCTGTGTTTAAAATCCAGATGCAAACTGCATGGAAAAGTTTGGTGTCCCTGTAATAAGGACAAGAGCATTTGGTACAAGTTACTAGGAGTTCTGGTGATTTTCTCCTTTAAATTTCCATAGCACAATACATAAACAAGTCAAAAGTGAATTTATTTCCTCTCATTGAAACATTTTACTTTGAGTATGCAAAACCATGAGAGCTGAAGAAGGGAACCATATTTTAAATGTTAAAATATGACTTGACTAAAGGCAAGTTAAACAGAATTTTAAATTTCTCCTACATTTGCTGCAGGGAAACACAACCAGATGAGAATTTTTGCTACATTTGCATTCCTGATACTGTTCTCTTTCAAGCTTGATCCTAATTTCTCTCTTCCTCTTAATGATCATTACTCTTCCTTTCAATGGCACCTCCTGCTGATGTGTTACTACAGTGATTGCATAGACTCTTCCACTGCTGGGTCTCTGTGTATCCCTTCCAATTTGATATATGGAGAGTAAAAAGGAAAATAACAGGCCGTGATAATTACCCCATAGGGCGCCAAGTTTTGTCCCGACTCTAAAGACACCATAAGACTGTAACTCAAATTCCTGCAAAGGAAATGCTCATTCCTCTCCTGCCAGACCTCTTTATTTATCAATGCTGGTGCCACACGTGGGGGAACGTTGGAGGGATGCTTGGCCCTGGAAGAGGGGAGCTTTGCAGGCATCATCTCTCTGTTAAATCTGATCCTGGTTCAGGGGCACACAGATGTAGGGGATGCAAACCCACAGCTGGGATGCTTCTTTGGGAGCATCCTGAGCCAGGCATACCTGTTTGACTTGACAGTTTTGCTCTTTTTGCAGTCTGGGAAGGGTAGGAATGGGGATTGGCACAGTCTGTCCTCTGTATGTCTCATTGTGAAGCAGCAATGTGTCAACTCTGAGAGTTAAGGGAGATGGATTTTTGTGTTCACTTGAGGTTGATGGAGCATTTCAGGATGTAGTTCTGTCTAAATGCAGACCAGCCAAATAGCATGGCCATTCAAAAATGGCAGTAAAACAGGAATTTTAAAGAAATAAAAGTCTTTGTGTTTTTTAGTCCCCCAGATAACTGGCTTATTGATTCAGGCTGAACAAGATGTACTTAAATTACTCTTCTAGCCGCACTCAAACTAGTGCCTTATGTATTTCCATTCCAGTGCAAGACAGGGTTTTTGGTTTGTTTTTGCAAGCAAATAGAATAACTTTCAGCAGTATTTTAATGGTTTTTTTTCTGCTATGATGAATTTGATCATCCTGTGGATGTCTCTTCTGCAATCTTGGAGTCAAACTGTTCCTTTATAGATAGCTGCAGAGGAGTAAAAAGGGGAAGGTGCTCTGCAGTTACCTGGGAAAATGGTATGTTCTGATGCTTGTTGAACTCATTTCAGTAATCGGCAGGGGAGGAGAACAGATCTCACGGATTCAGGCAGAGTCTGGCTGCAAAATTCAAATTGCTCCAGGTAAGAGGCTCTTTGTACGGTGGGTGAACAGGTTTTAATGTCGAAGGGTGTTGTGGTCATTAGATCAGGCACTTCCCGTGCCTCCCGGTGTGTTATCACCATTAACAGGGATGGGAGAGCTGTTGTGGGACCCACCTCCCAGCCAGCAGAGAGAACAGGTTTGTCAGGTGGTTTGGGGAATGGCACAATGCAAATGGACAGTCCATTTTGTTGGGTTCCCTCCTGGTGGTGCCACTTTGCTCAGCTCTGTGGTTTGCCTCTGACTAGTCTGGTCAACTCCAAGTCCTGGCAGAAGACATTCCAGGAGGGTGGCAGCAACTCTCCATGCTTGCTTTGCATCATAAAAATGGGACCATCCACCCAAATGGGATCATTGTTCTGTACTAGTTTGCTTTGGAGAAGGCTGTGCTGCAGTGCTGTACATGGAACTGTTGATGAATGTCATCTGAGTTCTTACCCCTCCCTCTAATTGGTGGGGAAGGCTTTAAAAGAATGCAGACATCCAGTAAATCGTTTAAAATATGTTGATCCTGGATGTCTTTGAATTCTTTTAGCATGCTCCGTGTGCAGGGGGGTGGTGCTTCCATTGGTGCTTGATAGTTACTGAAACAGCTGCCACATTTTTAATTCCATTTAATGACAAGTTTTCTTCTTGTTTCCTTTGCAGACAGTGGTGGGATGCCCGAGAGGCCCTGTGTACTCACCGGGACACCAGAGAGCATTGAGTGAGTTCTGATTTCATTTCCCTCCTTTTTCCTTCTTTCTCTTCTCCCTAATGCTGTGCTCTGTCAGTGGTGCTACTTGGTTATTAGCCACACCAGCAAATGTTGGCCTAGAGAAACTTGAGGGTCTCTGGAGCATAGAACCTCTTGGTCTGATGCTTTAAACTGTGCACCTCAAAGGCTTTTTTTTTTTTTTTCCCCACTTGCAGTTTGAATCCTCTGCAGAAATTTCCTTGGAATTCCCCTCCGCAGGGTGAGGTTGCTCTTAGGGCACCTAGGATGCAGTTTTCCAACTGCAGCTTTCCAGGATACTGAGCTAAGCTGTTTGAAGGGCACTTCTCTTCTCCCCTTCGCTTCCCTACTCCTATTGAGATGACCATCCTTCCAGCTGAAGAAGGGCTGCATGAGGCCTGTAAAGCCTGTCGGTGCCACTCCAGGATACCCTGGAGGTGTTGGTGTTGTTGCAGAGCAGCATGAGACCCACTGGGTGCTTGTCTCTGCATCGCTGCCAACAAGAAGCAAAGGACTGAACCCAAGTCTTGATTCTGCTCCTTGCATGGTAGAGACACGTGGCCAAGCCCGCAGGGATTTCTGATCTTTAGTCCTATAGAAACTTTAGGGACAGTGTTTCCTCCCTCCCCCTTCCCAGGAGCTGAGTTTGAGACTCTCACAAACCAGTTGAGGACCTCCTGCTGGAACTGGATCCAGGATCCTCAGGCTTACAGGAACACACTTAACATATGGAGCTGCTCTTTCTCTCCCCAGCCTTTGGGTAGGTGGGTTTTTTAAAATCCATCTGGAAATCTTTCAGTTGCATTTGATAGTGAAAATACATGGGTGCAAAGACTGTCTCTCTAAAGAGAAGACACTCATCATTCTTCCATTCTTAAGAGATCTAAGGGTACTTAAATCTCCTTATTCTACCATAATACTGCAAGCAGTGAGCCAGAATAAATATAATTGGCAGACTCACGTTATAGGGCAGGCAGTGTCTTCTTGCTGGTATTGAAGTGCTTTTTCTCCCTTTTTAACAAAGGATATTTCAGAACAAGAGCAAAATATTAAAAAGCTGGGGTGTCTGATGCAGTTGGGGAAAAAGGGGGGAGAGTTATAGTTAAGACTTCATGGTTCTGAAATAAGCAGTTAAATGTCATGTCCTTTAAATAAAACGTTAATACATTTAGAAGTGAGAATACTCAAATTGTGAAGCAGAACATGGACATGGAATTAGGTGAAATTTAATTTACTTTTGTGCTAAAATTCTTGTCAAGGTAGTTGTTTGAAGTATTTTTTTCAGGCTACTTGTAGCAAAAGAAAATGAAGAAAGGAAACCAATTAGATGTCAGACTTCTTTGAGAAGGGTTTTGTGAGGAATGTTTTCATTAGTTATATCCAGTGGCAAACTAATAGGGTTAATTTCCAAGTGACCCCTTCTCATCTGAAATATGTTGTGTATTAACTGTTGTGGTCTTTATATTGTGACTAGAAGAACTTTATGCAAAATATGAAGATAGATAAGTAAAACTCTTTAAGACTTCTCTAGAATATTTGAAGTGGGCTTCCAGAAATTCCACCTTTTCCCTTGTTTTGTGAGAAAGACGAGAGCAAGCAGTGCTCTGCTCTGTGTGCAGCCTCAGCACCACCCCCTGAGCTGCCTGGGGTGAATGTCTGCTTGAAGGGGTGACTTTGTACTGCTTCCTCAAATCCCCAGAGAGAAGACAGTCATTCTTAGGGTGCCACAGCTTGGTGTGAAGTGGAGAGAGGGGAAGATGCTGCATTGAAAAGAACAGGGAACCAGTGAATTTCTTCAACTTTCAGAAGGGTTGTGGGACAAGGGCAGGAATGGGATGTGTTGGAATAGGAGTCATCAAGATGAGGGGCAACCCTGTCAGTTACCTCTGACATGCTAAATATTTTAGTGGAGGGATCTTTAATCTCCCAAATGCTTCTTTGTGTGTCTCTTCTCACCAGGAGTAGAAGAACCCAGTCTTTCACTGGTGGCTGCTGCAGTATCCTTGCCTCACTTCGCGGTGTAGCTTCAGCACCTACTGCTTGGAGCAGAGGCTGTGTTAGGACAGTGTTCTGGTGCTGCTGGTAAGAGCAGGCAGAGAAGAGCGAGGCAGTTGCCTGGGACTGATCAGAGAATGGTTAATCCATGGGCTGTGTTAGTGTCAGAGCAGTGTGTGCATTTTGTCTTGACTGAGAAGGAGAACAGAGTTTGAGTTTTACCAAATACTGTATGTGTTAGAAAAGTTCAGAACCTAAAGCATCTTCATTGAAAGTAAGCACCCCAAATGCTATAGTCCAACTGTTGTCCTTAACTTCCTAAGAGGTCAGAGCATGCTGCTGCTCTTCCTTCTCTCTTCCCCTTTCAAAAATCAAACTGCTTATTAAGTAATCATGATAGGGGAAAATAGATATCAAAGAGTTTAAAAAAAAAAAAAGGCAAACATTGTGCTGACTATGGTTTCTTCCATCTTTTCACTTCTTCTCCTCTCCCTGATCACTTTCCATTCCGATGGTTCCTGGTCTCTTGGTCACGTGGAACAATGTTGTCTAATGGTTGTTTCCCTCGATTCTTTTCCAAAGACAAGCAAAACGGCTACTGGGGCAGATTGTAGATCGCTGTCGGAACGGACCTGGTTTTCACAACGATGTTGATGGCAACAGTACGATACAGGAGATTTTGATCCCGGCATCCAAAGTGGGTCTAGTCATCGGCAAAGGAGGTGAAACAATAAAACAGTTGCAGGTGCGCAAGATGCATTTCCTTTAGGGCTCCTCTTCCCTACTGCAGCTTCTCTAGATCGACAGGAGCGGGCTGAAATGGAGAGCTTTAGATGCTCTAACCTTCTCCAGCAGGGACTACTCTTCTGCCTTCAGAGAGCTGGACTCAAATCCAATCTTGTGTTACGAACAAAATCGGTGTGGCCCCAGCTACGCATGTAGTGGAGTTTTGCCAGAACTGTGACAGAAACCCATGTGCTGTAGATAACACTTGGTGTGTGCTGTTCAGGAGGGGATCCTTGTAGCCAAGGAAGGGCTGTGTCTGCTCTGCTCTGCAGTATTTTTAATGCCAGCCATGCTGTTGTAGAGTGCTGTGCTTCTCTGTTGTTGCTGATCTGTGATAAAGCTGGTGTGTGTCATCTTTTTTTTTTTCCTCATCCCACCCCTTTCTAATTAAAAGTGTTGTGTTATGTATAAACTATGTTCCTAGACATTCTTTATTCCTCCACCTGGTACAATTTTTTAAAGAGTAAAGTGTTTTAGAAAAGCATCCATGTCAAAAAATGTAGGGGTTTTGAGTGCCCTGGTTAGGCCTCTGTCATATAGTTTTGAGGCTGGTCACATAGTAACTGTTACATGCAGACAGCTACAGATTTTGGAAAGGGCTGGAAAATCAGCTGTCAAGGTAGAGGGGGTTCTCCTTGCAAGGATTCAGCTATTTGAGAGCTTCAGGAGTAGCACACTTTCTGGCAGTCCTTCACACTCTAGGACTGTTACTGAATTTGTGCTATAACTACTCATGAAGAGCTAAAGTAGCATTCTGTAAAGGTGCTGATCTCACCTACGTAATGTTGAGTAACCGAAATCTAGTCCCTTTTTTCAGGGACTCTGCTTAGCAAAGTGCTCTGTGCTTTCTCTCCAGGAGCGAACGGGTGTGAAAATGATCATGATCCAGGATGGTCCGTTGCCCACTGGAGCAGACAAACCTCTCCGTATTACTGGAGATGCATTTAAAGTACAGGTATGTAACACAAGCCAGCAGTTGCCCCAGAGAACTGAGGAGAAATTTAAACTTTAGTGTATTTGTGAGCATCTGATGGAGTCAAATCCAACTGTAAATGTAATAATCCATGCTGGTTTTGTTTGTTCTGTAAGGTTGAGTAGAACAAGTTAAAACACCAGACTAGTAGCTTGTTTACAGCATAACCTAGGAGCTGTCACTCCACATAAATATTATACGTGGGTAGGAGTAGAGATGAGGAGGGTTTGGAGAAAGTAGCTTTGAAATGCTTTCCAGTCTGTGTGGCAAAAAATCCCAGCTCTGTCACTTGAGCAAATGGGTTCTTAGTGAGTGACTAAATCACACGTTTGAGACAGTGGACCTTCCACAAAACTCTCAGACAGCCAATTGACGCAGGTAATTAAAAGAAACTAACCCAAAACAACTCCTGAAACCAAGGGGTTTGCTTAATATTGGTACCTCAGTCTGCTTGTGTCAGGGTTCTACAGATCTGGACATACCTGCGGTTCAAACTGAAACCCACGATCGGCCAGAGACTGGAGGATTGCAGCCTGATGGGAGCACTTGAATTAAAGCATTAAAGTTTAGCCATGGCTAAACTTCTCAGCCATGGTTTCACTTCTCAGCAAGTGCCTTTCATACTTTGCTAAGTACTTAAACCTAGCTTAGCATTCCTGTCTCCAATAAAAGTAGTTCTGTTTCATAGGATCTCCCTGATCATAAATTGCTGCAACAGTTGATGTTGCTCAGGGACAGTGTGTTTGGGTTGTGTTTTTCAAAGATCTTATTGCAAGCGGGCCTTTAGATTTAATACTTTTTTTTCCCCAGAATTCTTACTGTGGAGGTATTAGCTGTGCAGAAAGGAGTGTAATGGCAGTCTGGCTACTTTTAACTGAATCATACTTTCAGTGCTGCCACTTCCCAAGTGGCTCCTGCCTTGCAAGATTTGCTCTTGTCACATCTTCTGTGCCACATGTCTTTCCAAGGAAACATGGAGACTGCACAGGCTGGAAGATCTTTGAGGCACTTAAAGTTGAGCATGCTTAGAAAGCACTCAAGAAGCAGGGTGAATCCTTGGGTTTGGTGGGATTCTGTGGATACTGCAACAGTGTTCCTTAACTCCCTGAAATCCCTATAAAATCCCTCCATCGCCCTTATTTCTGTCTTGACATCTCTGAAATTGATGTTGTTGAGTTGTTTCCTTCTGTAAAAGATACCCTGGAAACATGAAAAATATGTAAAAATTAAAGGAGTCAGATTCATCACTGTCCCTCAAGCTAGGAAATAGAACCAAGGTGTCAAAGCTAGACTGATAATAAAGAGAAACAAAGGCTTGGGTTTGACATGTAGGCTTTTTTTTTTTTTTAAATGGTAACTACTCGGCTTATTTCCAGAGTACCCTTTTACTAGCTGGGCTACATGCAGGCCTGTGAATGGCCTTGAGGGCTCCCAGTAGGTAGGAAGAATATTCACTTGTCTCAGAAAACATCTTGCTGGATTGCTGCAGACTTGGGCTTAACTTTTCACTGAGACAATAAGCTCACAGCTGCCCACCTGCCTCCTTGGTACGTGCTCTCTGGTTCTTGGTGGACGTGATCTCTGCTGTGCTGCTTCAGCTTCTACCTTACTATATTGATACCCAGTAGGAAAGGGCCTTCACTTCCTTTAATCTAAAAATAGAACAAAAAATTGAAGATACTTTAAAAGGTAAAAGGCCTTTTTGAAAGACTGGAGGAAGCAATTGCACACAACAAGCTGCCACCTTATGCACTTGGCAGGTTTTGCCAGACATGGAAGATGCCATCAAGATCTCCACTGGCTGTGGTAAAAAGAAACACTAAATCAAAACGCTGTTCCCATTAACGAGGTGGAGATCCCTGTGCCTGGAGCCACTGTTGAGGCCCTAACACCAGGAGGGCAAGCAGAACAATTTTAAGCTAACTGTAACTTCTTTCCCCATGTAGCAAGCGAGGGAAATGGTACTGGAGATCATCCGAGAGAAAGATCAGGCAGACTTCCGAGGCGTGCGCAATGATTTCAGTGCTAGGATGGGAGGAGGCAGCATAGAGGTACGTTTCCGTCACGAGTGCTCTGCTAACCTCCCTGTGGGATGGGCAGTGGGTGGAAGTCATCAAAACTGCACATGTAACATTGTTTTGAAATGCATTGTGTTCTTTTGCCAGAAGAATTGAGTCTGGCTGCGAAGAGGAGGAGTTCTCGTGGACTCCCAGATGGCACCTTTCTAATTGTCTTCTTTTTTTAAGCTGCATTCTTGTAGTGCAGAGTTCGTTTAGTGGGGAAGGAATTTGTGGCCACCTGTTTGTGTTTCTCAAGGGATGCAGTTCTGTAGCCTGGAGCTGCCTAACATGGCCCGTCCTCAAAGTTAAAGAGCATCTCCTTGTAAAATCAGAGTCATTCAGTCTAGTTCTCTGAGCTTTCATACTCCTTTGCCTTTCCCATCAGGTCTCTGTGCCCAGGTTTGCTGTTGGAATTGTGATAGGAAGAAATGGAGAAATGATCAAAAAGATTCAGAATGATGCTGGAGTTAGGATTCAATTTAAACCAGGTTTGTGTGAGGATGGAGAGCCGTTACTTTCTGACCAATGTTCCACTTTGGGATTGCTAAAGTGAATCTGAGCTGAGGTTCCAGCAGCTTAGGCTTTCCTCATTTACAGGTGCATTGTTCTCTTTCTGAAACCCATTTAAATATGATGTGCTGCCTCCTCATGCACTTCTGGTTTTCAGAGAGTTAAGATTATATACAGCTCATTTGCAAACATTAGCTGTCACAACAGTCATGTCTTGAGTGGTAACTGTACAGATAAACAAAATAACAATAACAAAAATCTTTTGTTTCCTGTTAAAGAATTCTCCTTCAGGACATTAAAGCCTTTGGGGATCAGGAGTTGATTAATTCTGAGTAACTTTCTCTGGGTCCTTGGCTGTCTGATCACCTATCAAAGCTGCCTTTTGTCCTCTTAAAATTATATCAGTCTCTTTCATGGCTTTTTGACATTTGAAAGTGTGTTTTCTTTTGAGTGCTGTTCCCTCTGCAGTGTGGGCTGGGTTTTGTCTTCTTTCAGTCCAGGGAAGAGGGGCTGAAGGTGGAGGGAAGCAGTAGCTCCTGGGATAGTTCTGTTGTGTGAAAATGCTGCCAGCAGTGGTGGTGCTGGAAGGAAGCTTGTGTTGGCGAGTGGATGTTTTCTCCTTTTAATTTGGCCTTTGCCACCTCTCTTCACAGATGATGGGATTAGCTCTGAAAGAGTTGCACAGGTCATGGGGCTTCCTGACAGGTGTCAACACGCAGCACACATCATCAATGAGCTCATCCTCACAGCACAGGTGGGTTCTGGAAAGGGCTTCTGTGGGAACATATGGGAACTTAAGTTGTTTGGAAATGGTGACCTGGTGGAGTGGACTCACATCAGACAGTGACTGGAGGCTCTGCTCAGACAGCAGAGCATTGCCAGCACTCAGTGGTGCCTCCTCTTCAGACTCCAGCCCTCTGGTCTGGTGGGAGGGCACAGGAGGGGGATAAATATTCAGGTATTGAGACACTGTGCTCTGAGACACAGCAACATATTGCATTGCCCAAGAGCAAGAAGTACAAAGGTGGGTGAAGCAGTAGGGCAGACTCACGAAGGAGGTTGTATATTCCCTTTTGCATTGTAAGAAACTAAGACTTTAGGCCATATCAGGTACCTGAATATAATTTGTCCATCAAGGTCCATAATTTGTCCATCTTGATAACTCTTCTGGATCTGGTTTGAATGCTTGATTTCATTTATTTTTTTAATAATTCACTTAAGTTTTGAGGTCTGTCATGATAACCTCTGACTGACCATGGCTTTTGATTTTGGAGAAATCAGTTACCCAAAATAGGTACGTCCTTTACATGTCTTTGAACTTAAAAGCTTCCTCTGGAAGTTCTGGAAAATGTGAGTTTCAGCTGACTAATTCCAGCAGTTCTTTAAAGGATGACACTTGAAAGGGTTTGGAAGCAACTCCTGTGTGTGTCTGTGCCAAGATCTATTGTTTGCTCTAAAGAGAGCCCCCATCACAGACTAAAAGACCTTTAGTAGTTGATGCTTATTTATAGGTTTATTTCAGAAGATATATAGCCATGCATTTAAAAATATAAATATCTTCCTGAGTCAGGAAGGCAACTGTAACCTACATTACTTGGCATTTCTTTAAAGTGCTTCAAAACCTTCAGTGTGAAACTGCTGTCCAAGAATATCTTAATCCAGCGCCATTGATTAGGAGCCAGTTTAACTTACCTTGCTTTATTTTGTTTTTTAATGTGCATTGGGGCCAGCAAAAAAAAACCACTGATACACATGTTTTGCCTTCTAAGGAACGAGATGGCTTTGGAAGCTTGGCTGTTGCCCGAGGAAGAGGCCGTGGCCGTGGGGACTGGAGCGTTGGAACCCCCGGGGGCATGCAGGAAATAACCTACACGGTGCCAGCTGACAAGTGTGGGCTTGTTATAGGCAAAGGTGGGTTTGGTGACTCCAAATACCAGAGCTTGCAATCCTTCCCTCTCAGGATGGTCACGTTCTTGCTGCCTGACAGTGAAGCTTTGGAGTTTTCTGTAATTGTAGGTATTTAGTGGCCGGTGAATGCAGCATAGGAATAAGCTATAACCGCTTGTGGTTGTTTTCTTTGTGGTGCTCTCACTCATAATTGTACTCTCCAGGCCCTTGTTCACAAGCTGTAAGAGAGGCTCTTCATGCAGAGCTGTCAAATAAGCTTGTTATAACAAGCAGCTGGCTGAGAAAAGGCAGGTTCATTTGTGGATTCTTTTTATATAGAATTCGTTTAAAGGACAGTTTATCAGGGACAAGCAGAGCAGTCATTTCATCATGCTGGATTTCTGAGTGCTGTGTGATGAAATGGAAGGTCTCTGAGTGTGGTAATAACAGTAGCTGCTTCCAGCCACATATCTGAAGTGTGTGATGAATAAAGTGAAGTAGCAGCATTTATCTTGCCTGCATCTGGGCTGGCACCTGACCTGGTGCACCTTGGGAGCATGTTCACTGCCATGGAGCCCCCTTGGCTGCCTTAGCCATTGGATCTCTCCATGCTAAGGAGATGGAGGAGAAGTCATCAGACCTTCCTCTCAAGGACCAGGACAACCCCACAATGGTTATGATACTGAGCATCAGCAGCAGTCTCAGTTTGTCACAGAGCAGGAGCTACACATGGAGCAGTACTTAGGGTAGAGCCAGGAGTAGAAGAGCTCTGTTGCTCTGAGCTCTTGTGATGTGTCTGAGCTAATGCACTGACCTATCAAAGGAGGTGTATTTAATTTTTCTATCTGCTTATTTCAGAAAGAGTGATATGTGCCTTAACTGGTATTTAGGTAATCACAGTTGGCTTTTAGCCTCAGCAAAGAATAGAATAGGAATAGACAAGCTACACCAGGAAAGGAGGCAAAGATCTGAGGGCATTGTGACCTGTTTCAGTGGCTTGGAGATTTCTGGGCAGGACTGAGCTTGTGATGAGATGTGGTGTGGCCTCTTATCACTGCTGTTCCCTGCCATGTGTCTGGCCCCACAGCACCCTGAGCTCCTGCCTGGTTGGATGACAGGGACAGGTCAGCCATGTATCTGCAATTGTTTTCAGATGTTGTTCTGTGCCACAAACCTGAACACTTTTTTCAATATGAAAACCCACCTGCTTTCCCCATTATGCAGAAATTGCAGGGTGATTGTGCTTGTCCTCACTGAACAGGCCAGTTGGGCGAAAGATCAAGCAAAGCAAATTTTAAGCCCATGAGTGAGACTTATATGTACGGAAAAAGCAAATTATAATGAAACTTTATTGCTGTATCCATTAGTCATCCTTAATAAAGGATCAGAAAAGGTCACTTGTTGTTCTGCAGTGCACTGAAGTGGAGCATTTGTGACTACAGAGAGCACTGCGTGCTGAAAAGATAAATGCAGGTAGTGGAGAGAACGTCCTACCATTCAAGTGCAGGGCCTGGCACAGCCTCACTGGGGGGTGAAGGGTGGCTTTTTACCTTTGTTTCCACAACAGCAAAATAGGGATTCTTGCCCGGCCAGATCAGAAGCTTTCTGGAGTGACTAATTACTAGTTGTATGGTGATTTGAGTGCTTGTAGCATTGTAATACCACCTTGTAATCGGTGTTCTCACAGTGCCTATGCTCTTAGGCTGTTGCAGCCTTCACTTTTGTCAAGTGAGTGATGGCTGTAGTGTTGCCTTTTGGGGCCTGGACCGGCATGGATGTGCTACACTCTCCATACATTGATGCAAGACAGCCAGTTCTTGTTGCTTCCTGTGCAGGGCAGGGGGGATCTTAGCGGGTCTTTTTTTTTAATAGTGACCAATTACAAAACATTTGCTCCCCTTTATAGTTTCTGAGCAGTTTGCAGCTTCTGGGTGTTTTTTCCCACTAGGATACAGGACAGGACTGTTGAGCTTCTCTGTAAAATCTGGCTGAGGCCTCTGGACCATCAGCTTGATCTCCAGATCAGCACCTAAGCCATGGGTGCCTCGGGCCCCCAGTGTGGTGTATGTGATGTGGCCACGTAACTGCTGCTGTGCTTCCAGCTCCCTGTGACCACTTGAGGCAGGGAAAAGAGGGAGATAGGGAAGTTTCTCATCTCAGTTTCTGCAGCACATGTGGTAGAAGGTCTAGGGCCCCTTTTCCTATGGACATCCCTTCTCAGCTTGGGAGCGTGAGCCTTTAGGAGCCGACAGGGCTCCCTGTGGATCCTGTGCGTGGCTTTTCCCTCTAGAGGGTGGGTAGGTGCAGCTTTTCCCTTCCAAAGGCCCCGAGGAAGGGTGGAGGCAAGCGTCATACACATGTCAAGCGCTGTCTGTGTTTGGTGGTGCTTGGAAACAGCCCTCCCTGGGCCCCCCTGGATTTCCATGATAAATACGGCGATCCTGACGGATACGGCGGCCGGGCCGGCGCTTGTCAGCCCGGCTTTGAGCAGGTTTGATTAATTGCTTTACGATTTCACGTCCAGCCGGGAGGCCGCTCCTGGATCCCTCCTGCCCCCCATCAGGTGGAAGAATGGAGGGGATGAATGCCCTATAGACAGCCACCATGTGCCGAGCGGGTCGCCTCGCCGTGGGGAAGATCAGCTCCTTCCGGCACCCGGCAGCATCACGGGGGCTGCGTCACTTCATTTGCATGCTCTGGAGGCTGGGTTGGGATGGCTTGGGTGGGAGGGAGCACTTTGGCATTGTAGGAGGGTAAGGAGGACAAGGGCACCAGGTCCTGGTATGATTATAGGAACTTGCAGCCTCCCTCATGGAGCGGCAGCAAACTTGGTCCTGCGCTATGGTCCAGGAGAGACCTGATGTGGAAACAGTCCCAACAACCACGGACTTGGTGCTGAATGGGGCAGTGATTTAAAATCTGTATTATCCCTTGCTTCCAGTTTGAGAGTGCTTCAGTTTCTAATCCCCTTTTGGAAGGAGAAAGTGGTCTGCAGTGCAAGTAGCAACCCCTGGTTGTGCCTCGGTCGCCCAGTAAAGAAGTTCTGCCACTCCTTCAAACTGTGTTGCCTGAAAGGGTCCTCTGTTTTCATTAAGCAGATGAAATGGCTGTTGATTCAGATCTCACCTCAATATGTAAAATACAGAGCTTCAAACAAGTCTGCATCAGACAAAAGCATTACATGAAAAAAACCTTCTTGGTTTTGAAACTTCATCTTCCCCCTTTCCCATGCTTGACTGAAAGTAAGTGGGTTGGCTTTTGGCTGCACAGTACAATCCCTGTTGTCTGCCCAGGGATGTGACACGACTATCTTTTGTTAAATGCATCTTCAAAAATTCATTTAGAAAGAGTTAATTGCCCTTTGGCAACTTTTCCTCCTCCCTTCCCCGAGAAGGCTTTAAAATGTTAAAAAGGTCACGAGTCCATTACAATGAAATGAACAAGTGTCTGCAACATCCACAGTTTGTTTTGAAGTTGTGCTGGATGTATAGAGATGGAAATGTGAGCAAAATTGAGGAGATTATTTTTGGAGACTCTTTTTAATTAAAACCAAACACAAATCTCTGGTGAGTTTCCTTTGCTCTCTGTTCTGCTTGCTGTTTGCCCTTTGGGCTGATGACTTTTTGGTTTGTGATTTTAAAAATTGTAAAACCTCTTCCTTCCCCGCACCCTTTAATTTCTTCAGTTGAGTGGAGCTGGTCTGTAAGTTGTGTGAGCTTCCAAAAGAAGAATTGAACCATTGTAACATTGGCTGAGGCTTTTGTTAAGCAAATTTCATGAAGAGACCGGGACCTAGCAGGTCTTGAGGAAATCAGATCCACTGTGACTGGCCCTGCTGCATCCTGCTGGAAGCACTCCTGTGCTCTTGTGTATCCAGATGGCAAACGAGCCAGACATGTTCACTGCATGCACAGCTAACTCTGAAATAGCAGGAGACAGCCTGGAATCCTGTGCTGCTGTGGTTGTGGAGGGATGTGTAGCTGCGGGGTGAAAGCAGAGGCTGCTTTAAGGCAATAACCTATCAAACAGCACATGTTTGGGAGAAAGCTTAAGCTTTATTCAGCTACAAGGTATGTGGCTGGTGGTTTTCTGCCTTAGTCATGATAAAAAAAGAAAGAAGCAGCATGTTTTGGTTGCAGGTTACCTTCTTTTCTGCAGGATTTCAACAGCTGTGCAAAACCACCAGAATTCAGTCAGTGCAGTTTTTGCATCTGTTTTGTCAGAGCATGTCCCAGCCATGCTGCATCTTGTTGGGCTGTGTGTTCTTAAAGCAGCACCATCCATGACCCCATGACCCAAACTTGCAGTAGCTCATGGCTGCAGGTCCTGTTTGTGGCACGTTAAAGGAGCAGCATGAGCCCAGGTACTGTGGTTTCTTTTGCTGTTGCCATCCTCAGCCCACCTCCTGAGGCACACAGAAGGCAGCTGAAACTATAATTTGCCACCAGAACCGACTTCTATGTGGTTTTGTGGACAGAGATGCAGGATATCCCTCCTTACATCTTGGTTTTCTTTTCTTCAGGTGGTGAGAACATCAAGAGCATAAATCAGCAGTCGGGAGCCCACGTGGAGCTCCAGAGAAACCCACCTCCCAACACAGACCCCGGCGTACGAATATTCACAATCAGAGGGGTTCCCCAGCAAATCGAGCTCGCCAGACATCTCATAGATGAGAAAGTTGGTGTAAGTTCCATCTCTGTTGATCTTCATCTGTCTCTTCCAGACATGGTTTAGGTACCTGTAGGCCTGGATTTGAATATACATGCTTACATTATTCAGCTTCAAAACCATTTGCCTGTTAGCAGCTGTCTTGAACTCGATGGCCCTCCAGCATCCATTGGGCTGAGTTTTGCTGTGGTCCCAGAAGGATCTGACTGTTGATATAATCATGGGTAGTGTATATAGTTATATGAGAGGGAAGAACAGCAATAATAAGGTATGAGAAGGCTGCCAAAGGATGTTTTTGAAGGGAAGACAACAGCGTTGCTGTGTTAAAATGATGAAATCCTGGCAGCATCATCCTGAAAGCAAAACATTCAGCTCCTTGCTCCGGTAAATCCAGGATGACTTATCTTACACTTAATGCAGTGCTGTGGTATTGAAGCTTAATAATGTCAGGCTGCAGTACTACTTTGGTAAAAAAGTATGGAAAATACTGAACTGAGGCATAGGAAAGCTGAAAAGCAGCCTTCATGCTGAATTGCTTGAGAGGAGAAGGCTTGACACCAGCCTCAGGATCCATGTGTTCCCAGGCTGTCTTCTTTCTTACTACTCATAATAGCTGCCTCCACCCTGTACTTGCAGCTGGCATTAAATATTTGTGGATTCTGTGACAGGGTACCAGCATGGGTGGACCTGGAGGATTTGGTCAAAGTCCGTTCAACCAAGCACCCGCTACACCTCATCAAAAGTAAGCTGCTCCATCTCATCACCAACGGGCTGGGGGGGATGGCTGGGAGCTAGGAAGTGTTGGGAGAAGGTTGGAAGGCCCTGAAGGGGTGGGATATAGCAGAGCCTTCTATAGATTGAGTGTTCAGAAGCAAAAGCAAGCAAGCTCAATCCTTTAAGCCTGACCACGGGAAAAATTTCACCTATTAAATGATAAACCAGGTAGGTATTGGCATCTCCAAAATTCCTGTCTCTAGTGCAGTGAGAGCATGGGAAGAAGCCTGAACTGCATGGAGCACAAGGAATGCTGTTCAAGTGTGATGTATCTTCATCTTGGCTTCATGAACAGACTGACACCAAGGCGGTACAAAGCAGTTCACACCTGCACAGCCTTTCCTTTTGTTCCCATGTTCACCTCTTTGCTCAGCAGCTGCTGACTATGAGTTACAACTTCTCTCCTGTGGGCAGCTTCATGTCTGTGGCCTGGTAAGTATTTTATTGTCTACTTGAGCATGGCTTTTTGTCCTCTGCAGTGGTCCTCAGGCGTTCATGACGCAGGGCTGGGGCAGTACCTACCAGACGTGGCAGCAGCCTGGACAGCAAGTCCCAAGTAAGTGCCAGGACCTGGGTTGGAGAAGGGTTGGTGTTTCCTCTGCAGTTGCTGCTTCATGCCTGCAAAAGGCAGGTCCACCCATGGGACCACATGTGTGAAAGCAGCGAAATGATTTCCTGGGCAGAAGAGTTGTGTGGAGAAACGTGGTGGTGTTTGAACTCAGGACGAGCTGAAGGCTGTGGAAAACTGTAATGCTTTTTGTGTGCTGAACTGCTTACTGCCTGTTTCTGCTCTTTGGGTAGAAACTTGGTCCTTGCTGTCTGTTCCCAACAAAAACATTCCTGCCTCAGGCTCTGTTCTCCCAGGATTCTCCAGGCAAACACTTGCCAACCCCACTTCCCCCTGACAGGCACCCAGTGTTGCTGCTGAGCCCTCCCATCTCTTTGTTCTTGAGCTTATCAGTTCTTGCTTATTTTCTTTTTTAATTATTCCTCGTGAGCTCTTCTCACTGTTCAACTCTCAGACTGATGGAAAGGAGATGGGGAAAATGGAAGAAAGGTTAGGCAGGGCTCCTGTACTGGTCATTTTTTCCTGAAAACCTGCTTAGTCAAAATTGAGCACTTTGGAAGGGAAGTATCCCTTTTCATAATAATTCAGTAAATGCTAGTGATGATGTTGTAACTGCACCATCCTGTGTCCTCTACAGCCAGAGGAATGTATTGCTCTAAACAGAGCAGATTTATGTCTGCTGGCTAATCTCAAAGCTCATGTGGTGGTGGAAATGCCCAACAGACACTTCTCAATCATAATTTTTCAGGAAATACAGGTTTTTTAATGACCTGGTCTCATGAAACTAAAGCTAAGCACCAAAAAGTGTGTGTGTGTGTGTGGTAATTTTAAAGGGGTTTGATGACAGATGCTTTTCACTGTCTAAGGCTGATTTAGCAGTTAAGTAGATTATCGACTTCAGTGTAAATTCCTGCTCTTTGAGGTGCCTGAGGTAGAGGAATCATTGGAGGGGCAATGCCTGCAGTTGCACTTGTGATTCCCTGTGACACCAATCACCTTTGAACATTTATGAAATCATGAATGTATGAATTTTGAAATCTCAGTGCTGCATGGTTAACTTGGTGCACTTCTGAAACCCGGGACATGGGAAGTGTGTGTTAAACTCTGGATGGGTAATTGCTCCTCAGCAATTACAGTCTGAAAAATCATGACTTTTCTTTTGAGCTCCAGGGACTTGGAGGTCAGTAGTTGTTCTGCTTTCTGTCAGTAAAATGCAATGGTGGGCTTCTATGGACTTTTCTGCTGTACAGGAATGGAATAGTATGGTACAGAAGAAGAGTATTTTCTCCTTAGCTTGTTTTACAGGAAAAAAAATGTTTTCTTTGCACCTCCAAAAGCTCTGGACTTCCTTGAGCTTTGGGAAGCAGAGCAGTCAGTGCAGCAGGGAAAGCTCTACAAAAAAAAAAATCTAATTTTTATCTTCCCATAAAGCCTTTGAATAAATGCTTACAGAATGTGCATTGCTCTTTGCCTTGCAGGATGCCTTTTAGAAACTCACCTTAGTCACTTAACTCCTTTCTCCCTTCCCTGAAACATCCCCTCATCCTGCCCACCCACCACTGGGGAAGGAGAAACCTCCCTTCCTGCTACAGTCATGTCTCAAGCTCACCCCTCCTGGCTTTGGAGCCTGGTATAGGAAGCACAGCCCCCTCGAGCCCCCTGATGACCCATAGTGCAGCTCATACCCCAGTGATGGCAGCTTTGCACTGTCAGGTTTCTGGTGGCTCCCATGGAGCATCCTGCCTTGCCATGGTCCTTCCCTGTGTGAGTTTAGCCCCACAATGTCATCTTTTGGGGGCAGATATTTTATTTCTGCTATTGCACCTGATGGATGATGATGGCTCTCGAGTTCCATGTCTGCTTAGGATGCTCCCTGTTCCTGTTTGTATCCAGGCACACTGAAGGCAGTCTGGGTAAGGAGAGAGGGCACACACAGTAATGCTTTAAGCAGCCTTCACCACTTTCCTCTGCTGCAGATCACAGTGGTGCCCAGGCAGGCAAGGTGGAGCTCACCAGGGTGTGGGAGGATTCTTATAGAAATAATAGAAACTTTTACATAGAAACTATGTAAATACCTGCTTTTGCACTTTTTAATTTGAAAACAGTCCTGTGAAGGGTCCCTTCCCCGAGTGCTGCAGCCTGTGTGTCACAGCTCTGTTAGCCCTGTCACCGCGCCGGCGTCCTGGGGACAGCCTTGAGTGCCCTCCTTGTGGGAGGAGGGGCAGACCCCCACCCCCTACACATGTATTTAGATTTTAATTACTTCCCCCATCTTAAATAAATTAACTGGCTGGGGAAACATTTTGCTGTGAAATGCATTTAGCTGCGTGTCCTTTCAGCCTGCTGCGGACTGTAATTCTCCAAGAAGAAAAGGCATTGAAGGAGGTCCTTTGTTGGCATTAGCAGGTGGACAGTTGAGGCAGCCTTGACCTCTGCCAGAAAAGGTCCTGACTTGTAGCGTTGGTCAAGTCTTTTAACCCGCTTTTATGCCCCTGGACAGGACACTGCTGCCCTGTTCCCTCCACCCACTTCACACTTGCAGTGTATTATTTCCCCCCTTCCCCCCACTTCAAAGCCCCCCCTCCGGCCGGGGCCAGCCTGCAGTGGGATGGGCTGGGAAGAGCTCTGCTCCACGCGTGTTCTCTGTCCCTGCCTGCTGTCTGGGTCCATAGTGGCTTTCCCTGTGCCTCCCTGCAGTTCCCAAATGCTGTGTTTGCTGTTCAGGGCTGTTTGTGTGTCTCGCCGAGGGCTCTGTGCTCACAATGGGACCGAGGGCAGCGTGGGCATCCCACCTCTGCCTCGCTGGGCTGGGCTCTCCCCTGCACTCAGATGTGCTGGATTGAAGGTGTCTTGGCGCTTCAGAGGCGAGGAGTCTGTGCTAGGTGGAGCCCAGGGTTTGGGGTCTGTGAGCAGGCAGTGGCACTGCTTCCCTTGGAGCAGCGTGGGAGTCTGGAGACAGTGCCGTGAGCCAGCCGGGGGTGTTGGGGGGTGTTGTGGCTCCCTCTCCGGGTGGTGTGTGGGGTGTGTGCTGAGGGCAGGTGGTGCTGGCTGTGCCTTGTGCCGGGCTCTCGGCTTTCTGAGGAGCCAGGAGTGGTGTGGCTGCCCTGGAGCTGTGTGCTGGGGCAGGCTGTGTGCTGAAGGCTCTTGTGTGGGCACACTGGGGCTCCTTCAACTGTGCTTTGCTGAGGAGAGTGGGGGTGAAGGATGCAGCCCCTGAAAAACAAGTGAGGTGACTCAAAACACGGCCATTTCCTTGGCAACTCCATGGAGGTGACAGGTCTCAGCTCTGTCAGGTGTCTCCCCTCCATCCCTGTCCTCATTGCAAGTGGATTGACAGCCCAGGGTGGCTGGTGTGCAGCTGAGCAGCTCCCAGCCACGTGCTTTGGCTTGAGCAGGTCCCAGCAGGGTGAGACTTGGCTTTGTGCCCTTTGGCAGGGCACAGGTGAGGTGAAACCAGGAACTTGAACTTTTCCTTGGCTTTCCCAAACTGAAGATGCCCAACAGTATAGGAAGGTGGAAGCTGAAGTGTCAAGTCTGGGCAACTGTGATAGATCCAGGACCTGTCTAGTGGAAAGGTAGATGTCACTGGCTGGAAACTGTCACCTCTTCCATACTGATGTGCCCCTTGTTGTCATCTTTGCACAGGCCAACAGAGCCAGCAGCAGAACAGCCATCCCGATTACAGCAAAGCATGGGAGGAGTATTTCAAAAAACAGAGTGAGTGAAACAGGCTTATTGGAGATGAATCAACTCTTGTTACAAAGAGAACTCTAATCCGATGACTTGCGTCTCCATCCCTGCCATTATTGGCTTCCAAATCCCCTTTGGTCCTGTCCTGTTGGTGATGGTGCATGTAGTTCTCCCACGGAAAGCTCTCGGTCGCGCTGTGGTGCCTCGGGAGAGCTGCTCCCACTGATCCACGGTCCCCAGCAGACCTCCTGCCCTGCTTGCAGCCGGCCTGCCTGGGGGAAGCAGAGAGCACACAGGAGACTGATGCTGGCAAAATCCAGGGAGCTGGAGCTGGGTTGTGAGAGGGTAGGAGAGCTCGTGGAAAAACATGGGCCTGGCTTGTTCCACTGCGTCACGGAGCGCATGATCCCGACTTCTGGACTTGCTTTGGACACTGTGCTGCTGGAAGCTTTGGGCCGAGGGTGATGGGTGCAGGCTGTCAGCCTGTCCCTGCAGCTGCAGGAGCGCTCTCGGTGCTTTGTGCCTGCTCTTGGCTTGTCCCTCCTGATCCAGCTCAGAGCCCGTCCCACCATCCCACGCAGCGGAGCCGGTGTCTCTCTCTCTCTCAGGTGTCTGCAGCAGTTGGAAGGGGGCTGGCTCTTCTTTAAGCTTGACAAAAGGAGATCCTAAGCCTGGGCTTGGACTTACAGAATTGCTCATCTCTTCCCGTCTCTCCCTCCAGGTCACGCTGCCAGTGCTGCTCCTCAGGCAAGTTCCCAGCAGGACTACACGATGGCTTGGGCAGAGTATTACCGACAGCAGGCTGCCTACTACGGGCAGACACTAGGGCAGGCTCAGGCACACAGCCAGGTCTGTATTCACCCTCCCTCAACCCCACTGCTCTTTCCCTTGGGGAATTGGGCGTGTTGCCCTTGCCCTGGTGTGGGGACTCTCCTTTGGGTTCACATGGTGAAGCAGAGATATTTTGTGACTGAGGAAATGATCCCGGAAGTGTTGTCTCAACGGCAGAGTCTTATTTCCCTGTATAGGGTGAGGATTTTTTGGGGAGAGGACTGGGAGGTTATTTTTTTTCTCCTGGGAGATCCCCAGGGTGTTGTGTGACTTTGGGGAATTAAAGGAATGACTGAGCCAGGCTGGTGAGTAGCACAGCACTGGCATATCCCGGGACTGTGTGTGCAGGCTCTGCCTTTTCTGGTGCTGGGACAAGAGCTGTGCACTCACCAGCTCCCTGTGCTGAAAGGGAGACCAAAACTCTTGACAAATAATTTGAATTAACCCGCTTTCAAGGAAAATCTCACCTCAGCTGTCACTCAGCCCACCGGAGGGTTGTGTGGGATTTATCCCACGGGCCTTTCCCGAGCACTGGGCTCGCAGAGCAAACAATAAAGCAAAAACTCTGTGCAAAGCACCTTAGCGTGATCAGACCCTTCTCCCCACTGCTCCACGTTTAACTCTGGCTCCTGGGAGCAGGGCTTGGTGTGGATGCAGCAGCAGCCCCGTCCCCAGGCAGCTGCACTGCCGGGGTCGAGCGGGGCGAGCCGGTGCCGCTGTCGGCGTTGCCGCTGGCGCTGGGCAAGTGTGACCTGGAAGCGGTGGGTGATAAAAGGGAGTTCCCTTCATTCCCCTCTTAAGTCAGGCCCACTAGAAAGAGGGATCTTGTTTGGTAAGAGGAATGCTGAGAAGGAGGGCTTTGGTAGGGGCTCAGAGCATCCTTTGAGGTCTGTATCCCGCTCGGCTGGAGCGGGGACAGACCTGTGTCGGGGGAGGAGGGCTCGGCAGCTTTGGGAATTTGCTGCCACTGAGTAACTTTTCCTTTTCTCCCCTCTCTCTTTCCAGGAGCAATAGAACAAGGTCCTCGTGGCAATTTTTTTTTCTCTTGGAATCATTGTGGAAGAAAACCTTTTTGTAACAGAGGTTTCTAGATTTGCAACATTTTGATGAAGACTTTTCTGTTTGTGAAACACTAGCTGTAGGATAATCTATACTGAACTTTTCTAAGAATCAGGAACAATTAGTAATGTACTAAACTTATGGACATGCTGGTAATTTTGTTTCCAAATTTATATTAAAAAAAAAAAACGAACCTCCGGGATTCTTTTTGGAGAGAAGCCAGAGAATTTGCAGGCACCAAAACGCACCCCAGAGCTGTGACATTTCAACATGTGGGTTTTTTTGTGTGTTTTTGTTTTTTTCCTTTTAATTTTCGATCTTTTCTGTTGACACAGAAAGAGTGGCTTGGAAGTCTTAGGTGTGGTATGTAACAAATCTTAAAAAGAAAAAAAAAAACTTTAAACAGTATTTAAATATTCTTAAATATGTAAATTCATTAAATGTTTTACTTCTAATTTCTTGTATCTTGGCTGTCTTTGATTTTATTGCATTTTTAAAAAACTGAACTATGATATGTATTGTAATTAATGATATGAATTCTGTATTGAGACAGTTACTGTTTGCAAGTTCTGGGCGGGGGGGCATTTTGTAGGGTTTGTATAATTTCTAGAGTCTAAAGGGGTAATATAAAAACATGTTAATTTTTTTAGCAATACATTTTTTCATGTCTCCATTGCTAGTTGCATTTATGTATCTAAGACCTCCAAGCTTGTTTAAAAAAAAAAAGAAAACAAAAAAAAAAGAAAAAAACTTTCCTCTATGCTCTCAGAAATATAAATACTGTTATTTTTAATATTAAAATGAATCTGCTATTAGTACCTTTAACAAACACTGTGGAACATAAAACCATATAAAAGGTAGTAACTATTTTTTAATTCCAAGGTGTTTTTTGCTTTTTCATTTCTTTTAAATATTTTCTTATCTAATATTTGTCAAATTACCTAGAGAAATAAATGAATCTAGTATTAACCACGGTATGCGCTAAATAATTTTGATTTAATAAAAGGGATAATATGATTTCCGATGTTTACTGTAGTGTTTCTTGTACAGATAACAGTGTATTTTTAAAGGAAAAACGGAATTGAAGCTATTTTTTCTTGCATTTTTAATTGCCCTGCGGGACATTCCGTTTTTAAATGTACTGAATTTACTGTTCTTGGGTTCTTTCCTTATTTTTCCTTATGCTTGAAATGTCTAACTATAAAGAACCGCGATTGGATAATGTTGAGCATGGTGTTAAAAAAAAAAAAGTGTTCTTTTTATTTGACTGACAGTTGCATTTTACACTATATAATAAAATTTCCACAAGGTGTCTTGTGGGTGAAGTATTTCCCGTCTGTTGGACTCTGTTGTTCCCTCTCCGCGGTCCCGGCGCTCCGCAGGCTCCACATCCCGGGGAGTTTGGGGTGATGAGCGAGGTCAGCACCAGCCTTAATTCTAGTGCAACTCTGTTAATGTCACTTCAGTGTCTCTCTTGGCACTGTGGCACTGAGGATTTCCATGGAATTTGCTGTAGTTGTCACTGTCTGGGCCAGAAGGATCTGTTTTAATACCAGGAAGTTTCCTCCAGCCCTGTAAAGGTTTTACTGCTTGTCGAGGAGGTGGCAGCCCCTGGTTTTAATACTGTCAACTTGTTGCTCTCCTCCAACTTTGTCTTTGCGGCTGAATCCATCCAGGACTCGCCATCCTTGCAAGTGGGGTCGCTGGAGCAGCACTGACTGGGAGAGGGATGGGGAGGGATGTGGCTCCCACCATTCTCACTTATTACACATTAACTTTTAGTTGCGCCCAGGCCAAGTTTGGCAACAACTGTAGCCCCTTCAGGGGATCCCTTTCTCGTAAAAATGTGAGTTTTGAGCTCCTTCAATCTAAAGCAACTCCATCCACTGTTCCCAGGCAGCTGCAGGGGTTTACGGACGGGGGAAGGGAGGGAGGGAGGGAGGGAGGAAAGAAGATCCCATCTGCAAAGCCGGGAGCGGGAGGCATGTTGAGAGCCGGAAGAAAAGGAGATGTAGCATCTCTAAATATACCTCCAGAGAATCAAGAGAGACATTGAAAGATGGGATAGTAAAAGCCACTTGGAAAGAGGGGAGAGGGGGGAAAAAATGGCTGGAGGAGGGCATAAAGGCTGCTGATGGGAATTGGGAGCGGGCATTACCGAGAAGACTTCCTTCTAATTCATCTTCCAAGCTCTGTGCCAAAACAGCATTTGGCATGGTTCACAGGGAGCAATTGTGTGATAATGAACCCTAAGGTGTCCCTTAATTGAAGACTGAGGATTACAGATTGTGCCAATAGTCGTAAATGGCGCAGGATTGTGGGAGGATGCATTTTCTTAAATGTATCTGTAAGTACAGATGAGTGAGTCTCCCCAGTGAAATGTCCATACTATAAATTATGGAAATATCTCTTTCTGATGCAGCCTTTTATTGAGGGGGTGGGGCAGCACAAGAAATAGTTTGCAAGCCTTTGAAATTTGGCCTGTCATTAAGATGGTGCCTGCAAAGCTGGGTTTTCATCAGCAGTCTGGTGTCCTGAAGTGCTTGAAATGTTCCCAAGTTCACCAATTTGTTTTCCATTATTGCTGCCTGCTCGGGGCGGAGAGGCCACGGCTGTGGAGCTGTTGTGAGTCCACTATGGGATGGAGAGGGGCAGAGTGGGAGGCAAAGAGAGGCCTTGGCACCTCACAATGGGCTGGTGGCCTCTGGGTTCCCCCAAACCCCACTCCAGCCCTGCTGCCATCCTGGTCTCTGGCCATCCAGGGAGTCCTGGGACTGGTGTGATGGTCAGTCCCACCCCAGGGCTGGACAGGCCCCCTCACCTTTCCCTCTGAGGTCTGTGGGCAGCTCCTCCTGCCTCAGGTGTGTGGTGCAGCCCAGAGGCTGCTGTGCTGCCTTCAAGCCAAGTCTGTGATCTCCAGGAGAGGAACTGAGTCTCCTGTTCAGCTCTGGGCAAGTTTAACCCCCAGTAAAGCAGATTAAGCCCTGACTGCACTGGGTTTTGAGGCAGAGAAGGTTTGCCTGTCCCTTTGGCAGAAACTGGATGGTGCAAGGAGCAGGAGCAGTCCCCAAGGCGCCACATAAGAGCCAGCACAGGGGCCACATTTGGTATTTTGGGGTCCATGAGCGGCAATGGGGACGGTGCAGCCTCTTCCTCCTCACAGGGGACCAGCGCCCAGCACGGGGCCACGGCAGGACATTAATCCTGGGGGACAGCGAGGAGATCCTACGAGGAGACCTTCAGTTTGGGGACAGCGGAACCGGAGTCAAAGGCCATCCCAGGTGAGTGCCCCGGCAGGAGGTGCCTGGCCCCAGCTCACTGGCTTCTGCTCCTCCCTGCCTTTGACAGATAATGCTCCTTATCTCAAGGATGATCCCTTTCTGGAGGCCTTGGCTCAGGCATGTGATGGCTCCTCAGAATGAATCCCTCTCGGGTCTGTCCAGCAGCACATGTTCAGTGGGCTGGCAAGGGCATCTGACCCAAGTGTCCCACGGGACTACCCAGGCTGGCAGCACCTGCAGGCAGAGGCCAAATCCTGAGCAGACATTTATTGTGGTCCTTCTGCAAACCCTTTCTAGCAGCAACCTGAAAAACCCTGTCACTAAAGGATGTCACTGAGTCTGTGATGACCCTGATGCTCTCCTGTGCTCCATATTCAGTGTGCCTGAACAGGAAAGGCTCTTTGGGGAGTGGAGACTTTCAGATTACTCTAAAATACTTTCTTGAATTTTGCATGATTTGAGGACAAACTACGTTATGGCCATTGTGAGTTAAACTGAAATGACTCTTGAAAGAGACAAGAAGACGTGGGACTTTCTTTTTTTCCCTTCTTCAATTATTAAATATTTAATTGCATTAGAGGAACGGTGTATTTACAGTAACTGATGATGGGCAACAGGGTCAGAGCAAGAGCTCGTGGTGTTTAATGTGGAGCTTTTTGATGTTCATGAGGTCCCTTCTGCACTTCTGCTTCTCCCCCAGACCTACCTGGTTCATCCCACTCTCAGGGGGATTTTGGGGGCTGTTGGTGTTTGTAGGGCTGTGGCACAGGGCAGGAATTGGGATCTTGCAGTGATGTTTGTCAGTGTATCCTGTCAAGCAGCACATGGGTGTTTATTCCATGCAGGGAGCTGTTTAGCCTTGGCTGGTTTGGACATTTTTTCCCTGGATTTGCCATGAGTAGCACTGGTGCAGGGTGACCATTGCAGACACAGCGTTTCTCTGCTCTCGTAGGGCTGGGAGAGACACAAAAGGAATTTTCCACAATTTTTAATGATGGGAATGAGCAGAAACTAGAGTCATGTGATGTGAAGATGAGTTGAAAAAGCCACAGCTCCCTGGTCTGTTGGTGAGAGGAGACAGTGGCCCCCGGGGCTGAGGGCAGAGGGTGAAGGGGCACTGAGCCCCATCCTTGTCTGGGTGGCACCTCAGTGGGAGCTGGGGATGGAGGGAGATGGCAGGGAGGGACCAGCCACCCCTGCGTTGAGGGAATTGGAGCAGTGGATGCCCAGCTCTGCCCTGCCACCTCCCTCCAGGTCTGGGGCACCACGTTTGAGGCAGGTGACCCAAAAGAGCATCTCTGGGGTTGATGTGGGGGCAGGTACCAACAGCCTCCCTTAATTATCTTCCCACCCTGCCCCTTATCACTTGAGGAAATCCTATTTCAAGGCCGCCTTAATGAAGCCTCTGATCTTTGCAGAGCCCGGCTCGCTCCCCTTTAATCCCGGCCGGGCTGGGGTGCAGGTGCCGCGGTCCCGGGGGATTAGACGGTCCCTTCCCTTTGTGCGAGCCGTCACTCAGCGCGGCCGTGCCCCGGTGAGCCGCACGGGCCCGCGGGGCTCCTTGTTTGGCCCATTCACCAGGGAATATTAAACTTCGCTGCCGTGCAGTCATTACACGGGGCGGCTGGAGCTGCTGCTCTGTTTGTTTTGGAGAGAACAGGGTCGGGGAACGGCAGGAGCCGCAGGAGGACTCATCTCTCCCGTTTGTCTCCTCGTCCCCGCGGCCGGGGTCACCTGTCTGCCGGGCAGCCCCACTCCTGCCACCCATCCCTGCCCTCCTGTCCCTTCATGGCATCCTCCGGGGGGTCTGGGCTCATCCCGCCCCTCGGCCCCTCGCCCTGGGGGCACTGCCCAGCCTGGACCCGGGAAGCTGTGGCTGGATCCCGGTCCTACCTGGGCTTAGCTGCCATCTCCCCAGGCCAGCTCCTGCAATCCCCCCGTTGCAGCCAGCCCATGGCTTCGGTAACTGCTGGAGTGGCACAGCCAGCGTGGCCCGGGCTGTGGGGAGCAGAGAGAGGGGCAGGAGGGAGAAATGGGGCTCACACACACACATACACACTCTCACATACCCCTTCATCTCTCTTAGGGCAGCTCCCCCTGCCCTGGGCTGGTGTCCCAGTGCAGTCACCAGTCTGGGTCCCAGTCTGGCAGCTGGAGCTGATGCTGCAGGAGAGACGGCACCGGGATGTGGGAGAGACACTGGTGGGATGTGACTGTCCCATCCCCAGGTCGCTGCCAGAAGGGAGGAAAAGGCACAGAGATTTTCCTGCTCCCGCAGTCCACATCCCCCCTCACTCCCTCCGGCATCCAGCTGTCCCGCGCCACCGGCCCCTCTTCCCGAGCCGCGGAGGTGGCCGAGGAATCACCACCGTGATCCGCCCCAATCCTGTTCCCTGTTGAGGCCGCCTGAGCCCTGCGAAGCGCTCGGACACCGCTGGGAAGGTGGTTTTCTTCCTCCTCTGTTTGCTCTTGTGAGCCGTGACCCCCTCGCCAAAATAATACTGAGAATAATACTTGAAGGAGAGGAACGGGGCGGGGGTGGAAAGGCAAGAAAGCGAGCGAGAGCGGAGAGGAGCGCACTCGGCATCTCTGCTCGGCTCCGTGGCCTCCCGCAGAGTGAAATGGAGGCAAATAATGCCCTGGAGCTCCTTTCCCGAGCAGTGCAATCAGCCCGACTGGCTCGGAGGGGCTGCGGTGCCCGGTGCCGGAGCGCTCGCCGGGAGGGTCGCGGCTTCATCGCATCAACCCCTCCCTGCCCGGAGCTGCTGGGCACCCTCTGGGCACCCTCTGGGCACCCACTGAGGGGCCAGCGCTGCTCGGGGGCATCCCGAACCCTCCCTGCTGCTCCAGGCCCCCTCGGAGGGCAGCAGGGACAGACAGGCAGGGTGCAGTTTGGGGGGGAACAAGGGTCCGTTCAGCTCCATCCATGGATGTGGCACCTTGGGGACGGGCCACTATCCTCCCCTGGGGAGATGGCAGCGCACCTGCATGTGCCCTGTGTTGGGAAGGGCGATGCTGGGGGCTGCCCTGAAGCAAGGGGTGCACCCACGGGGACTCCCCGGTGCCCCATCCCGGCCGTGGCCCCGCTGGCACATGATGAAGCCCCACAAGTGATGGGGCAGAGGTGCTGCTCGGGGTGAGTGAAGGCACAGGGGGGGAAGCCTCACCCTATGGGGGGAACGCGGGGACCTGGGAGGGACCTGCCAGACCCCCCGGCCCAGGCTCACCCTGGGCATTCCTTGTCCCCCCACACCTCCTTCTGGGAGCGTTCCCGGGCGCAGGTAACATTTGGGCACATTCCCATAACCGAGTGCCGCCAACTGCTGCGGCGGCAGGGCCGGAGCCCCTCTCCAGTGCTGCTGTTTGCTTTGCAGCCTCCTCAGCCCCCATTGAGGCTTTTCAGCTCCAGCCCCTTCAGGGGGTTTAAGTAGGTAAAACCTGAGGAAGAGGCTATTTTCCTCCCTCCCTTTTGAGCCCTGCCTTGTGCCCAAAAGGCCCCCTTGTTTCACGCGTGCCAGTCACCTGGCTGGGCCCCCAGCCCCTTTCTCTCCCAGCCTTCCCTTTCTTTCTCCTTTCTCTCTTTTGACTTTTCCAGGAGCCCTCGCTCTCCAAACGAGCTTCAGATTGGATCCAGATTGAGGTCCCTTTGTCTTTCAAGGGTTGTACTAAGCTAATTAAATGTGATCCCAACAAATAAACGCAGATCTCCCCATTACATTCAGGCCTGCCTTTCAGGCAGCACCGGGCGGCCCCTCGCCCCCGCCCGCTGCGCACAGGGTCCCCCTCATTGAGTCCTGGCCATTGAAAGCACTGCCAGGATTTCTTTTGTGCCGGGGGTCTCCGAGCCCTTTTTCCATCAGAAAAGACCCCCAAACAGCAGCTCGGCCTTTGTGAGTTTGCAAGCAAACGCCAAAGAAAAGCCCCCTGAATGCTTTAATAAATGACACATTTAGCAACTTCGGAGGCGCCTGGCTCCTGCGGCAGCCGCAGGGGTGCGATGATCCCTCCTGCCCCGGCTCCCCCGGTTCCCGCAGGGGTGCGATGATCCCTCCTGCCCCCCCTTCCCTCCGGCTCCCGGGGCATTTTGCAGCCCGTGGAGGCGCGGGGGATGCGGCTGGAGCAGCTGACCGCCTCGTCTCCCATCCCGGCTCTCTGCCGTCCCCCTTTCCCGGCGCTCGGGGGGCGCTCGGAGCAGGTGATGGGGTTGTCCGGCCTGTCCCGAGCCGGCCCCGGGCTCCGGGGCTCCGGGCAGGGCGCGGCGGGGCGGCCGGGGCCGGGGGGCTTTTGAACTCGGACTCCTCTGCCTGGTATTAGCACTGGTAAATCCAAAGTCGTTTTTAATGACACACACCACCCCCCACACACACACACTCCACCTCGGATCGAGGGGCTGCGCTGGACTTTTCTCAGCTCAACTAATATCTTTTTAATGACTTTGGGAGGGAGCAGAGCCCGGCTCTGCCCTAGAGCCTGGATTGCTCCAAACAGATGTTGGGGCAGAGGGAGGGGGATGCTCTTCCCTGCCAGGGACTTTCTTCTAGAGTTCAAACGAGAGGGGAGCTTTCAATCACCGCTAAAAATGTATTTCTCCCCATTGAACAATGGGCTCCTTTCTGCGCCCGGGGGGACTCGGCTGCGATCGCGTTTCTGCCGCCGGAGAGGAGAAACCTCCGGTTTTAGAGCAGGAAAACTCAGCTCCGAAAAGGGCTCTTCCCTGCGCCGGTTATTTCGTAGCTCCGCATCTTTCCTGCTTTCACCTCCCTACAGAAAAAAAAAATTAAAAAATAATACAAAACTATACTAACGAAGCACTAATCCTCCTCCCGCGCTGCAGCCCTTCCCCGCCGCACAGGAGCCGCCGCAGATCTTGGCGGTGAAGCCGGGCTGTTTGCGGGGTTTGAGAATCGAATCGCGGCTGCACCGGCCCGGGGCAGCGGCGGCTCCATCCCCGCATCCCGGCTCCATCCCCGGCGGCCCCACAAGAGTTAAATTTTAAAGCAAATCAAATTCCCATTGGCCACTGTATATTATCTCAGCAGTCTTCATTTGATACCTCTTTAATACAGAAAGGAGCTTTTCAAACCCCTTTTCTCTCTTTTCTCCCCGCCACTCTTTAAGAGCAATAAATGTTCAACTGCAATAACTATAAATCAATCTCCGCTCTGTTCAAATCCTATTCATGCGAAGGGCTGGAAGAGGGGAGAGAGCTCCCCCCTCCCCCCCGCCCCCCAAAAAGCAGCTGCTGGGCTCTAATCTCCTTTCTTGCACTGTCATTCACCCTCATTTTTCCTCCATCACCCCATCCCTGCAATCTTTTCTTGTTTTGCTTTTCTTTTCTCTCTTTGCTGCATTATGATCCCATGTCTCCCCTCATCAGACCCCAACCTTGTCCAGATCCTGACCATCCCCTTGTAGGCTGTGAAAGAAAAGAAGAGTCCATGGATGTCAAATTGGTCTCAAAAAGACCATGAAAGATTGATTTGCTCCACTTTTCTTCTGCCTGACATTATTTCTGAGGGTCCTGAATGGGAAACCAGAAAGTCTGGGACTGGAATAAAGATGTTCTCTCTGTAAGGGGGAGACGGGGGGGAAAAATGCCCATTTACTCCTGGCCCATCAACCCTGCAAAACAGAGCAAAAGAAAAGAGGACTGTGGCTATTCAGAGTCAGACCAATATGTACACCTCCCAACAATATGCCAATATACTGAGGGCTTCTCTATTAACACCCATGAATATTAAAGTGCTCACTAAACGCTCAGAAGGAACTTTGGGAATATACACATGAAAATACAAGCAGCATTGTGCGGGGCTCAGAACAATGGGGCGGCGATAATGGCCCTTCTCTATTAACAGCCATGAATATTAAACTTGTTTCCTCTTAAATGTTAAAAAGGAGGAATAGCTGCGATATTAAAAAAGAGAAATGAGGAGGGGGGGGACACGGACACACAGCAAAGCACCTTCCTAGGACCGGGAAGAAGCTTTGGGAAACAGCTGGGGATATTTAAAACCACGCAGAAAATGGAAGAATTATTTTTTTTCCACCTTTTTCCATCACTCCCCCCCGCACCGCCGAGCCCCCGCAGCCGGGAGCGGGGCTCAGCGTAGCCCGCACCGGAGCCGCAGGGGGTTTAAGAGCATCTATTATTTTTTGTCCCGGGATAACTTGAAGGTTGAAGGGTTTTCCTGGGGGAAAAAAAAAATAAAGCAATCCGAGGACTGGCTTGTCTCGGCGGCCGGAGGGAGCCGGTGCTGGGAACCTTTCCACCTGATGCGTTATATTAAGCAAAACTGGAATATTCTGACGGCTCTTCCAGCCAAAGTCCAGAAAAAACAAATAAACTTATTTTTTACGCTTATTAAACCCCAAACCAACCCTTGGCAGGTTGTTAACCTCCCCTTTCCAGGGCACCGCTGCCTCTTGCCGGGCAAACACCCTCAGTAAGAGCAAGTTTGGGTGGGTTCCTGACATTTGCGTTGCTTCTTGAACGGATTAATAGAAATAATTGCACCTGGATTGTAGCAGCATCATTTTGCCAAGGGCAGAAGCCGCTCCACAGCTTCATCCTATAAAACAGCCACCCAGGGGATGGGATGGGGGTTTGAGCTGTGCCTGGCTCTCGCTCCGGGCACGGTGAGATCTGGCGGGGCTTCTCGGGCGCAGGAACCGGCCTTTGAGCGCTTGAGGAATTTGGGGGCCTATCTTTCTTCCCCGAGCCCTTTACAGCCCCTCGTCCCCATGAAAATCAAAAGAACAAGGCTAAGGAGAGGGCTCTAAGCTCCGACACAGCAGGACTGGGTTTAAATCCGGGAAAGATTAACCCTTTGCTGAGCCGGCAAAGCTCGGGTCCGGAGGGAGGGAGGGCTGGATTTGGGGTGACTGCTCTGGTGCCACCTTCCTGGCGATCAGGGGTGGCGGCGGGGCTCCCGGGGCTCGGCGGGGCGGGGATGGGCGCCGTGTCTAGCCGGGGAACGTCTTCGGGTGCGGGGACGCGGGTGTTGCAGCAGCAGAGCCCCAGAGATGCTGCAGCCCCCCTCGAGGTCGGGGTCCGGCCCTGGGGGGACACGGAAGGACAGGGTTGCCATTGCGGGGAGCTGAGGGATCCACGAGCGGATCCCCGACCCACCCGTGGGCACAATTCCCACGGGGATGCGGAATTGAGGACCGGCCGGTCTGGAGGCGGCAGCCGGGAGAGCCTATCCCTGGGGTCAAGCGGGGACCAGCCCTGGGAGCGTCCACGCTCCACTCCGTGCTTGGGAACCCTCTCTGGGGTTTGGGGGCGCAGCGCCGCTCCTCCCGGTACCGCCGGTACCGGCCCGGGGTGCGGGGGCAGCGGGGAGCCGCGGCCGGTCGGGGCCATCTGAGGGAGCCTCGGCCCGTTCCCCCGGGGCCGCGGGGGCCAAATGCCATCGACCAGCCGGGGCTGTCGGGCTCGGAGCCGCCGATTTCGTTGTGGTGCTCAGCGGCCCCAAAGCGCCGCGTTTCAGCCCCAAAACGAGCGCGAGGGCCGGGCGGGGAGCGAGCCCGTGCGGGACCGTGCCCGAGGGTGCGCCCCGTCCGTGGAACACCGGCGAGGGCATTTCTGCCCGTTTCGTTGCTTTTCTGCCGTGCCCGGGGGCAGGTGCCGGGTTTGGGTTTGCCCGGGCCGGGAGGTGCGGGGGTCGAGCCTGTGCGTGTGTATGTGCGTGTATATGGATATACGTGTGT
Organism: Neopelma chrysocephalum; assembly: GCF_003984885.1. Lineage (NCBI taxonomy): Eukaryota > Metazoa > Chordata > Aves > Passeriformes > Pipridae > Neopelma > Neopelma chrysocephalum. The sequence continues at coordinate 5,493,637 of NW_020897735.1, forward strand.
GTGTTTGTGTGTGGTGTGTGTGTGCGTGCTCGCCGTGTCCCTCCCTCCCTTCAGCCACCCCACCCCTGGGAGGGGAGGGAAGGAGGGGATGGAAAGGGGGGGGCTCCGACGGCTCGCCTCGCTCCGGCAGCCCCAGTCTCTCCGCCAACGTCAGGGAGGTCATTAATAACCAATTAGGAGGGTCAATGAAGCTCATATATAGCCGGGCGGGAGCCGCCGAGCCGCACGGAGCCCAGCCCGCCGCCCACCGCCCGCCGTGCCCGGCCCCGTCGCGTCCGGCCCCGCCGCCTCGCCCCCATGATGGGCTCGGTGCTGCCCGCCGAGGCCCTGGTCCTCAAGCCCGGGCTGAAGCCTCAGGGGCTCTCGCTGGCCGAGGTGATCACCTCCGACATCCTGCACAGCTTCCTCTACGGCCGCTGGAGAAACGTGCTGGGCGAGCAGCTCTTCGAGGAGAAGAGCAGCCCCAAGACCGCCTTCACGGCCGAGGTCCTGGCTCAGTCCTTCTCCGGAGGTGAGTGAACCCCCCCGGACCTTCCCAGGTCCCCCCGGTTTCCCGCACCGGCCCCGGGCCGGGCTCCCGGTGCCCGGCGGTGGGATGCGGTCCAGGCGCCCCGCTCTCCCCAGGCGTGGGACTGGGGAAAAAAGGGCTTTAAATTCATTTGGTTAACTTGGGCTTGACCTGAGAAAGTTCCCACTTAAACCGCGGGCTGGGGGAGCCGGGGGGGCCGGGGCCGCCCCGCATTCAGCCGCCCGGGACAATATCTTTTCTCTCGCCCCGGCATCGCCGGGGCGTCCCGGCTCCCTTTTCCCCCTCTCGGATTTCTGTTCCTCTCTTAATTTACCATGAAGGCTAATTCCATTTCCATTCACGATATGTCAACCATCTCATCTCCCCATTTTGTAAGAGGAATTCCTGGGCCCTTTTAAACAAGCCCTCGCGCCATTCAGGCACAATGTACCGCTACAGCATTCCTAAAGGACTAATGAATTTAGAATTAGCAATTTCTTTCTAGTTGAGTTTAATGAATGCAGATCACTTTAACAGCATGACAAATTGCTGGATGGGCCGAAATAGACACCATTTAACCTCCTTTCCCAGCCCCGCTCCCTCGCCCAGCTCGGGATGCTTTTCCCAGGTACCTCCTCAATGCCCCGGGGGAACCTTGTACCGCTTTGTGGGAGCCCGGTTGGGCGTTTAAAAGGCTCAGCCCCGGGGTCTGGGCTGGGGCCGGGGATGGGGAGGGGTCCCCGTCGCCCCCGATCTTCCCCCCCGGTCCTTTTCTGAGCCCTCTCCTCCCTCACAGAGGTGCAGAAGCTCTCCAGCCTGGTGCTGCCGTCGGAAGTGATCATCGCCCAGAGCTCCATCCCCGGGGAAGGGCTCGGCATCTTCTCCAAGACCTGGATCAAGGCTGGCACCGAGATGGGGCCGTTCACGGGCAGGGTCATCTCCCCTGAGCATGTGGACCTGTGCAAGAACAACAACCTCATGTGGGAGGTAACGACCGCCCTTGTACGCGCAGCCCGGCCCGGCCCGGGGAGAGGCAGGGCCGGGGTGGTGGGGCTCTGCCCTGTGCTTGTGTGGTGCCTGACACCCTCCCCGTGCCTCATTTTCCTCATTCATGCAAAGATCGGGGCAGGTGGATTTAGGAAACCCTTCAGGCAGGAGAAGGATGAGGTTTCCTCAGCCCTCAGAGGAGCCCCAAAATGCTGCTGCTGCTCGTGTCTTGCTGCCCTGCCCTGTGGTGGTGGAACTCCCGACTGGCTGCTGCCCACAGTGGGCACCGCGGGCAAAACCAGGTCTGCCCTGTCCCGTGCTTTGTCCCAGACCTGGTGAGGTTAATCCCAAGTGAAGCCATGGGGTTTGGGGGATCTGAAATGGCAGGATATTGTACATTTATGCCCAGTAAGTAGACAGGGTTTTCCTCCTTTTTTTTGGTTTCACTCAGACTTGCACTTAATTATTGCTATTATTATTACAATGTTATGCTTAATAGAAACTTGCCTCACCTTTCTTGCCATCCTGCAAAGCATCTCTCCAGGTCTGGCAGGCACCTTCCCCCTCCACCCAGGGATGCTCCCACTCCTACGGGCACCTGCAGGATGCTGGAACAGCTCCTTCCTCTGTGGCTGAGCTGCTGGTGGGGCTCTGCCAAGAAGGGGGATTGGGGCAGAGAGCTGGGTTATCCAGGGGCATAAGGTCTGATGGGACCAGCCATGCCAGAGCAGAGCAGCCTTCTCAGCCCCACTGCAGATGCACAGCCCAGGACCGTGAGCAGAAAGGGTTCGGACATCTCCTGGCTGCTGGCTGGGTCTCAAAGCCAACACAGCCTTGGGGCTGAGCTTGTCCCTGTCCAGGGGCTTTATCCCAGAGGCAGGAGGTGGAGGGGCTCAGTCCACTGTGGGCTCATCGCTACCAACTGCTCTCTCCCCCTCCCAGGTCTTCAACGAGGACGGCACCGTGCGCTACTTCATCGACGCCAGCCAGGAGGATCATCGCAGCTGGATGACCTACATCAAGTGTGCACGGAACGAGCAGGAGCAGAACCTGGAGGTGGTCCAGATCGGGAACAGCATCTTCTACAAGGCCATTGAGGTAAGTGGGGCCGAAGGGTGACCGGGCAGCTGCAGGAGTGGAGGCAGGGTGGTGGGATCTGCCGCCCCACAGTCCCTCCCTCACTTGTTTTTTGGGCTGTTGTTGGGGTGTCTGTGGAAGCACAGGGCAGCTTTGCCATTCCTAGTATCCAGATCCACGGGGAGAGGTAGGCACCACAGGGAGTGGCCATTACATGGACTTCAGGGAGCAGTAAAGTTCTCTTCCCCTCTCTATCCCCTTTCAAGGGATGACCTGTGCTGAGCAGAGAGAGAACAAACACTGCCTGAGCTTGTCTGGGGTGTAAAGTGTGACAAGAGCTGCAATCCTGGCCCAGGCAGGGATTTGGGCAGGGCTGGGGGGTTGGTGCTCTATTGAAAAAATGGGATTTTGTGCAGAACCTGCTTCTCTGTAGCAGGGGTATGTTTTGGGGGTTTCTGTGAAACCCAGGTGCTGAGTGCAGGATGTGCCTAACTCTGCACAGCTTTGCTTGGGTGTCACACTCTGGCTGTACATGGAGCAGGGAGCCATGGAGCGGGCAGGGAGCAGTGCTGGCACAGCCATGCCTTGGGCTTTCCTCAGTGGGCCTGTGGAGAAGGGATTCGTCCTGCCTATCTCCTCCGTGTGCTCCTGTATGAAGTGCTGGCCTGGCACAGGAGCAGGTACTGGGTCCCAGGGATGGCACAGGCTGTGGGGTGAAGGCTGGAGGGCACCCACAGCTCCCTGCAGGAGATGCTGGGATGGTGGTGGGTGTCTGGCTCCTGGCATTATTGATGCCATGTGCATACATGTCCCACAGTTCCAGCAGGATGACAGTGAGGACCAGCCCTGCTCGTGTGCAGTGTCCCCATAACCCGATGCTGTTGCAGGTGGAGAAAGGTGGTGGCTCAGGGAGGTGTCCTGTGCAGCAGCTTCGGCTTAAAGAGTCACAAGAGAGAACATCTCCCAGCCCACCCCAGACCAGAACTGTAGATTGTCCCCATCTAGTATTGGGTCCAGAGTCTCACCTGCTCAGGAGCACTCTCAGCTGGGAGAGGGTCTCTGCCGGGAAGGAGCGCGAGTGCCTGATGGTTCCATGGGCAGCTCCTCGGATCTATTTGAGCTTCTGCACTGGTTTACAGAGGAGCATACACTCAAATACTCCATGGCACAGGACCACAGCTCCATTCTGCACTGAGCCAGCAGCAGGGCTGGGTTAGGGGTTGCTGCAGTGCTGTGGAAAGGCAAGTGGATGGGTAGGAAGAGGAGCAGGTATATTATCTCCTGTTGCGGGAGAGTCCCGTGTGCCCCTCGGGCTCTGCTGCATTTCCCCGTGCAGTGCTGTGACCAAGAGCCCCAAGTGCTTCCCTGCTGCTCTCCCCGTGCTGGACATCTCTCCCAAGGCTTCAGCTGTTCCCAGTTTTAAGATCTGTGCCTGTGCCTGTTGTGACAGCACCTTAATTGCTTTTTATTACTGTTCTTAATTATGCAAATGAGTGAAATAATTTCAGGTAGCAGTGGTGTAATTAGGAATACAGCTGTGGTTTTCACACCTTGTGCAGGAATGAGTGATGGGGTGGGTGATCCAATATTTGTGGAGGTGCACGTGGTGGCCCTGTATAGTCATGGTCCATCTGCAGGTTTGCTCCTGGGGCTGAAGCAGTGAGCACCCGAGAAGGATGAGTTTAATTCCATTGGCACAAGCAGCAAAATTGGAATGCTGAGAGTGCTGAACCCCGAGTGATGGAGAGGAGAAGGTGGGGATGAAGGGTGCCTGCTGTCATGCTGCAGTATATTCCCCAGGCATGGCAGGTACCTGGTAGTGCTCCCGCTGCCACTGTGTTGGCATGGATGCCTCCGTGCCAGGAGAAGGAAAAGGGGATAGGTGAGAGTGTGATGAGGGAAAGCATGGAATGTGTGAGGAGCTGGGTCACAACTGGGCATGACAGGTCAAGGAATTGCCTTTTCCCTGGGCTCCCCATTCCTGCCCATGCACACATACACATGCAGTCCAAAATCCATCGCTCGTTCAAACCTACTGGAGTTTGTGCACCCAACAAGAAAAGAAAAAGTAAGAGAGGGTTTTCCTTTAGTGTTTTCTCTCTGCTCATTAATCACATGAAGTCTTTGGCATCCTTGGACTGGAGCAATCCCCCTTGTCACCCACCACACCTGTCCTGTCAACTCCCTCACCTCAAGGATGCAGCATCAGCCTGACACCAGCGGGAACAGCTCAGTCCTGGGCAGGATATGCACACACTGACCCAAACTTAGAGCTGCCCTGCTCAGCAGGACATGAGTCTGTGCATGGGCACCGTCACACTCCTCCTGTCCCCCTGCACAGCCTCCTGTCTGTGCCCACGGGGTCCCTTCCCCAGCAGGCACCGTGAGCTGCCCAGTCCCTGCCACTCTGCCTCTGCTGCACCGTGGCTCCAGCACATCTCTTAGGATGCCTTTCTCAACTATGCACCACAAAATATGATTTATTTGGTGCCTTTTCTGCTATTTGCCTTTAGTATTTTAATGTTTTGCCCGTTCCTGCCCTTACTTGCTAATTAGTTTTTCCCATCCTCATTCTCAGCAATACCAAGTTGCTGCTGCTGGAAAATAAAGTGAGGGCAGTGAGTTCTGGCCTTTGATCTGAAGGCCATGGGATTCCTGGGGGACAATTTAAATTTGCTTTGGGGTGTGTGGACATGGGTGCTCACCCACTGCTGGTGTGGGCACAGCTGCTTCAGTAGAATAAAACACACATATGCACCCAAGCAGAGTGTTTTATCCTTTCAGCAATATTTTATTTGCTTGTATTAAAAATAACTCATTTTCTGTTAAGAGAAAATGACACCAAAACCCAGCACCAATTTGGGATGCAAAGGGATATCGGCTTCCACGACCTTCCAAATTCCTTCTCTGCAGCCCCAGTGAGGTCTTTATGCAGACGGGCACTTAAAACATAGGAAGTCAAATTCCTGCTGCTTTCAGATGCTTAAAATTTGGCACATTTTTTCAGTGTTTGGGTGATCTAACTTACGATCTGTGTTTCATGTGGATGATGCTTTTCTTGGACTACTCTGGATGTGCAAAACCATCCTCTGAAAGACAGGACTTTCCTGTTCCTAAATTTGGTTCTCAACGCTGGGGATCTGCAAGGGGAAATACATATATTTTTTAATGAAGTGGTGTTGATGTTAGTGTTGTGTGAACCCTTGTGAGAGTGTCCACCTTCCCAGCCACAGCTGCTGCACACGGGGAGCCTCGAGAGGCACTTCCCGGCCACTCACTCTGGCAGTGCAGGAACATAATGGGGGAAGCAGTGCCATCATTTCAGGAAAATGGGAACATGTGTGATGCAAAACCCCCTCCCTGACCCTGTACATATCCTTGGGCTATTGCAGGCACAGTGCCTTTGGTGTGGGACATAAGCAGCATCTCACACACGAGTCACGGTCTCTTAGAGCAGCTCCGAGCTCTCCTCTCATCCATGGGCTGATGGGCCCTTTGCTGATGGATCTGCAAAATCAGCCCTGGCAGTGTCAGGCGGGAGATGCTGCCTGTGCCCTACAGCAAGAGGGTGTTAGTGGCTCCGTCCAGAGCTGAAACATTTTGCTGGAGCCCTGGGCTGTGGCTCCATGTCACAGCTCCCTGCCTTGGTCTCTGTCACTTGTGCCTCGCTGCAGTTTGTGGTTCCACAAACGGGTTATTTCTCCGTGCCTCTGTGTGCCACCCTGTCCTCATCTCCCCAAGCTGCCAGGACCTCCGGGTCCTGCACTCCAGAGCCCTCAGCTCTGTCTGTGTGCTCTGTTGCTGTGTATTTTCCTGTCACTTTGTTTGTGTTCCAGCCTGGGAGACCCCTGGCCAGGTTTGTGCCGGTGGTGGGTGGTGCCGAGCTGTGCCATCGCCTCCAGTGCTGCAGCCTGGGCAGTGCTGAGCCTGCCTGGGGGTGCTGGGGAACACTGGCAGGTCCCAGATGGCAGCAGGGTCTCCCAGGAGATGGGGTACAGCCAGGGTAGGTCCAAAGGGACCAGCACAAGGATGAGTGTTCATGTCCCCTCCAAACACCCCTGTCTGTATTTTTCTTTCTAGATGATTCCTCCAGACCAAGAGCTGCTGGTCTGGTACGGGAACTCCCATAACACCTTCCTGGGCATTCCTGGTGTGCCGGGGCTGGAAGAGGAGCAGAAGAAGAACAAACATGGTAGGTAGCATTGGAAAGAGCCACGGGTGCACCATCTCTGCCTGATCACCCTGTGCCCAGCTCTGAGGCCATAGGGTGGGTGTGAGGCCAGGGACATCTTATGGGATGTGTTAGACACCCTAGCTCTGCGTTTAATGACCCCTCTCTGCATTTAATGGATCTATCCCCAAATCACCATCTCAGGAGGCTTTTCTCTCCCTGGGTGTTCACTCTCTGTGTTTCTTGGTGGTTCCCCAAGATGCTCCTCTGCGGGCACAGCAGAGCTCAGGCACTGCTGGGGGACGCTGTGTTTGGAGCTGGATCCCATCCGTGCTCTCTGACTGTATTTTCCACTATGAGAGAGCCAGATCAGAGCCCAGAAGAGCAGAGGGAGAAGGTGGGACCAGTGCAGGGGCTGGACAGTGTGGCTGTGGGTTCCTGTCCTCACCCCCTCCAGCTCTGCTGCAGGCCATGGAGGGGAAAAGTGCTTTTTGTGCCCATCTGTTAGGGATTCATTCAGTTCATCTTGAATGTTCCCTCTCCTCTAAATCTGGGTGAGTCTATTCCCAGTGCTGGCCCCATCCCAAAGCCCCAAGTGCCAGCCTGGGATGGGTGTCCCCACGAGCAGGGAGCCAGCGAGGGGGCACGGGGGGGTTATCCAGGGCATCCAGCACCTCGGTGCTCGGGGATGGGGTGTGCTGCTGTGCTGCAGGGCAGTGCCTGACCATGCCCTGTCATCCCCAGAGGATTTCCATGCGGTGGAGACGGGGGCCAGCACGACGGGGCGCATGCGCTGCGTGATCTGCCACCGCGGCTTCAACTCCCGCAGCAACCTGCGCTCCCACATGCGCATCCACACCCTGGACAAGCCCTTCGTGTGCCGCTTCTGCAACCGCCGCTTCAGCCAGTCCTCCACCCTGCGCAACCACGTCCGCCTGCACACGGGAGAGCGGCCCTACAAGTGCCAGGTGTGCCAAAGTGCCTACTCCCAGCTCGCGGGGCTGCGGGCGCACCAGAAGAGCGCCCGGCACCGGCCCCCCAACGCCTCCCTGCAGGCCCACTCGCCGGCCCTGCCCGTGCCCCACCCCGCCTCCCTGGCCCACCACATCCCCACCATGGTGCTGTGAAGCCCCCGGTGTGGCAGCGGGATTTTTGGACAGCAAGGACTGAGGCTGAGACATGCAATGGACTAGGGGGGGTTGGCCCTTGGCAGAGCTGGGGGGACAGAGGCTGCTTTGTGTCTTGGAGGGGGCACTGGGTTGTTTCTGGGGCATGGGTTTGGCAGGTGAGTGAGGGGAACACCCAGCTGTGCAGCTGCACTATGTGGGATCGTACTCTGGGATGTAGGGTGGGCTGCTGGTCCCTAGGCTTGGCAGGGGAGAAGGAATACAGCAGGATGTCCTGCATGGACTTGCCAGTGGGCTGGAGCAGCTGAAAAGCTGGGTCTGAATGAGTCACACCTGGCTTTTACAGATAATTTGGAGGAAAGAAAAATCGCTCTTATCCCTCCTCCTTCTCTGCTCCAGCAAGTGCCCAGCAGACACTTGGAAAGCTGGCACAGCCCTGATGTGGCCACTCCAGTCACGCCTCTTTGTCCTGGGGGTGGCTTTGGTCCTGCTGGCTCCTTCCAAGGGACACCTTTCCCTCCTCGGGAGCCCTGAGTTAGGAAACAGTTTTATTTTCCCCCACCCAAGCACCCCTTTGCCTGCCCCGCTCCAGCCTGAGCTGTGCGCTGGGCTTTGCCAACACTCCGAGTGATGCCGAGTAGGCAGAGGGGACACATTCCATGGGGACACCGTGCCAGCCGGGAATGCCCATCCGCAGGCAGGTTTTGAGGGGACCCTGAGCTCTGCCGGGCCGTGTTTGTTCCAGCCCTTGGAGCAACTCTTCCCCAGCCGTGAGGAAACATTTCGGCTGGAACTGCTACTGCCCTCTGGGGACAGAGAAAACCCATTCCCGGGCCAGCTCCGTCCCCAAGGACAACTCTAAGCGCCCTCTGGAGTCCCACACTCCGGAAGGAGGGCTGTGTATCATAAAGCTTAAAAGAAGGTATTCTAATATTAATTATAAGTCTAAGATGTATAAAGTTCTCACAAGCCGTGTTTTACTTCCAGAAAAAGAAAACAAAAAAACAAACAACTGTCACTTTAACTTTGTAAATATTTATGTAAACATTATTTACAAAACTTTGATATTATATATTATTTGATTGTATATGTACACAGTGTAAATACATTTGTACCTCTCTCTTGTATTCTAAATAAAAATTACTTGGGACATTTATCATTTAGAAGAGGGATAGCATGGAGAGCTTTATTTTATTATGTGCCAGGGGAAGGATGTGGTGGTTGGGATGAGTGAAGGTTTTAACTAACACAATATTCAGTGACATTGTCTGTTGGACCAAGGAGTGGAGGTGGGAGGAGGAAAAAACAGTTTTTGGCTAAAGAAGCCCTTTTTCAGGTCTGGAAGAAGTGGTGAGTGCTGGAGGGGGTGGTGTTTGGTCTGGTTCCACCCTGCCAGTCCCTATTTGAACAGTCCCTTGTGCACTTATGCAGTCCCTATTTGAAGCCACAGCTGTTGATATCCTTTGATACCTCCCAAGAATTAATGCCTGTGTTTCAGCTGCGATGGGACACAGGTGCAGGTCTTGCTGGAAGGTTTGTTTTGGATCCTGAAAAAGCAGCTAATTTGCTGACGGTCATCTCTGAGCTGCTTTTCCCTGGGTATTTCCTCAGCAGCTCCAATAGCTGGACTGGTGCTTTGAATTAAACGGATTAAACTTTTCCACAGACGTATCAGTTCCCGCTGGCACAGCTCTGCCAAGGGAAGGGGGCAATCCCGATCCCCTCGGGGGTGTTTAAGCCAAGTTTGAGCCAGCTCGGGAGAGGATTAGGGGGGTGTCTTCAGATAAACAAGGGGGACACTCCGTGAGCACGGGCACCCCAAAACGGGGGGGGGTTGCTCCCTCCGGGGCGAGCGCACCTTTGGCTGCAGCCCAAGCCGGGGTGCTGGGGCCCAGTGAGCCCCGCGGGAGGGTCCGTGGGGCCCTGGAGCGCCCCGGTTTGCCCGGCAGGTTTTTGGGATGCCGGTCACTGTCGGGGGGGATTAGGCACTCTGCCCTCACTAAGCATGGCCGCGCTCCCCCTTGCGTTCCAACGCGGCGAAGCCCTCGAGTCCCTTTGCTGCCAGTAACAAATATGGATGCCTAGAGACTTCCCCCCCGCTGCCCTCACTCAACATGGCGGCGCCCGTGCCTCAGGCGTGTTCTCGCCCGCAGCCAACATGGCGGGCGGAAGCCGCGCTGTGGCGGGGTTAAGCCTGCGCCCAAGATGGCGGCGGTCACCATGAGGCTGCCGCAGGTCCGCGGGCCCCTGGGGGCGAGCGCGCCCCGCGGCGCTGAGAAGCACCTGGTGGCACCGGGGGACACCATCACCACGGACACGGGATACATGAGGTGCGGGCAGCGGCGCAGGGGAGGAGGCGGTGGCGGTGGCGGTGCGGCGCGGCTTCGGGCAGTTCTCAGGTAGCCGCCCTTCTCTCCGCAGGGGCCACGGCACGTATGTGGAGGACGACAAGCTCATCGCCTCGGTGGCCGGCGTGGTGGAGAGGGTGAACAAGCTGGTGTGTGTGAGGGCGCTGAAGGCCAGGTGAGTGTGGGCGGGCAGGTGAGGTGGCCGTGGCAGGTGAGGGCCGGTGGCTGGGCCTCGCTCGGGTGAGGTGTGTGACGGCCGCTCCCTGTCCCGCCCCCAGGTACAACGGCGAGGTCGGCGACATCGTGGTCGGCAGGATTACGGAGGTAAAGCCCCGTTTTTCCCGCGGTGCTGATGTCAGGGTTTGGAGATGTACTCATGTGCTGAGGAGGAGGAGGGTGGCCGCTGACCGGAGTGGTTCAGTCCAACCTGCAGCACTTCCCAGGATCCTAAAACACTGATACACATCAGTGTCCCCGCACGGGGCACTGGGAGCCACCGATTTTAACCGGGATGAGGCTGGAAAAACCAGCAGTGCTGTCCCCTCCCATGGGCTTGGTGGGCTGCAGCTCCCGTTCAATTTTTGGGTGTATAGCAGCAGGCTATTTTTTTTCCCCCTCAGGTTCAGCAGAAGCGATGGAAAGTAGAAACGAATTCCAGGCTGGATTCAGTCCTGCTGCTGTCGTCTATAAATTTACCTGGTGGGGAACTGGTGAGTGTAGCTGAGGCAGAGCAGTGCCATAGTCCTGTTGTCTGCTGCTTCCATGGCAGGAGCACTGGGAAGCTTGGAGCCCTTCCCACAGTTAGCATGAGCATAATGGTGGGGTTTGTGGTTGAATCTGTAGCTCTGAACTCTCTAACTAACTCTGAACTCTCTCTCTAACTCTCCTCGTTATAATACTTCAGTGACCTAAAGGTGTGCTGTTCTGCCTGGTTTTCCTTTGGTGACCAGGGTGTTTGACATGGCATCCTACGGTCCCCCACAGTGAGATATTAAATAGGTGTTTTCTCGTTCTGGGCAACAAGTAACTTTTCTTGTGTTGTTTCAGAGAAGAAGGTCAGCAGAAGATGAGCTTGCCATGAGGGATTACCTGCAGGAAGGGGACCTCATCAGTGTATCCTTCTGCTGCTCCCACTGACAGAAGAGCCAAGGGGATGGGGAGAACAGCCAGAGGTCGGCTGGCCTGGCTGGGGGTGAGAGCTGTGCTGGGGTGGCACTGGGCAACCTTAGGGACTTTGTTTTCCTTAATTGTCACCGACAGGCAGAGGTCCAGTCTATATTTTCTGATGGGGCTGTATCGCTGCACACCCGGAGCCTGAAATACGGGAAGGTAAGTTGTTCCAAAGCCCTTGGTCTTGGCCTAATTCTGCGCCAGCTGACTTGTACGAGGCCTTTTGGAGTCTTTTTTCAAGAAAAGAGCTCTGGAATAGAGCAGGATGTTGTTATAACTGACTCCTGAAGAATCTCAGCTCCTACGTGGGAGCACCAAGTGGAGTTTTCCCAAAGCAGAGGTGTCCTTGAGCTGCCCTTTGAGCCACTGCACTCCCTGTTCACAATTCCAGCTTGCCAGTCCTCTTTCCCCCACTAGCCATTGGAAATTAAATCCTGGGGAGAAATCTCGCTCCTCTTCAGCAGGCCGTTGCCCCTGGAACTTGTTTCTCTCCCCAGGGCTCTATTTTAGGCTTTACACAGTTGGCATTTATCTCTGGTTTTGTGCATTGAAAGAAGCCAAGGGGCCATCGGAGCGTAGGCTGCAGTTTGGGATTACCAGACCAAGGGTATTAGCACTTAAAAGATGAAAGGGAAGTGTGGTTATTGCACAAAGGGTGAAGGACAGTGATTGGATTAAGAGAGAAAGTGTTCTGCTAAATTGGGCCTCTCACTCCTCGTTTTTCTGCAGGGATGGTTGATGTGTAGTTGCGATCAAGATATTATTAACATTTGTGCTAAGCACTTAGAGTATTCTTCATCTTCAAAGGACTGCACAGGCATTAGCTAATCCCCCCAGCGCTCCCAGAGGCAGGCAGGTTTTACATTCACTGTTTCACAGGAAAAGGTGTTAAAATGGAGTGGTGCCTAGGCCAGGAATGGAGTGAGTGGGGGTGACTTGATGCTGTCTGTGGTGGCTCGTGTCTCTCACGCTGAGTCTCATCTCCACTCCAGCTTGCCCAGGGTGTGCTGGTTCAGGTCTCTCCCTCCCTCGTGAAACGCCAGAAGACTCACTTCCATGACCTGCCCTGTGGTGCTTCCGTGATCCTTGGCAACAACGGCTTCATCTGGATCTACCCAACCCCGGAGCAGAAGGAGGAAGAGGCTGGGGGCTTCACCGCCAACTTGGAGGTGAGGCCTCAGGGAAGATGAACCTTCTCCTACCAATGGTTTTTATTCAGGATTTGGTATTAGGTTCACAGCAAGGCTTTTTTACAGTCAGCCTGCGTTATTCCCCTGTGTGTTCATCCCTTTTCCTCTGATCTTCCTCAGCCGGTTCCCTTGTCTGACCGGGAGGTGATCTCACGGCTCCGAAACTGCATCGTGGCTCTGGTTACTCACAAGATGATGCTCTTTGACACCAGCATCCTGTATTGCTATGAAGCATCCCTTCCTCATCAGGTACAGAAACCAGAGGGGTTTGTTCCACAGTGGGGGAGGGAACAGAAAGGCTGCACCAGTTGCTGCTGAAGTCAGTAATTTAGGTGGTGGGGCTTCCTTTTAGCTTTCCAAAGCATCCTGTGGTAAGTGACAATAAAAACTCCCCCCCTCTGCATAGCATAAGTTGCGTTGCATGATTTCAGAGATGGTTTTTGAAGGGTTCTGCCTCTGGCAATGTCCAGCTATTCCTATAGAGGAATAAGTCCGTTTTTCAGTAGATGTTGTGTATCCCTCACTGGGATTATGGATCCCCTGTGATTGCTGTGAAAACACTGTTAAATTTGGGATGGTGTGAGGGTATTGTGCACTTTAAGAACCAATGAAAAAATAAGTGTTGTGTATTGTACAGAGAGGTCTTGTGTCTGTATCCACATCCTGCACTGACCTCTCACTGTACAGCTTTTCACTCTGATTTCTGCCAGGACAATCACAAGGAATGCTCTTCCCATAAATGAATGGGATCTGAATTGTCGTCTGCTTTCATTCCCAATGCCAGCCTGCTCAGCTACATGGGATGTTCTTTTGAAGTATGCTTCTGTTTAAGTCATCTCTCCCCTTCCCAAATACTGATGTGTGTCCATCAGGAGAGATGGAAGAGTTGTTGGTAGTGTCGTCTTTTATTTCCTCTGGTCTCTGTAAGAATTGTTAACTCTGGCCAAGTTAACTTTGCATTGGACCCTCTGCCATAGGTCTTATTTCACCACAATCCTCTGAACTCCCTTGCTGTTTGTCAGGGACATTTGTCCCCATAGAGTGTGCAAAAATAGTAATTGCTTTCCGGTGCCAATGTTGCTCTTGTTTCCGCTGCAGATCAAGGACATTCTCAAACCAGAGGTGATGGAGGAGATCATTCTGGAAGCTCGACAGAGGTTGCTGGATTTGGAGGGATAGGGCACATGGCCAGAAGCAGTCATTTGAAATCCCAGCATGGCAGCTTTTGATCCTCAGTATTATATATTCTTTTCAGTGTTCCAGTCCCCAACATTCATTCCACACTTCAGAAATCACCAAAATTCCTCATTCCTAGGATATCTCCTGAGTCCTTTTAGTACAATAGGACAAAGTAGTACTTAAGTCCAATAGCCTTTTAGTGCAGCAGCCTGAAAAATTGATATCTGACCTTTATAAAGATGCAGATGCAACTGGGACATGTCTCCTTGCACCTGTTGCTGTGTCTAGTGCCCCATAAATTTGTGCAGAATGAGAGAGGAAGGGATGTGTTTTGTGATGTTTCTCTCTCCCCAAAAGATGGTTTGGATTTTAATTTACTGTGACACAGATCTGCCAGTCTGTCCTGTGACAGAGCCCTTGTTTTTAAGGCTGCAGATCCTGGCACATGTGTTTAGAGGGCAGGAGTATCCACACCTTTGCTAACCACAATTTGAGTCTGGCTGTTCATGGCTTTTTCTCAGGGATATGAGAGGGGATGTGACTGTTGCTGTCCAGATGAGCCAGGAGCCATGGACAAGCTGTGTCCTAGTTTGTGTACATCCTGCTGGTCTCTTTTTTTTTATGCCTGATGTGGTGAGCTTCTCTTCTGAGGAGGCACCAGAATTGTTTTGTATTAAATATTTTACATTTCAATAAATTTTTTGGAAACAAATCAGTCTTTCAGCAGTGTGTGCATTAGCTTGTTTTTCTCCAGAATTAATTGAGTCTAGCTTGAGAGCTATGGTTGGCTCAAGTTTCCTTGTGCCAGGATACTTGGAAGGGTTGCAATGTCCTGTTTCTTCCCTTCAGCTGTTGCTCTTCATCCCATTCAAGCAGGACTTGACCTTCCTCTTCAGCCCATCTTCTGTGCAGGGCTCCTCTGTAAGGATTGCTTGGAGTTGTTCACAGTGGCTCTCCCAGTATTGCATCCCTGCAGGATTCCATGGAGAGGTGAGTCATGAGGTCACTGGGGGATGGCAGGGAGCCCAGTATGACACTGGTGATCCTCAGGCTGGTGCTTAGAGGTGGGCAGGCAGTCAGTCACCTCCTCTGTGCAGAATGGATGTGATGCTTTCCTTGGAGCATCCTCTCAGCTCTCTGGTGCTGTATTAGAGCTGTTGTGTTATATATGTATTGTATCTATTTGTATTGCAAATACATACTTGCACCACCACAGCACTGTAATTCTTAAAAAGGGTGATAAAAAACCCATCTGCCCTAATTGTTCCTGAATCCAATTCTAACATTGCAAATTCTCAGACTTCCCTCAGGCAAAATTCTTTGCTCAGTCTTTTCTTGGGAACTGGAAATTCCCTTCATTGCTGTTCCTCCAGTGCCGGCTGCTCTCCCTGCGGTCCCGAGCAGGCACTAGATGGCACCTTTGGATCGCGTTTGTGGCACTTCCCTTCCCAGCTCCGCCTCACTGCCCTGCCAAACAGCAGGGCCTGGCCGGCTGCCACCAGCGCTGCTACCCAAATCCTACAGCATAATGGGGCTCAGTGGCTGAGGACAAGCAAGGACATGGCTAATCCGTTCTGCTGCTGCACAGCTCAAACTTCTGCCCGTGCTGCCTCTGTAAAATAGCACTGAACTTCTTGGGGGTATTGTTGGAATGCTCCACACAAGAGCTGGGAATTGTTATTTTTCAGTTTTATAAGGATTCCTTAGTAAGTGTCGCAACAATCACATCCTCAAGGCGACTTGGGAAATTTGAAAAACAAAAACTGGCTGCTGACACTTTCAGGTCTGTGCATGAGGCTGCTGGTAGCCATGTTACCCACATCTGTGTGGACAAGAATGGTTCAAAAAGGCTAAAAAAAAAGCTTTAGTGGCCTCTGCATCTTTTAATTATGAAATTATCTTTTTTTTTTTCCCTACCCAGCTGCTGTAGTTTAGCAGCTCTTTTTCTTATTAACACATGGGAAGGTTCAGGGATTTCTGCTGTGAGGGTTCTAGATATAAGCAGGCTGGGGATACACAAACAATGAGATACTTAATGTGCATTGTTGAAGGCTGATGGAGAGGGCTGTAGTTAATCCAGTAAATCTCTTTGCATCTCTGCCACTTAAATTGAAACAACTCTGTGTCAGTTAAAGGACAAAGGAGTGAAGAGACTGTACTTCATTACCACCTAGAGAGATTTGATACCTGGAAATGGTTCTGCTGAACAGGTACATGAATGGAAAATGCTTCTCTGTCCTCAAGCAACCTCTCTGCAGGCATCGAAAGGTCAGGAAGGGGCTGGGAGGGGTTATGAGACTCTTGAAAGTGCTGTTGGTGATGTTGTGGATGCTGTGCTCTGGAGGTGGTTAATTTAGGGGTGGATGGGATCCAGGTGTGAGCTGTCAGACCTGCAGGGTGACACAGTGCCAGCTTCTCATCCATTGATCTTGGGAACAGGGTGCTGGTGTCCGTGTCAGGCTGCGTGGGCAGCACAGCTGAGTTGTTCTGTATTTTCATTCCTTTTCCTCTCCTTTTTTTCCCCCTTTCCATGTCAGTCTTTAAAACTGTGCTGTATTTCCAAGCTTCTCACGCTAGTCCTCTCTCCCCATTGTGAACGTTTTTTGGTTATATATGCTCAGTAAGTGAGTATACAACCTGAAAAACAATGAGCTCAAGAGCTGGACTGCTTCAGTTCCGAGCTTTCTGATTCCTCCTGCTTGCTGCAGCATTCCTGATACTTTGTTATTTAGGGATGTGTTAAATGGGGGAGTTATGTGACTCATCCAGTTCCCTTACTCCTGAATAACTGGTACTTTAGTTTTTAAGCCTAAGAAGACGACCACCAGCTGGTGAGGGTTGATTATGGATCTTTCCTAATCGTGGGAACTGACCTGATTGTGGTCTCAGTATTTTTCCCCCATGGTTGTGAGGGGTAATTACTGATCTTTCCAAACTCACCCAGTGCTGTGCCAAGCCCAGACCTAAATTTTTCAAGGCTTCAGCAAGGTCACTGCTGGCAGTTCCTGCAACCCCCTCCAGCACAGCTTTGCAAGCCAGCAGGTAACAACAAGCCAGCAACAGCAGGGTCCTCTTGAATTCTTGAAGTAGTCCGTGGGATTTTGCTGGGCAACTTCTAAGCAGGAAGGGTGAAAAGGAAGAAACTATGGCTTCTCTGGTTTAAGAGAAAAAAAAAAAGGAATTGAAAGCAGGGTGGGAAAAAGCTACTAAGGGTTCATTTTTATATGGGGAACTAAAATGCCCACGGAAGCTATAAAACAGCTCAGACCAACCTGATTCCTTTGGTCACCAGTGTCTGACAGGTGTGGAGCCTGTTTGTAAACCAGCTATAGCACCTGCCTGTGCTGCTTATTCCAGGGTTAATACTCAGTGAAGACGTGTTCAAAAGCAGAGTTACTCACTGGTTCCCTTGTGGGTGAGTGCTGCCTGTGGGAAGGACAACACAGCATCACTCATCTGCAGAAATAATTTTCTTGTTTCTTGGTGCTCAGTGCTTAATTCATGCACTAACATGAAGCATGGCAACCCCTCCCTTCTACTCCTAGGAATAACCACTGGGATTTTGAATTTGTGCTAATGGGTTATTAATCCAATTACTGCCGCTTATTGCGTTACTTCTGTCTCATCCGTGTGCAGTTTTGCTGTTCAGCTGAGGTGAATGGTATAAATACAAAGCTTTGAGCAGACCTGAGGAGAGACTGAAACCCCACTGAGATTAGAGGCATCTTGAAATGATTGTCTGGGGTTCCTGAGGACCGCTAATTAATATGCTAAGTTTTATTATTTGGTGAAGAGGTTGAAGCTTTTAAGATATTGTTATGGAGGAAACGTCTCTGCAGCTGTCGGGTGTAAGAACCCACACTTAATGAAAGGTAAACAGAAAAAGTACTGAAATACCTCTTATGAAAGAATAAATCCACAGGATGTACTCAGGCGTGATTGAAAGAAACAATCTGTAGCATTTTTCATTTATTTTGCATTCACACAATCTTTCTGTCTCTGTCTTTTCTAACAATTTCTGAATCCACTGGGCAACTTCTAAGTTTGTTAACATGAGACAATCGTGTTCACAAAAACTGGCTGCAGGGTAGGGGACAGAAAATGTAATACCCTTCAGGAAGGAAAAGAAGGCAGGTATCTTGCTATGACATTTGGGAGTGACCAGCTGGCCCATCTGCCTGTATATTGTCCCAGATTAACCACAGCACTGCTTTTGGGAAATGCTTTTGGAGAAAATAATGGTTGGGAAGGGCTGGGAAAGAAACTGCCCCACTTTGCTGCTTATGCTTGCAAAGCATCAGAAGGAAGAACTGCCTGCTGGCCTGAATGATAAATTCACCTAGGCTGTTAAATAAACACCTCAGGTGAGCCAGGGAGGAGGGTATGTACAGCCTGTATTGTCCAGAACACATCCTGTGCGTGTTCAAGGCCAGGCTGGATGGGGTTTGGAGCAACCTGGTCTAGTGGAAGGTGTCCCTGCCCATGGCAGGGGGTGGAACAAGATGGTTTTTAAGGTCCCTTCCAACCCAAACCATTCTGGGATTCTATGAAGTCCAGCACATTTGCAATTACTTTTGTGTATTTTGGTGAAGGTTTTCTGACTATCACAGACTCGTGGTTGTCTTCTGGAGTTCACTCTGCTTCAGTCCTTCCATGGTAGGAGGTATTATCCAGAGTGCTGCAGTCAAACCCAGAAGAGAATAAGTTTTTCAGTGAAGAATGGTTGGTATTGGTTTTTGCTGCTCAGCCTATGTTGACAGACAGCTTTGTTTCCTCACTTTTCCTTCAATCCATGGGAGCTGAGCAGAGGGTCACATCACCCCGGTGAGAAGCTGATCTCCATTACTGAGATAAACCTGGAGAAATTCTGCTGAGTTCAAGAGATGTGACCCCGGATTTGTCTCAGCACGATGTGCCAGAATTTCTCTCTCCTGTGTGTGTGCAGCACAAACAGCCTCAGTACCTGCAATCTGAGCCGCTGATGGAGAAATCCAATAGGAATGGTTTGGGATCAGTCTTCTGGCTAAGAATTAGTGATGTAGGAGCAGATAGGCACAGCAGCGGTGGAGGATCCTGTAGGGCCGTATGGAGTGCTACATTTTGGATGCTATTGTTAGGAGATGAAAAATACATGTCTGCCAAGGACCTTGAATGTGGTAGGAGACAAGGAGTGTGTTTGGATTTGTCACAAGGGAGGAGTCAGTATAAACAAGCCACTCTGTGTCCAGATGGTTACCCTGAGCAGGAGGCTACAGCACAGAATTGCAATTGTGTGTTCTCCTGTTGTCGAGTGGGAGCAACCACAGACCTTTGACCGAAACACCCTGACCTCAAGCTGCTGCCTCAACCCTCTTCTATTCCCAAGGTGAACTGGAGAATGTATTAGAAACTAAATATCTTCAGCAACATTGTCTGCCCTTTAGCTCCAGGCAACGCTCATGCTGCACATCCAAGGACATCCCAGTGCAGGCTGGAAAATTTGGGGGTTTAACTCCATCTTTGTACCAAATGGCAAAAAGTAGATCAATAAAATATGTGTTTTACTGTCACATTCATATGGCCTCTATGGCTGGTTTAGGTATTGAGTTCTGCATATGCTCTGACAGCACTAATAAAGAAACGCACCTCACCCTTCCCTTCCCCCCCCACTTCTCACTGATCCCAAGTCCAGCTTGGTCCCTCGTTCCCCTCAGAAGGTTTTTTTCACAGAATCATAGAATTGTTAGGTGTTGGAAAGGGCCTCTGGAGATGATCCAGTCCAACCCCCCTGCCCAGGCAGGGTCACCTGGAACAGGTGACACAGGAATGCATCCAGGTGGGTTTGGAATGTCACTGGAGAGGGAGACTCCACGACCTTCTTG
The DNA here is from genome assembly GCF_003984885.1 of Neopelma chrysocephalum. NCBI lineage: Eukaryota > Metazoa > Chordata > Aves > Passeriformes > Pipridae > Neopelma > Neopelma chrysocephalum. The sequence goes on from NW_020897735.1 coordinate 5,513,255, forward strand.
GGCACCTGTTCCAGTGCTCTATATAAGGAAATTCTTCCTTATGTTGAGGTGAAACTCCTTGTGTTTTAGTTTATGGCCACTGCTCCTTGTCCTGTTGCTGGACACTGCTGGAAAGAGTCTGGCACCATCTTCTTGGATGAGGATGATTAATGAGATCCCCTCTCAGTCTTCTCTTCTCCAGACTAACCAGGCCCAGCTCCCGCAGCCTCTCCTCATCGGAGAGATGTTCCAGACCCCTCATCATCTCTGTGGCCTCTGCTGGACCCGCTCCAGCAGCCCCTTGTCCTGAGGACCCAGAACCGGGCACAACAACACCCCAGGGCCGAGCACAGGGGGAAGGACCAACCCCCTCCCTGCCCTGCCGGCCCCCTCCTCAGGGGCTCCTCCCCGGGCAGCCCCCTCGCTGCCCCGCGCCCCCAGGATCGGGGCCGGAGCCGGGATCGGGCGCTGCCGGGCGGGAGGCGGGGGCGGCGGAGGAGGAGGAGGGGCCGGAAGGGGATGTGACCGCCCGCCCGCCGGCCCGGGGGTTCCGGGATCTCCCTCGCCGCCTCCGCCGCCCCCCGCCAGCCCCGCCGTATCCCCCCACCCCCCCGGGGGCACCCGCGGCCCCTCGCCCCGCTCCTCCTCCTCCTCCTCCTCCTCCTCCCGCCGCCCGGCCCGCCCGGGGATGCGGCCGGCGCCGTCCGCCCCGCCTGCCCTCGCCCGGACGCTGGGCAGGACCCGGCCTCCCGGAGCTCCCCGGCCCGGCTCCGCCTGAGGCGGCGGGCACGGGGCGCCCCAGCGCTGCTCCTTCGCCGCCATGGCCCCCCCGGCCCCGCCGGCCCCGAGGTAGCGGCGGTGGAAGGAGTCGAAGCCGAGGAGCCCCCGTCCCGTTCCCGCACCCCGAGGAGGGCGAGGAGCCCGCCCAGAGCTGCTGCTGCTGCTGCTGCTGCTTCGCCCGGAGAGCTGACATGGTTCCAGCGCACCTGACCCTGCTGGACTCCGGCGGTACTTGAAGCCAAACCCCGTGGCACGTTGGCCCTTCGCTAACTCAATGCTATGCAAAAGAAAAGGAGGAGAAAAAAAAAAAAAAAGGAGACCTTGACACTGGTTGCGGTGGGAATGGCTGTTTCCTGCCCTGGGTGAGCCTATGTGTGGTTTCTTGCTTGCGAGATGAGCTAATTCGCCTTTTTTTTACCTGGTGGAGGACACGCTACATATGGCAACCTAAACTTTGGTAATGCTTGGTCGTTGCTGAGCGGTTGGAACTTTTACTTGTTTTTTTTTTTTCTTTTTTTTTGCGTAAAGTCACCTAAGGAGCCTTGTTGCTTTCTTCGGGAGCATTGGAGGAATCTGTCTTAATTCTTTGCCTCAAGTGACTTTATCCCACCGTGAGTGCAGCCAACGCACCCACCTAAACACGTTCTCCCTCAAAGCTCCTTCCCAGCCTGGAAGATCAGGGATCACGGACTTCTTCGAAAAACTTCTCGCCCTGGGAAAGGCTGCCCATAGTTACTTTATGGGGCAGCAGCCTGGAAAAGTTCTTGGGGACCAAAGGAGGCCAAGTCTGCCTGCCCTGCACTTTATCAAAGGAGCAGGGAAGAAGGAGTCATCGAGGCATGGAGGCCCACACTGTAACGTCTTCGTCGAACATGGTGAGAGGTTTCTACTGGTATTTGCTTTAATTTTGATTTGCTGAGCTAGGTACAATATGGATTTATTCAAGGGCATGGAGCAGATACAGACGTACTCTATGGAAGTCTTGTTTTCTCTCCCTTGCTGCTTAATGCAGGTCTTCTGTGATTGTTTATTAAGAAAATACTTGAGTCAGATTGCTTGAAATCTGAGGAGAGGTTGTACAGCTAAAGGTGAAATACAAGGAAGTAACTTTAACATTGTACAAGTTTCTCATTTCTGCCTTCTGGTGTGCAGTTTGGGAAAATGTTTGTTTGATACTTTTTGAATTGTTTGGGTCACAGTATTGAGCAACTAACCAGAGCTGATGGTGATGCTGTGGTCAGCGACAAGTGTTCTTTAATTATCTTTACAAAAGGCACTCTGCTACTTGGAAAAAACCCCACCTTATTTTGGAAAGTTTGTGAATTTGCTCTTGTTAATTTGCTTAGTGCATTTGCAGCACTTTTGTTTAGTGGTTTCTCAAACTGCTTAAACCTTCATCTTGTGCTGTGATGGATTGAAGTGCTAGAGGCCAAATGGGGCCAAGTTTGGGGTACAGCAACCCTGTCACTTGTTGGTCTTCTGCAAAGTAAGAGGGGACTTGAGAATCTCAGGAAAGAAGCCAGTTGAAAAGCTCAGTAGGACTCAGAGGTAGGTTTAGTGACTGCTTCAAATGTTGCTTTTTTCCTTAAAAAAAAAAAAAGAAGACCAAAGAAATTGTAAACTGAAGGCATCTCTACAGAAACAAGGAGCAGAAATGCATTGTTTCACTGAAATTTTTGGAGTAATCCTTGCTTTTGCACCACACTTTTTTAATTCTAATGTGAGATGACACACTTCTGGCTGCTGTCTTTGGCTGGAGAATGGGATTTTGACAAAGTTTCTGCAACAGTTTTGTCCCGCAGAGGAAGTTTATCTGTGAACAAAACAAAACTACATTTGTAATTGTCATATAACTAAAACCCAAAATATTTGCTGTGTCTGATCTAGTTAGTGGAAAAGTTTTGTTTTTATTTTTAGCTGGGCTTTGCTTTCAAATTTTCATTGTGTATGTTTCTAGAAGGGCCCAAGAAATCCTTTGCAGTGTTCAGCAAAGGCACAGGCAGGGATCCCATGTGTGTACTGCTGTGCTGAAACACTGGTTTGAGTTACTTCAGTGTTGTTTCTTTTCATTTCCCATGCAGTGTTTGTGCTCTGAAGGAAACGGAAAGGAATTAAGGGAAGGTTAGAGAGTGTAAGGGCTACCTTGGCCCTTTGATGTTAAACCTGCTGCTGGATTTTTCCATGCTCTCAGTCCTGTGATATACCCTCTCCTCCTCCACCCCCAGTCTGGTTCCTGCTTTTACTACTTTGGACAGAGTTTCAAGGTCAGATGAGATACAGCCAGAGCACTAACTCCAAGCAGTACAATATTCTAACTACCTTTGGTGTTTTGCTGTAGCAGAAGAGCCAGAAACGCTCCTTTTTGATCATCTAACAGGAATAGACAGATGGTAACTTCTTGCCAGTGTGACCTGAGGTCAGCAGATCCCAGCATATTCGCAAGGAAAAATGGCATCTCTAATGTCCACACGCCATATGTTCATGAGAGACCTCCGTGTCTTGATTTAGAGAAGAATAAACTTGAAAGAGGACATCAGGGCAAGGACATCTGTTAAGAGAACTGCAAAAGATCAGCCTCGCTTATCCACATGAGGAAAAGTTTCTTCCTTTGAGGGGATGAAATGGTTCTTCCAGCTCCTGGCAGTAGAAGGCAGTACCACCGTTGTTTATTCAGCTCTGTTTGAGTTTGGGCTGCTCCTGTCCTGAAAGATGCTATCTTAAAATATCTGGACAAATACAGAGGGAACAAAGTTCATTTTAGAAAGCTCTTTATTTTCGTCTTGATAATTTGTCTTTGAAATATATAGCTTGACATAGTTTATAATTAATGGGCAGAACAGTATTTAATGCTTTCAGCCCTATTCAGGGATTGTGCCATGGGCTGTAGTTCATAAAAACAGATGGGTGTTTTTTCAGGGCTTAAATGTTTGCGTGTTTGCCTTTCAGTACTGTCATTACAGAGTTTCTTCCAAATACCAAACACTGTATCTGGTTTCTCTATCACACTGTGGGAACTAGTTTGTCCCAGGAAAATCACGTTTCTGGCTTTTCATAAGTAAGAAATACTTAAGGAGAAATTCCATAGTGGGCAACTTAACCCCCTAGAGACAGGTGAACTCTTTAAGGTACTTGTTTGAAGTTCTTGTATGGTAGAAAAACCCAAAAAAGTGGACTTGTTGGCAGCAGGGCTCTTTCCTCTTAGGGTTGTGTTTTCATAAAGCTGTTTCATGGCCCTTTTTTGGTGGGAGTGCTACCTGCAAAGTTCTACCAAGGCTCCTTCAGCAGGCACTTAGAGTGGTTTTCAGATCACTGAAGATCTCAATTGCTTCAGTGGTATGAAATCTTAGCAGAAAGGGCTAGTGAAAATTATCAAATGCTAACAGTGTAAGGCAAAATAACTTTCATTTCTCGGTCGTCGCACTCTCCGTAGCACTCAAAGCAACACATCAAGAGGCTTCTGAAAAGCATGGAGGCAACTGGCCAGAAATGAGCTCTGCTGGTGCTCAAATGTTGTGTGAGAATAATGCAGAAAGGCTCTAAATTTTGTCATGAGTTGACAATTGGCGAGGGCCTTAAGGGGAAAAAAGTAATCTATGGGCAAGTTTTGGGCTTCTCTCTTTGTACCGTTAGTTTCCCCACGAAGGCTGTTTTACAAGCTGGAGTTCACGCTGGTGTCGTTACCCTGGGCAGCAGAGTTAGCCCTTGATGGGATGTTTCAGATTTCATCCTGATGCAGATTACTCCAGCTCATAGATTGCTTGCAAACTTGAACTTGAGAGGAAGTATAAAGGCAAAGTTTGCCTCTTCCCCCGTGCTTTTCTTGGCGAGAAACGAGTCTGAAGTTACTGCTTTTAGGAATATCCAGCTGAGAGAAAAGCTGTGGTCAGTAGACAGTTAATGGGAAAGACACTGTCAGTGCATTTTGAAGTTTGCACACTAGTGTATCTTGTGCCTTTCCAGAACATCAATCTCAGCAAAACTCAAACCTCTGAAAAGAAAGGTGTATTCCCAGAGGGCTCAACTCTGATCCTGGAGCTGGCAGGAGTTAACTGGAGTGATCAGCAGACACCACACCTTCTCTAACTGTCTTGGAGAGGTGTTGCTGTGCTGAATGATGAGCAGATTCCCTCAAGCATCTTGGTAGAAGAGTATCTCCAAGCAAAAGCAGCACTTGAAGGCTTAAAAAATGAATTTTAATCATTAGACAGGTGGTGCTGAGGTGAAGAAGAGATTGATAAAGCAGTCACACAAGAATGTTCTTTTCCTAGTCTTTCATAATGATAAAATGTGATCTTAAGAGTTTCTCTTCCAGCAGGTAATTGATAGGGAGCCTCAAATGAGCTGTTTACCTCACTGTAAAGAGAGATAAACAGCAGAACTGGATCCTTTTTCTTATGCCTTTAATGCTGAATATAGCTGAAGTCAGCCAACTACAGTCTCTGCCATATTAGATCTGAACTCTTTTTCTTACAAGGGTGCTGAAAGTTTTACTGCTTTAATTAGGAAGTAATTGTGCAAAATGGATCCATAGCATCAGATTGCCACAGCTGCCAGCTGGAGATGTGCCCTATGCAATTCACTATGAGGAAAAACCCCAACAATTAAAAGTATATTTTCCTACATTATTGATTAAAATTAATTTTTAAGTGTCTTTAGGTTTAATAATCTATCTTTTTTTAATGCTGTTAAATTCCCTATTTCAACTATTTGAATTGTGAAAATGAGTAAATTACATTATAACCTGGGCTCATCCCCAGCAGGGTGGGCAGCAAGGTGAGGGAAGGAATTCTCCCCCTCTTCTCCACTGTGGTGAGACCCCACCTGCAGTTCTGCCTCCAGCTCTGGGGGCTCCAACACAGGAAGGACATGGAACTGTTGGAGTGAGTCCAGTGGAGGCCCTGCAGATGCTCCAAGGGCTGGAGCCCCTCTGCTGTGGAGACAGGCTGGGAGAACTGGGGATGTTCGGCTCAGAGAAGGCTTTGGGGAGACCTTACAGCCCATTCCAGTGTCTAAAGGGGCTCCAAGAAAGCAGGACAAGGACTTTGGACAAGGGCATGGAGTGATAGGGCAAGAGGGAATGGGATCAAACTGAAAGAGGGTAAATTTAGATTAGATTTTCAGAAGAAAATCTTCCCTGTGGAAGAGGCCCTGGCACAGGTTGCCCAGAGAAGCTGTGGCTGCCCCATCCCTGGAAGTGTCCAAGGCCAGGTTGGACGGGGCTTGGAGCAACCTGGGCTAGTGTAAGGTGTCCCTGCCCATGGCAGGGGGGTGGAATGAGATGATCTTCAAGGTCTGATTTTTGTACTCATTATCTTTTATCCTATAGGTGAGCTCAATATATCTTCTTTATAAGCAATATACATTTATTAGATAGTCAATTGCCCATACATGGAAATGATTTAATTGAGATTCCTTCCATACTAGAACTGTCTCTTCAAACCCATGTACTTATAAACCCTGCATTTATCTCTTTCCATTGTTCCTTAGGGCATTTTTACACTCTGTGCTTCACCAGCTGCAAAACCTGAGACTTGAAAGAAACTGTTTTACTACTCCTGATTCTGTTTTAGACCATTCACCTGAAATTGGACCATTAGCATCAGCCTAATAGGAATCCATTCTTTAGAGCCTGCCTTCAGTGTCTCAGGTCTGTGTTCTGAACTGACAAAACTTTCTTCGTTGTCACGTTGGAGATTTGGCAGCTCCCAAACTTTAATTTCCATCTCTATTAGGAGAGATTTATCCCCAGCTTTTGAGATCATTGCTCATGTATCCAACTTTGCTGTGCCTCAGTATTAGCCTGGTTAATGCTGACATCTGCTGCATGCCAAATGCAGATTTGTTTACTGCTTCTGACTATATCCCTTTTCATCATAAAAAGCTCTTCCTGTATTTTTTCCTGCTCCAATTATCAAATACCAGTAGGTTTTGCTAAGAAGCTCCTCCACAAAACTTCATCTAATGTTGGAATATGTTAGGAAAGAGACCTAAGACTTGCTAAACTGCTTTTCCACAGACTGAGGTGGAGGAGGATGATGATGGGGAAAGGCTAATCCCTTTCCTGGGCAAAAGCAGTTCTGTTTTGTGCACTGACTAATCTTTGATAACTCGCCATGTTTAAGCAGTTCATCTCCTTCATGACAAATAGGTAGTGGTTTCTTGTATGCCAGACTTTCATTCCCAGATTATGCTGGTTCTGCAGTCTTATTTACAAATTTTAATAGGAAGGCTATGGTAGAAAATCAGGAGAGGGAGGCAAGAGAAAGCTGCTGTGTATTAGAATAGAAGTCTTTGCTTGCAGGAGATCATCTCTTCCAGTACACTTCAACATTTGCCATCAAACTCTCAGTATTTGAAATTGAAAAGTTTAAATCTTAAGCTTGAAAGTGAGGAGTTGACACAGTCCTGTTGCTGAGAGTTGGGAATCTTGAGTTCATCCCCTGTGATGGGCTCTGTGGCACGTGGCAAATCATGAGGATGCAGAAAGGTGAAAAAGGCCTTGCAAAATCTTGTCCTGTTGACTGTCATGTAAGGGTGGGGATGCTTTTGGGTTGCTTCTTGGAACAACAGTTTGCAGCTGTGCTTATAGGAACTCTGATAAAGCAGACAAGAAATAAATGGGTGAGTGTTGATAGTCCTGGTGTGGATGTAACCACTGTCTTGCAGGTGTGAGGTCAGGAATGCTGTCAGCTGACACCAGGCAGTCTGGATGCAGGGCTGCAGGAGTTAGTCCAGCTCTTAACACCCAGCTGATCCCAGCTGTGTTCAGTAAAGCACCCTGCCTTAAGCCTTGGGCCCTGTTTGGAGTATTGTGGCGTCCCCAGATTTCCCAGAACATTCCTGCAGCTCCATCAGCTCACTCAATCCACACCACAGGGTTTAAAACCTGGGTGGCCGTGGTCCTGTGGATGTTTGGCGTGTTACAGGTGCCACATCTTTCAGCTGCATAAAATGCTCTGATTTGCATTCACCCAGACTGAAGGAAGTGTTTAAAACACTAGTGTCCTTCTGGAGTTATTGTTGCAGATGGACTTTGCTTTCCTTTTTTTTTTTTTTGGCAGAGGGAGGGGGCTGCCTTCTATCTGCAGTGTCTGTTGAGAGCTGTATAAAGAGCACCAGTGTCTTCACCCAGCAGTCTTTTGTCATTTCAGCCGTGCTGTGCCATTCTTGTGAGAAGTAGTAAGTCTCCTTATGAAAGGTCTGTTGTGAATCCCAGAAGTCCATTGCTGTAGGAACACGCAGAGCAGTTTCAGCAGAAGCAAGAGGGACTCTTGGTTGCCTTGCTTTTGTGACTGTGTTATCACTCAGCTCTTACCCTGCTCCGTGTTGATTGAAGATCGATCTAAACAAGCTGTACAGGTTATTAATCTGCTTACCAAAGTGTCTGTTTTATCAGTTTAAGGAGGATTCTTGCACAAAAAGGTAATGAATGTTCAATTTTAGTGAGTAAAGCCGCCTTAGGCAACGTCTTTCCTTAGTTCTTAACTAAATTAGTTCTTACTTAGAGCTTAGTTCTTAACTTTGTTCTGTCTTTAAACCTGTATGTTCAATGCCAGTGCTGCACGTAGGTATTAAGCATAACTCTTTGTGAAATGGCTGGAAGTTTCATCACCCTCATGGCAAAATCTGATATAAATCTGCTAAAATGGTGTGTTGTGCTGTGGGAGGAGTCCCTTTCCACACATCTCTTTGTAATGCCAGGGCAAGCGTGTCCTGAATACCAGCTTGCTTTAGCTTTTGACTAAAGTGCTTTTTGAAGTTAGTGTTGAAATTAGGGGAGTTTTTTCTGTGTGTTGTGTTTTTTTTTAACCCAGCATTTCTTCCTTGCTGTTACCGTTTGGGTTGAGCTTTTCCGCAGAGTGATTGCTGCTAATTTACATGGACGTGAGAGAGCTCATCATTCTTTCATGAGTGAGGAGACTGCCTGATTTATGTTGTGTCATCTCTGAGCACTGTTTTTACCTAATGAATAGAGTTTCACAACAGATTATTAATCATTAAGACTTTGGTTTCATTGTGTCTATTAAAGAATCAATATTGCTACACGTTGCCTGCCTTGAGAAGCTGCTTATCCATTAGTGCCGCTTTTCTAAGGCATTTTGGTACATTTATCTTTTTGGCTGACTTCAGTTCCTACCTTATTCCTACCACGTCAGCTCAGGATTCTTCCCAGGGCCTGAGCTGTGTTCAGTCTGCCTCTCTGTAGATTCCTCCTTTGAAGTGCTGTCTGAGCCACAGTAAATGTTGTTCAGTCCAGTCTGTCCTTAGAGCTCATAAAATAGTAAAAGGCTCAACCTTCCTCTGCTGTGCTTTGCACTCCACATTTGCATCAAAGAGGGAGTGATGGCCTCAGAAACTGGGAATAATGTGTGATTAAGGCTATGTTGAATTACATACTCTGCTGCCTGTTAAATGCCTGAGTTTTGGACAGCAAGGCTTGTGGAAGGACAGGAGTCCCTCGTTTGCTGACCTGCTGTTTGTTCCCTGTCCAATGTCCATTGCTGCTGGAAGAGCAGAGTGACCTGGGCACGTTCCCTGTGTTTCCCGTCACACTGACACTGCAGAGGAGGAAATTTCACTTACTCTGTGCATCCAGAATGTACCAACACACAGAGATGAGCTCTGTCAGGTTTTGCAGTGACCCCAGTGAGCTGATCCGCTGCCAATCCACACCTGGGGGAACTGATGGCTTTTTCATGGCCTTTTTTGTGTGTGTGTGTGTTCCCAGAATAAACAAGGTTGTTTTTCCAGAGGCTGAACTGTGCGAATGGGAGTGGGATAAGGACATGGAAACTTTGAATAGGAAATTCTTTGGGCTTTCAGGAAATGTTTGCTATGTCATTTGTGTTAATTCAAAGGCTGCTTTTTAGGTGCTGCCTCATTTAATATACCTGGTGAAGGGCTATTCCCAATTTCTCAGTTCCTGGCCTGACTACAGTAGGTTATCACAGGGCTGTTATGCAGTAAACACAGCTGGGTTTGCTTGTATTTAGGTTAATAAAATTATCTAATTAATTAAAAATGTTTGTTTGAAATTATTTACTTAATTAAAATTTAAGGTTTATTATAAAGGTATAAAGAAACTGCAATTGTCATTTGGGGCACTGGCCACCAGATGTCTTCTGTGACTTCCCTAACTTGCACTGATTAAAACAGCCCTTGCAGTAAGAAGCGTCTTGGAAGTGAGCAAAAGTTTAATGGCAAGAACAAGGGTCAGAAGTGACAACTGTGAATTTGGGAAATAGTGGCTGTCAAGTCTTTTTAGTTACTTTTAGAACCTGTAATCTTTGTGAGCTTGCTTGCTGATGAAAAAGAGGTTGGTAGGTGACGTTTGCTTTCGCTGCTAATGGGAAAATCTTGCTCCCTCTCCTCCTCAAGTTCCATTTCAGACCATTCTTTGTTTTAAAAAAAAGCCAAATAGTTTTCAGTGCTACATTCCCTTTCATTTATTGCTGTCTTCTGCATTTGATCTCATTCCCCTACTACTTTTGTTATGCTGCACTGACTTTTTAAAAATACATATACTTTTTTTTTTAATATTAAATTCCTCTCGGTATAGAGGTTCTGTAAATCCTCTTGTAGCACGATGTTCAACATTTGTAAAAGTGAGCTGTTCCTGGCAAAGATGCTCAGGGAGTATCTGGAAACAAATTCAGCCTGTTACAGCTATTTACACAGTTGGTGTTGTCTGAATGTCAGAATTGCTCTCACAGAACTAATTGTGGAGTTGAGCTGTTATGAAGTCATAACAATGCTTACAAAAGCAAAGCTGTAATCTAATAATATTCTATTTAACTCAAATCTCTTTTGGGTGGCAGAATTTTATAATAACGAAGAAGACTTAGTGTATCTAAGCAAAATAGTTTAAGCTATAAATATGTATGCTTGAATGGGTTTTTATTTTTATTCTTTTTATTGGCTCTAAGTTCTTTTCATCTCTTCTGTAAGTCTGACAACACATAATGTTCATTTAAAAGCTACGTCCTAGTTTAGCCAGAATGACTGGAACAGCTATTAGAGCTGTTGTTGTGTGGCTACACCTCATGTTTGCAAATAACTTAGGAAAGCTCTAATGAAAAAGTTTGAATAAATGCCAAGCTGTTATTTCTCCTTGGATATATTTAACTGGATGGATAAGAAGCTGCATTTAAAATTCTTCTGCAATCAAACCTTCTTTATAAGACTGTTGATGGATTGCACTAAATGTGTTTGCTATATACATTTTTTTTTAACCCAATGTGCAGCTATTTAATAGAAAATAGATGTCCTTTACAGGAAATGAACTGGAGGGAAGACAAAGCTCTTCCCATCATTTGATACTGTTGATGTTCATACAGAAGCTGCAATTTTTCTGGGCTCTGCGGATTGTCTGTTATGTCTAAATAGTGCCTCCCACACAGAGGTTTGGATGTCAAGGTGCTATCATGTTTCAGGTATTAAGTAGTAATTATTGTTATGAGGTGATCACATAAGACAGTGTAAGTGTTGCTCAACCTTTCACATTCCCTGTCATTAGGAAAAAAAAGAAATGTTGGGGAAACGTCAGTCTAATTCAGACCTCACTGCGAGAATTGCTGGTGGTTTTTACCTCGCTCTTGCCGGAGAGTGGGGATGCAACAAGGCTTTGTGTGACCACAGATACACCACCAGGTGTGGTGTGGGTTCTGCTGTGCTTGATAAGTACAACTTGGAGACATAACCTAGGAGTTAATGCTGGAATTGCTGCAGCGACAGGTCTGCAGAGGGGCAAACCCTACAGGCTGTGACTGGTTAGCAAAAGGGACAGCTAAATAACCCCTCTTAAGTAGGTAATATTTTGAGCCAAGCAAAAGGATGAATTAGAATAATAAAGGTTGGATTTTTTAGAGGCAAATACTAGCTTCAAATGCTAATATAATCATCTTGGTGACTGCAGTTTTGCCTCTGCAAAGCAAAGGCAGTGCATGACATTTCACTGAAGACCTGCCGCAGAGTTGATAAGCCGACCTCTCCTGAGAGGAATGGTGAACTTCACTGAGCAGCAGCGTGGCTTTGTAATTGTGGTTAAAAATACAGGATTTGAAGAACATTAAATGAAAATGGATCAGTGCTGCATTTATTATGAGGCAAGGGCTCAAAGAACCGTGAAATGTTAAGTTGAAATATTTGCATTCCGCTCATTGGAATAAGCAGCACAAATCCAAGTGAGGTGTTTGTGTTCTAATTTGATAAGTTAGGTTACTTCTTCCCAGAAAAGTGAGTACTGCACTGTATTGGCTATGTCCACATCATTTAGTCCTGCATAACCACAGAGGCATTAAAAACATCAAGGTGAAAGATGCAGACACCAACAGAGCAGATGCCTTCCAGCTCAGACATCCCTGTCATCCGCAGTGTTCCCAAATTAGGAAGTGGTGGGCTTCAGCAGGACTTCAGAGCGGGATGATCTGGAGCCCCTGGAATGAGACACGTTTCATGGCCACCAGATAGTCTTGAATCACCCAGTGCTGAGGGTGCCTCGTCACCCTGGTCCTGGTGAGTCAGAACGGTGTCTGCCGGGTGATAAAGGGTGGATGTTGTGGCTGCAATGGGGAGATTGCTGGTGAGCCACATCTGAAATCACTGTACAGTGTGGCAGCTGAAGTGCTTGGTTGGGCTGAAATATTTTGGCTGTTCTACCTTTAAATTAGTTTAAATAGCTCTGTGGATGTCACAGTTTTTAAATTCCAGAATTAGAAGGACGGCGGCTCTTCTGTGGTTATTGAGGCTTTCATCTGCTCAAGCTGTATTTCAGAAAGTTGATGTGTTGCTTGTGAAATGCTCCCCCAAGGCAAACAAGCCCTTTGGGGAGGGGGACCGAGGGCTGGAGTGAATCAGACAGGCATTTTACATTTCAATTATTAATACAGTACCTTTTATAATTCTCAAATTGGAATTGCTAGCAGCTGAATTTTAAAAATGTACTAACTTCTAAAATTTTTAGGAGTAAAACTAACCCCGTGCAAGTAAAGGTGCTGTCTTCTACTCCAAGACCTCTTTACGACAATCTTGCACAATCACACTTGGATTTGAGCTCTCTTTATCCTTACTGCAGTGTTTTCTGTGGCTGGATCCATGGTCAGCCTCGTGGAGGTATCCATCTGTGCAGCGGGCATAAGGGATGAGTCCAGGGGAGCTTTGCAGCCTCCTTTGGAGAGTAGGGTCTTACTTGAGAGGACATGTCTTGAAAAGGTAATTTCAGGGTGCATTCCTGGCTTGTAACCAAATTCTGATTTATTAAATGTATCTAAATAAGCAGTACTATTAAAAATTATTCTCACAGTGATGCTGAATGCAAAGCCGAACAAATGGATTTCTTTAGGCTACAGCAAACTGGATTAGAGTGTGTTGGATGCTTTCCCCTGAGCCTCCTTCACCATCAAAAACGTGTTTAAAAAAAAAATAAAATCTCGGAGTGCAATACTTTAGGCAAAAAATGGGGTGGGGGAGGAGGAGGTCTGTGGGAGAGCTTCTGTTAAGAAGTTCTGTCAGTGCACCTACACCCTGACACCGTGTCGTGGTGGGGCCAGTGTCCAGCTGAGCTGTGTGAATACACTCCTGCCCAAAGTCCCACCAGAGCCAGGGACATAGGAATTCATCTCCTCATGCCATGCAGCACCTCTGACTCCTCTGGAGTACAAATCACCTGTCCTGACTCTTGATTTCGGAGGCTGACGTGTCAGTGCGAGCATCCAAGGTCTGCGGCTGTGGTGAGGGAATTGCTTTTAGCCCGGGATCATACCTGGAACGTTTGATGAAGCTCTGGCTCGAGGAGCTGGCCTTGCCAGGGGTTGGCCTGGGGGTGTTTTATGAGATGCACAAGTAAAAGCAGATAACAGGGATGGGGGAGGAGGGTGATGGAAATGTGCAGGGCTTCTCCGGGGCTCTTCTGCCGCTTCCTGCTGCGGGGGTGGTTACGAGCCAGCCTGGATGACAGAGCTCCTGTTCTTGTGAAACGTAGTGTACCACAGATAAACCTCGACAGGGACCTTCGTTCCTGCTTTCCCTTGTGCCACCTACACTTTTCCTCCCCCATCTGGCTCTTGCACACAGCAGCGATGTGCCACCAAAACCAAGCAAAATACAATTGAAAGAAAAGCAGCTTTTTCTTTGTGCCTGACATCAGTGTTATGGTTGAAAGTATAATTGAGATTTTATTTTTTTTTCCCAATCATTTCTCCTCAGTGCGAGGATTGCCCTTGGATAAGGAAAATATGTATTTTCAGGCTGGGCAACTGAGGTTTGTGTAGGGAGTGATTCTGGGGATGTGCCCATCCCGAGGCAGATGGAATGCTGTGTTTTTTTCCTTGTTGCAGGGAACAGCAGTGAGCATCACGGGTAGTTAACAACTACCTGCTTGGGTTGTTCCTAAGTCAAAACCAGATCCTTTGTCTTTATGTTCTTTGTCATCATAAAGCTGCAACTTCTTGCTCTATAACCCGTATAAATCTGTAATAAGACTTATTCATAGGAGGGAAGAGGGTTAAGAAAAAAGTGGAAGCGCTTGAAGATCCTCAGAGATGGGATAGTTTGTGTTTGCTGGTTTAAGTTGGAAGCTCTGCCTTTTGTACAGGTTTTGGTGCTGTTAGAGAATGCTGTGCACATTGATTTGGCTTTGATTTATTCATTGGGGTGGGGGAAGATTAAACTCATGTTTAACACTCTCTTGTAGATGTCTATCTGATAGCCACCCAAAGTTGATCCTTTTTGATCCTCTGCAAGTCTGTGTAATATATCCCCTGACATTTCGCACTCATCTTGTAACTGGTCACCCTTTGTCTTCCAGTGTGCTAAAGCTGCTTATTTTGTTTTGATTATTTTTGGGTGGGTTTTTTGGGTTGTTTTTCTTTTTCTCTATCAAATTATTGCTTTTTCCCTTGGAGAAGCAACTGTCCATCTTCAAATTGGATGCTCTTGAAGGTCGGGTGATTGCTTTGTATTCCACTGGACTGTGAAAATCCTGTTGTTGAGCTGAAGCAACTGAAATCTTTGTTTAGAAAAGAAAGTAATAATTTCTTATTGCCTGCTAGAAAAGCTGTTGGCCTGCTCTTGCAGATGACCTGCCAAGGGTTTAAGAAAGAAAAATTGGATTTTATCCTCTTTTCCCCCTGGTTTTAAGATGGTCAAAGCTGGCATGAAAAACGGTGGTTTTCTGAGAGAGGCTTTGTCTGCTCTAAGCAGCAAAAAAAGAGCAAACCTAATCTTGTTTTTCTTCTTGGGTCAGCTTTTAAGCTCTTGGATATATTAGCTTGCTATTGAAAATAGTATTTCTCTCTTTCTGCCCCTTTATTTAAAGGGAGATGGTTGCCTTGCCCACTCAAATTGCTATTTTGACATCTTCTTTCTGTAGTTCAACACAGTCGTTCCTTCCTGCTGCATTTTGGGAAGATGGTGCTTAGAGATTGGCAGGGTCCTTTTTGTTTTGGGGCAGCTGGACTTGAAATGCGGGTGGCACTTGGATAAGGTGGCATCCAGACATCCCTGACATCCCTGCTCTCCTCTCCCACCACAGCTTGTGACCCTTGAGCTCTAATCACAAGTGTTCCAATCTGGTTGCTGCTTCTGTTATTAAACATACAAGTTGATGTTACTCGTGAACAACCCGATCTTAATGAATACTTTGGCAGTTTCTAAGGTGCAAAATATCACCTACAACGGCTTGGTGGAGTGAAAAAATCAGACTTTATTCTGGGGAAACTTGCTTTTCAGTGTTCTTGATGGGACTGAACAAAAGTTTTTAGCCAAGCTCATCTGTATGACTGGATCACCCTGTCTGAGCGAAGCCTGAAGGATTCTGTGGACAGGAAGCTGTTGTGAGTTATAACAAGAAGCTTTGTTTTGAAAACCCGTGGTTTTTCTCCTGCATTGCAATTACAGGGGCCGGGGCTTAGGTTTCCACTTTGTTCTCGCCAGTTGTTGAGACCTGACCTGGAGCTTGCCGGGAGGCTGACGCTGTGATTGCAGCACTTTGGAACAGGACAGACACTCAGTTTGGTTCAGTTCAGACAACTTTTCTCATCCAGCCTGCTGATTTTGATCTCTTTTAACAAACAGTCGCAGAAATCGAAGAAACAACACACAGGTTCACCTCTCGGCAATTTCCCTTCTTCCATCAGCCCTGACCAACACAGCCATGGGAGAGAAGAAACATAATTGTAGCAAAATGTTATGTGTCTCCTGCATTCCACAAAGCCTGTACTTTAGGGAAGATTGTATTGCTGGACTCAATAGTCCAGAAACATTGTCCTTCCATTTCCTCCACGTTGTCCCTTTCCTGCAAATAATATTTTCATAAGATGCGGTCTGAATTAATGCCTTTTTTTTTTTTTTAGATGAATGGTTGTCTTTCTAGTGTCATAAAATAATCATTCCAGCTGAGATCGAGTTCAGTCAGCATCCATATTCAAAGGAAAAGTCTTAAGGATTACCAGAAGCTAAAGCTGGAGGAGGCCATCTTGCCTTTGTGATCCTTCGGGCTTTGAGATTTTGGTTCAGAGCACTTGGTATTTTTTTTACCTCATGTCTAGGGACATTTTATCATCCTCCTCTTTCCTGTTCCAAGCAATTACCATTTATTTTATCTTCAAGCAGCAGCCTGTGGCAATAAATTTTAGGAAATTCCTTCCCGCCCTTTATTAAGCCCCACATAATAGCTTCCGCTACTCACTCATACATTCATTAGGAAGAATTAAACGAGTGCTGGCGGCCATTAGCAGAGCGTTTAATAACCTCTCCAAGGGAAGGTGCAGCAGATTGGAATAAATGAACAGGAGCGAAAACAAATGAAATAACTTCATAGAATATGCTCAGCTAATTCGTTCTTAAGAAAACTACTTATTTACACGGACGTAGCGCTTCGAAAGGTGCCTGTGTGAAACCCCTGGCAGAAGAGTCCCCGAGCCAGAAGATCCACAGACAGTGAGCATGGTGGCTGCGGTGCCTGAGGGAAGGATTCTGGGCATTTTAGGGAGAGAGAGGGCATTTTAGTCCGTCCTGCTCACTTCCCCAGCTGCTGATGCTGTCGGGAAGGCTGATGGCTGTGCCCATGGAATGCTGGGGGGACATCTGTCTGTAGGAACTGGGCCATAACTAGTAGCTCATCTCATCTGGTATCAGCCCCACCACGGTCTTTGGAGGCTTGTGATGGCTGATCCCTGCCAGGCTGGGCTATGGGGAAAACACAGACCTTGTACCAGTAAGGAAATCACCCCTCCTCCATCGGTTCTTAACTAAGGTTTTAAAGAAGATTCACGCTCAGCTGACAGTTGGCATATGAAGTCTAAATACCCCTAAACCGGCTTTTCTGAAGTAAAGATAATACAGGAGGTATTGCTGTAAGGAATTTCCTTAGGAAATCTCAACCTGTAAAGCCCCAGGCCTACAGGTAGACCTGGAGTTGCACGTTACAGCAAGAGTTTTGCCACTAGTTCTAGTCCCTTTCACTGTTTGACAGTATTTTAATGTTTGTGTGTATGGTCTGGTCTCTGCAGATGAAGGAAAGTCTCTGAGTCTCGTGTGGATCCAAGTGTTCTTTTGCTGGATATGCATTTCCTCTTGTCTTAGTGGAAAATAAACAGAGCTTTAAGATGACACCAGCTACTGTTTCAGTGATCTGCTCCTGTGTGTAACCCATGATAGCTCAGCACACTGGTGTAAAACACACCCTGTACTCATGGTGGACTTCCAGTGTCATAGTAAGTGCATCTCAGCCTTGCTCAGCAGCCTTTAATCCTCCAGGATTTAATACTGCCACGTTGTTTTCACACACTTCAAAGCTTCAGACTGACTTTCACTTGAAAAAAATAGAAAAATCCTAGTAAATAAACCCAAGGAAGACTCTAGAGTAGCAGTTTTTATGGCTAACATTTCATAACAGTAATGCTGACAACCTTAATTTCATTTCGCTCTTACCTGTTTTGGAGGCAAAAATGTCATCGTTCAAATGTAACTCGGGTATTGTGGATGACAGATTAATGTTGAGATTTTGTGGGGGTTTTTTTCAGTAGTCATTTCTGATCTCATTTGAGGAGCTCAACGAGTTGAGAACGATGACACAGTAATTGCTGTTATTGAACCAGAGATGCAGTTGAAGACTTTTACCTGGATCGCTACATTTGATTGATATTTTAATTTGTTTTCTTGGCAGATGAAAGATAATGAGAATCAGTTTGCAGTTAGAAATACTTGCGCTGGAGAATTCCTAATTTTTTTTTAATTATTGCTTTTTCCCTACTTCCAGTACATGTGCGAGTTTCCTGTTTGAAATCCTTCTTTGTATTTCAAGCATCAACAGCATCTGAACGGAGGGAATCTGCACAAATCATTTCAATATGCTGCTAATATGCTCAGAATATCTTTTTCTAGTCTCTGTGCTGGATAATAGCTTAGATAACAGCTTTCAGACACACAAATAACATTGGAGAGAGACAGTGCGGAGTCTTTAATGGACAAATGTATTTATGAACCTGGTTATTTGCATTGCTTTCCAAACGGCCTGAGCACTTTTCATCTAAGGGAAGTAGCTGGGGAAGATTTTGAGCAGATTGGTTTTGGCTCTGTCTCATGCTGTGGTAGGTGGCCAGTGAAATCTTACTTAGGGCAGGACTGAGCCTGCAGAAGAACAAGGTGAAATGCTGCTGATGAGCTGATGTTCTCACGGGGTCACTCCCCTGCTGCTAAATAGCAGCATTGGTAATTCTTGCTATTTTCTTGCAACTTTGCAGTATTTCCTAGTTGAGCCCTGGCTGCTGAATATAGGCAGTAAAAGCACTGATCACAACCACCCAGCAGCACTCCTTCCATCTCCAGCTTTTCCTTCTCCCCCACCGCTTTCCTTGTGGTGCCAGTTGGTGGTCCTGGAGGAGATCTCTCTCCATCTTAATTATGCTGGAAGCTTAATAGCAAATAGTTGATAGCAAATGGTTGCCCTCATGCTAAGGAAAGTTAAAATTGTAATAATATCTTTATCACTATGGAACAATTTCCTGATCCTTCCATCCTCTGAAGCAGCAGAAGCCATTCAGTGCTCTGATATTTGATCAGGAGTTCAGGGAGCTGGGAAGGCGAGTGGCAGCTTGCTAATGGATTTCTGATTGTTCTCCTGGTCCATTCTCCTGATGAATGGTGCTCTGGCAGTCTGGGGACCTGATGGAAACGCTCTGCCATCATGTCATTATGTTTCTAGGGGAGAGAAGCAGAGCAGGTTTCCTCTGCTGTCCCCATGGCTTGCTCTCCTGCTCAATTAGAGAGATAGAGAGGAGCAGCCTCCCTGATTGAAGCTGAGATCACTTTTACAGCTTTTTTTTAGGTCTTTCCTGGGCAGCTGGTGGAATCCCTGCTTGCTCTGGGGAGGCTCGAGCAGGCTTTCCTACTGCTGTTTCACTCTGTGAATGCCTTAAAGCACTGATGTTGCAGAGCTGATTGATGTAGGGCTGTTTGTGGGAGATGTGTGTTGGAGGGAGGGGGGGGTGTTTCTCTGCCTCCTGGACAAAACACCTTTTTATGCCAGACCTCTCCATTTCAGGCCAACGAAGCCACGTCTGCCCGGGGTCAACACGCAGGGTCCCCCCCCAGAACTGCCTTCAATAGGGCTTTTATGCAAGGAGCTCTTAAATGTGCCGTGACTGTTGATTTAATAACTCAGGTTATATGGGTTTGGGATGTCTGTCTGAGGGGTTGTGGGTGCTAGTAGGGAAATTCAGTATAATCTTATTATTTCGGTTGTTATGGGATAACAGGCATCTTGAAAATAAAATAACATCGTAGAAAAACCACTTATTCTTAAGAATGATTAATTAAAATGTTTTTATCAACTTAAAACCAGCAGCTGCAGCCCCTTTACCATCCCTAAGAACCTGAAGCAGCTCATTCCTTTCCCTTGAAGGATTGATTCCCTCCCCACTACTCCCGGTGAGCCATGAAAGTGATTTTCGGGCTTTGTAATTAAGATATCTTGAGTTATTTCTGATTTGTCAACATGACTGATGAAAGGGGTTATGCATTACTTCTCCTTTCACTAATACACTCCTGCGTGTGGAGGCATTCTGGGGGCTTTGTGGGTGTAAATCAGTGGTGTGCCAACCTGCAGACTTGGATTGCTGGAGCAATGGCACAGCTCGGCCCAGGGAGATCCCCTCCAGGCTGTGCACCCATGTTTTTTGTTGTCTGTAAAACTCCAGGTTAATTTAGGCTTGGGTGTTGAGCCTCTTGAAGATAACTGGTGATAAAATGTGTTGCAACAGACCCGAATAATAAACATTAATAATGCCTTGCAGGGTGTTTTATTCCCATTCATCTGAGAAAGACCTGCTGAGTGATCTAGCTCATATTTCAATAGATACTCCTCCCTCTCCCAGTTTTAGTAAAAGTAACTAATGAATTGTTGGCTTAGCTCAGTTTTGTGGCTTAGAAGTTCAGGCCGTGCATTTCTTTCCATCACAAACTCATTATATTCCACAGCTGCCTCTGGCCTGGTTCAGGTAAACTGTATTAACTTGTATTTAACCCCAAACTGTGTAGGCTGTGCTTCCTTTCCCTTCCACAGGTAAGCTGTACCAAGGTAAATCCTTTCCATGCAGGAGCTGTCCCTAGGGAGAGCCAATGGACAGTACAAGAGTGCCCCGTGCTCCTTGGGTTTCCAGGAGCAATTTTTATTGGACTCATCTTCTCATGAGCAGAACATTGGTTGCTCAGCACATGCTGTCTTTTGGTAGGATTTTGAAAAGGCACTCATTCTAAGAAGCTTTTAAGCAACATCTCCCTGCTTCTCTAGGAAGGAAAAGGCCAGTTTATTTTCCTCTTGTTCTATTACTCACTTGTTTTTACTGGTATTATCGCCATTCCTGATTTTTTTTTTCCTACTTCCATGATCTTTTTGCCTCTTTGTTTAATCTCTAGTCCCTTCAGAAAATGCAAGCTGGCCTGGTTTCCTGCAGCCCTAGTACAGCTCATGGATCACTTTCAAAGTCATCAAATAGGGACCTCCTGAGTGCTCCTCACAGGAGGGCCAATGTTCAGGATACAATACCTGACGGTGTCACGTTGCCCCGTCCCGTCCCTGCTGAGATGTGCAGCTGGAGCTCCCCTCTCTGCTCTTTTGTCTGACTCCTAAGTAAAAGCAAGTTGATTATTTCAACTTGTAATAGTTATACCCCAGTCCTGTGGACAGGCTAATACCAGATATCTGTACAGGCTTCCATTATCTCTTCATTCATAGCACAGAAAATGGGCAGAACTCTGTGTGTGTGTTTGGGTTTTTTTTTTTCCCCTGTGGATCCATAGTGCTTTGGTTTAGTAACTGGTCTGGGGCCTTGTTTGCTGTTTGAACTACAGCATTTGGGTTTTTAGTGTGTTTTGAAAGCATGCCATCAGAACAGCGTAGTCAATGTTTCCAAACTTTCCCAATTACGTAGAAAATAATCGCTGCGCCAGAACCACCAGGAATCTTTCTTATCATACATGGGTTTTTTTTCTCTGATTACAGTCTTGCTGAAAGGCAGTGTTTAGGCAAACATTCCTCTTTGTGTTCCCTGGGATGGGTTGTCAGCCTGTTAGGCTCCTAGCATTCCTGTTTATTCACATGTGCCTTTGGGAGAGCTGCGACGCAGCAGGTCCTTTTTGCCTTTGTTCACTGCTAAGCAATTAGAAAATAATTTATGGCTTTGTTTCTGCTTTTGAATGTCTTAAGAAAATGATGGCATATTCTTAACCCAGGAGCCACAGCACTGAGCCCTCTGCATCAGAGAGAAGCTGTTCCTCATCTGCGTTGGCACAGCACTGGGGCACTATCCTGATGATTGGGCCCTTTGGCTGTTACTTAAAATTAAATGAATAATGAATTTTCCCATTCAACCAGAACTGGGCAAGTGGTAGAAGTGATGCACATGTTAGATCCCTGCCTTGGGAGCAGCAGTGTGAGTGAAGAATCGAATGCAGTTCAGGAGTGCTGAATTATTCTTAACTGAGTGGCATCATTAGGTTTTTTCCTCACCCAGTGAAATATTTGTGTTGTGGGTATGGAATTAGCACCTATGTTTATTGATTGTCTAATAGCGTGGTCTTGGGTCGTTTAACCTGTTGAAGGTTAATTAAGGAAAGGAATGGCCAGCATAGCGACCTGATTGCTAATCTGAGTATGACTGTGCAGAAGTAAAGTGCTTTATGTGCTGAAATTGGTTTATAAGCCTTTTCTAGATTGCTTTCCCTACGCCCCCAGCTCTGTGCCTGGCATTTTTTTCCCAGCTTGACATAAATATTTGGCTAAGGCTAAAGGGATGAACAGAATTACATACTATCAGCAGAATTAGAGGGGGAAAAAAGGTTCTTCTGCCAATCACGTCATGCGCTGGGTAGAGCAGAGACTTGACTTAATGCATCTTATTGTATTTGGCATATGCTAAGCAGGATGAAGGTCCAGTGGGTGCAGGTCATCGCCCACTGCTAGTTTCCCAGGCTTTGGAAGAGCCCTCCATCCAGGAGTTTCAGCAGGCTGCGGGCTGGAACGAGCGGCATGTGTCGGTACCCGCGCTGCAATCTGACCTCTGCTGCATTCCCCAGCCTCATTCCTGGCATAACTTGGCCTCTCCATCCCCACCCCCTGTCCTGGCTGGTTCATGATCAGGCTGGAGAACCGTGGTAACCCCAGATCCAGACCCAGACCAGCTCAGGGTCTGAGCCCACCATGGCACAGCAGAAATGCTGTGACAGGAGGGGCTGTCATGTAGGAAAGACTCTCATCCTGTGACTGATGTACCAAACCAGCCAGCCAGCACTGCTGTCCCAGCAACACAGCTTGCCAAGCTCTAGACATGTGCAACCTCACCATGTGAAGATACTTAACCTTGTTAAGGGCAGGGTAACCTCTTATGAAGTAATTTAAACAGAAAGAAAAATCTGTGATGCTGGAGTAAGTGTAAATTATTGGGTTACGTGTCTGTACATGTGACCTTTGGATTACAGCAAAGTGTCTAACAGGCAAGACCTTTTGCCTTGGGTTTTCTTCTAGAGTGTGCTCATCAGCCTGAGAACAGCTGCTGGTATGAGATATAATTAAGGTTTAATTGGAGATGTCCATTAGGAGGATAGAGTGAGTAACACTGGGAGAAAATAGAGAATAAACTGTGAAGGTTGAAAAGTAGAAGAAAGTTGGAAGAATACGAAATTGAGAAATGGGAACTGATGCAATATTGGTGCAGTGGAGGAGCAAAAGAAAGGGCTGAGGAGCCACCCTGGAGCCAAAGGGCATTAGAAGGGCTGAGATGGCAGATCAGATCTCAGAAGTACAATTGCCTGAATTATTCTGGGATGGAAGAGAACAGGAGCTGAGGAACATCTGGGCATGAATTCGAAGTGCTTGGAAGTGAAAATGAGTGGTTTTTAGATGACAAAAATATAAAAGCTGAAGGGCAGGAGGCCTGTTGGGGTGAAGCGATGAAATGGAAAAGTGGTTTGCTGGAGGGCCCTGCAGTTCCTGGAGGATGGATGGTAATGCTGCTGCCCCGATGGATGGGAGTGGGTGTTGAATTACCAGCAAAAATGCTTTTTCTCCAAAATATCATTGTTAATCTCTCTTAGTGTCAAGGCTGTGTTCAAATAGAAGTTTACAGCCCTTGCTTTTGTCATGTCAGAGTTTCAGGGGGGCTTGTTTATGTGAAGCACATTTGCAGTGGCACAGGGGAGGTAAATCGCTCTTCCAGCAGTTCATGTCCCTGGTGCTGCTCTGGGAAAACACCGCCAAACATCACAAATCAAAGGTCCTGCAGCCGATCCAAAAAATATGCTCCTGAGCCCTGTGGGATTGTAGGGGTGGGAAAACCTGAGAGAGAACTCCCTACCTTCCAGGTAGCTCTGCAGGAACCGAGGCACTGGGAGGTGCAGTGGATTGTCCTTGGCCGTGTGGGTATTCCAGGCTGGGACGAATTGAAGGTTGATGGCCTTTGGATTGCCCAGCATGTTTTGCCCTATAACTTCCAGCCAAAATGAAAATAGTTCCCTTAAAAAAAATATTTAGGCAGGCTCTATTTAAACATCCCCTGAAGTGTCCTTTCTTTTAAACTGCACACCTAAATGCGTTTGAAATTCTCCTGTTGAAAATGGAAAACTGCACGTTAGCAGTTTCCACTGAATTTTCTAATTGTGAGCATGTGCACTCACAGTGCCTTCAGATTTTCATCGTGCCCTTTAGCAAAGGGTCGCTTCAACCTCTTTGTGGAGGAAAGTGCCTTATTCCTAAGAACCAGGAAATGTTTGAAATGTTGAGAACAGATTTAGTATCTTTTGATGAGAAGGTTAGCCTGGTGCTTAGAGCAAAGTCCTGGGAGCTGTAAAAGTGCAGGGCTATTATGCCGGCGGAGCCAACTGACTTTCCTCTCCCTGTGACCTCCAGCAAGTCCTCAGACCTCTTTGCATATCATTCAACCCAGCTGGAAAACCTAAGTAAACAGCAGGAACTTTGCTGGAAGCCAGAAGCCTCGACTGACTGAGTTATTCTGGGGAAATGGAGTAAGTCGTGAATTAGAATCAGGTAAACAACATGTAGATTGGATTGCTTTAAAGAGAAAATAATTTCGTAAGTATCCAAAAACACTCTGATTTGGCTTAGTTTGAGCAGGTGAAGTGATTGCTTTGTCCTTTACAGTAAAGGGGAAAAAATCTACTTGCAGTTTCCGTTTTCATCAGACTGTTTACAGAGTCTGTAGAAACGGAGTTAATCAATATTTCTATTAGACACATGCTCGGGCCCCATGCCACACGCACTCATTTTTAAACCCTTCAATCTTGTATCATTTATGAAGATTGTATTGTCAGAAATAGTGCTGTAAATAATTTATTCTGCTGCCAGTGCTTTTCTAAAGGTCTCTTGGCGTGATGCAAGATTTCCTCCAGGAGCTGTAAAGCTTCCAGATCAGTTTGCTGTGGCAGAAGGATTTATTTTTTTTTGAGAGAGACAGGGAGGATGGTGGAAATGATGGGTTATTTCAGGGAGTGGCTGGCGGCTGTTTCTTTTGAATCATTATTGCAATCTAGAGTAGAGCAATTAGTAAGTGGAATTATTGGTGTCTCATTGTTTTGTGGGCTGTGTGGGATGAGTCGAAGCTCTTGGCACACAAGCTCCTGAATCTGTACATGTCCCTGTCTGCGTCGGTGCCCTGGAGTGTGGGTTCCATGGGTGCATTCCCTGTGGCTGTCCCGGGTAACTCGAGTGCTGGAAGCAGCCAAGGGGCAGCTAAATCGACCTGTTTTCGGTCCTTTTGGGCTGGGATGAGGGTGTGTTGGTGCTCTAAAAGGTAACATCCTTCAGCCTAGCAGACTGTATTTTTCAAACTGTGTTGTGTGGCTACAGCAGAAGTGTAGAGACTCCAGTTTACAGATTTGATGTTTTCCTCTTTCTCAAGTGATGCCGTTTTTAACTAGACTGGCAGTTGCAGAAGAAATGTGGCACCGTCTTCTCTTTGTACTGTTCAGTGCAAATCCTTTGTGGGTGGCTGTGTCCCTCTCCTCCAAGTGAATCCAGGCCCCTTGCAGCTGGGCCTGCCAGCCTGGAACAGAAGATGGAAATCTGTCAAACTTCTGTAACTTGTCAGAGATGAGAAACTTTGCTGATTGAAGAGAAAACCCTATAGCGGGCCTAAATAAACACCAGCTAGGCACCAGGAGGCTTGCAAGACAGTTACCACCTCTAATTTACTCCTGAAAATCTTCCCAGATCTTTAACACTGCTCTGGGTTTCTGGGTAATGAATAGAGAGTGAAAAGAAAGTTCCACGTAAACTCACTTTATTCCCCAAATAAATTAGAAGGCAAGTTTCTAAGCGGAACGCAGGCACAGGTAGCCTAAATTAACTCCAGGCTTCTTTTGCTGCAAGTTTAGACCCCGAGAGCTGATGTAGCTTTAATGATGGTGCATCAAAGCTCTTTCTAAAGCACTGACAGCCAGTTGTCAAGAGACTACTTGGGTACCACGTGCTCCATCAGTGTGCTCTGATGGTCTCTGCTCTCTGGATATAGTCTCTATATCCAGCAGTGACCCACAAAGATTGGTTGTTGCTGATGTAAACCTTGGTGATTCCTGGCAATGCCCTTCCCTGTCCTTACTCACCTTCAGTCACACGTAGAAAAATCAGCAATTTCAAATGAATTAAAATTATGAGCCACTTAAAAGAGAAACTACAGTGCTTTGCTTGGAGGAATAACAAAAAGCACAGCCTGGCTGCTGTTGTAGTGCAGATGACAGCTCACAGGTATGGGATGAAACAAATGGATCCTGAACTTCCTACGTGGATCATGATGTGCCTGATGCAGCTGAGGAGCCTCCCATCCCTGTGGGCACAATGGTAGTGCCATTTGCTAACAGCTTCACCAGCCAGGCTCCAGGTTGATTAATAGATGAATCCTCAAATGCCTGCTTTGCGTAGATGTATGCACTCTTAAAAATTGCCTTTTTTTAGTGCTCTGGGAAAACATTAAGTATAATAGTTAAACATAACTTATATCACTTCATGTCAGGTATAAAACACTGCATTTTGACTCAAGCTGTAGATTAAAGTGGGAGGCTGTGTCTTTCCTTCTTTTTGTTTTGTAGCCCCCAAGGTGGCTGTTTCACAAGAAACAGTGTCGTCAGGCTCTGTTGTCAGTGATTTTTGTGCTTCAAAGGAAAGGATCAGAAACTGAATGTATCCATTTTTATACTGAAAGAACAAACCTCGCAGTATTTGAAGTTTCCTTCTGCGATAATTTTTTTTTCATGGCTTATTTTGGTTTCGTTGCATGACCTGTCCCGACCCTTCCCATCACTGCTGAGGTGTCTTGGGGTGGTGGATTTTTGGTCGTCTCACTCCAGCTGATGGTGTGTTTGCAGCTCTGCTTTCCCAAACGCCCGTGGCGCGTTCTGCTGACCCCTGTGCAGCGGTTCAGAGCTCTGCCACTTGGTGACAGTCTTTTAAAATAAAACCATCACCACTGAAGCGAGGGTTTGAACTCAACTGACCAGTGTGTGCTCCTCCACAGCGAATCTCAAGAGTAAGGAAGGACTGGTGCACAAGGATGTATTTGCCTGTGATGTAGGGATGTAGGGATCCAAGCTCTTTGATGCCAGTTTGCTCTAGATGCCATGTTATCAGTTCCCATTAAATCACTCCCTGGAATGTAATGTGCTGGCAGGACTTTTCTGTGGAGCAGTCACACACAGTAAATGATGGGTTTCCATTCCTGGAGCGTGTCTCAGGGGTGACACATATCCACACGTTCACACCTTGTCAGCAGCTTCCTAAAGGCTGTTCAGGCCATGCTGCTCATCTCTCCATGGGTGCATGGAAAGGCACAATCCAGGTGCTGGAGAGGTTTTTGCTAATTTATTTTATTTATTTGTTGATTTATGTATTTATTTGCTAATTTATTATGACCCTGAGATTAGCTCAGTTGGTTAGAGCATGGTGCTAATAACACCAAGGTTGTGGTTTTGATTCCTGTTTGATCCCTGTATGGGCCATTCACTTGATGATCCTCACGGGTCCCTTTCAACTCAGAATATTCTCTGAAATCATAACATTTCAGTGAAATTCTAGGTAGTGAATCTGGTAGCTGGCCATTTTTTCAAGTGAAGCAAATAGGTTTCAGGCAGGTTTTCTGGGTGGTGTCTGTGTGGTGGCTGGTCTGTGCCCAATAACTTGCAGCCAAATTTAACCCAGGAATAGAGGGAGAAGCAGGGGAAGCTTATCTTTCAGCCTTCCTGCCCAGTAAAAGCTGGCCAGACCAGCATATATCATGCTGGACTAACCACAGAAAATATCTTCATAGAATCACAGAATCATTAAGGTTGGAAAAGACCTTTGAAGATCATCAAGTACAACCGTTGTGGACAGGCAAAAATTAATGGGTGTTGGGGAAAGCTGTCTGTCTTCTACTGTGGAGAGAAGAGCCTGCCAGGGCGTGAGGAGAGACTGAAAGCCGTGGCTCTCCATTTCTCATGTCTTTTGTGCAGCGTGTTGCACAGCCTGGACAGCTGCTTTCTCCACGTGGCACAGACTGATATGGGGCTGTTCATTTGAGGCTTGTATTTGGAGAGGAAAATGACCACCATCATGGCTGCCTGTTCTGGGATTTATTTTGGCCACCAAAATCACACTTATTTATTTTCCACTTCCCTTCTGTTTATGGCAAGTTGAACCCTTTCGTTCCACTTTATTGTATCTTCTCTTTCTATTCAAATCTGGTAAAAATTCTCCCAGAATGTCAGAGCAGTAGAATAAAATACGAAACTAAGTTTGCTCTTTTTGTGCTGCCGTATGGCAACACTGTGACTGTTGAAACGTTCATGAACCTATCTCGTATTTGAGCTATTTTAGTGGATTTCATGGTGCTGGTGCCAGGAGAACCTTTCTAGCAGCTCCAGTCCTGGAGCAAATTGGTAATCTCAAGAATTTGGGATCAGTTTACTTGGGCTCTGAAATCTGGTGTGCTGCAAAGGGAGATAATTTGTGTTGTGTTCAGTTCAGCATAGAATTATGGAGCTACACAGTAAAGTCAACACACTAGTGCTTTTCACAGTCATGGAATGGTTGAGGTTGGAAAAGCCCTCTAAGATTGAGTCCAACTATTAACCCATCACTGCCAAGGCCACCACTAAACCATGTCCCTTTTAGTGGTTCTTTTTTTTTTCTTTTTGTTAATTTGCAGTTATATCCCAGGATTATAAGACAGACAGAAAGAAAACCTCATAAAGACTAGAGTTTCCTCTAGAATAAGCCAGCTTAATGGGGTTGCTGAAGGCAACAGAGAGATTCTGAGGTCGGGCCTGCTCCTAATGCAAACTTGATTAAAACATTACAGTGTGTCGATTAAACATTACAGTGGCAGTTTACTTGGTGGATTTGCTTGTTTCTTAAATTCCCAGGGTGGGAACATTGGTGTTGTAGAAAATGATTTTCAATTTTCAGCTCCATTTCCGAGCTGTGTGACTGGGGAGTGCAGGTGCCCACACACCCCTGGCTGGCTGAGCAAGATTTCTCTCAGCTGAGGGGTGGGACAGCAGGTGAGCGGGAGAAATCCAGCTTCTGAAACCACGAGAGCAATCCCCTTATGTTTCCATCTTGCTCGGTTCCAGGCAGAAAGTCATTCCCAACACAAACTCTGAGGGATACTTGTTTTTGTGCAACCTGAGATGCAGCAGCCTCTCCTCGTGGTGTCTGCTGTCTCTGACACCGGAGGACAGCAGTCTCTCTAAGCCGTCTTTATGTCTCCAGCAGCAGCAGAATCTCTGTCTGGGCAAAGGATCCTGTCTGCAGTGCTGCCTCAGCTGCTGCTTTCAGACAGTGTCAGCCCTCGCCTTCTGACTCTTAATAGTTTGGAGAAGATGGAAAGGGGAGGAGGGGCAGAAATCCTCAATATTCCTGATTTTTACATGGCTCCAGTGGTAGAGGTTGGTTTTCATGCTCTATGCTTAAGGCAGAGCACAGTTTCCTTCTGTAAATCCTCTGATGCTGAGAGTAATACTCGGAAAACAGATTTTTTATTACTGCAGATGTAGGATGCTTCAGGGTTATCTTGTTGAGCTCTGAGTTTCCAAAGCAATAAAGTGTATTTCTGAGAGCTGGGGATCAGCAGCACTGGGGGTCTGACCCTCTTTCAGCAGGCTGGTATCTAACTGTGGGATGTGTAAGTAAAGCTTGGGACACTTGGCAGGTAACCACAGCCAGAGGACAATATATTGGACTATTTAGATAGCTTGGAGATTAATTTTGACTCCATTCCTTTGAATCTTGCTCATACACTGTAGGAGCAGGGGAGCAGCTTCTGCAGCTCAAAGCTGGTCTGCTCCAGCTGCCCTGAAAGAGCCCTTGGTCATGTCAACAGTGGAGCCTCAACTCTCTTGGAACCCAGGTCATGAAGGATAACATGAGGCCTTATTTTCTGAGTTCTTTCTCTTTTCTGCACTTCCTGAAATATTAATCAGCTGTTTTGAAGGAATTGCCACTGGTTTCCAATCAGGGGTGTCCGTGGAGCAGCACTCCCTCGCTGGCCCCGATGACACTGTTTGGCACAAGCAGCTGCCAGGTGAGTGAAAGTTGATCTGGAGCTGTGGATCGAGTGGAAATAATGTGGCCCAGGACATGTGTATGTAATTTGTGCAGATGATTCAAGCGAGAGCCATGGCAACTGAGATAAACAGAGGAAAAGATACTGGAAAACCGGCAGTGGCTTCATTTTAGTAGCGCAGCCTTGATTCCAGACAGCTCAGATGTTTACTATGAGAGCTCCATCTTCCTGCGTGTCCCTTCCTCCCCACCACCCCCATCGCTCCGCATGCACTTAGTCATGGGATCGGATGGCTTCTTGGATAAAGCACCACAGGCCAAATTCCACAGTTCCTACTCGAGCAAAAAGTCATGAGATGCCTTCAAATATGGGCTGCAGAATTTCTCTCCCTGTTTGCGCATCCGTGATTCAAAAGACCCTCGTAAAAACGCATCTTGGAGTTTTCCTGTGGAACAAAACACGCTTTTCTGAAAGCATTGCGGATCATTTGGCCAAGTGTGATGTCTGAGCTCGGGATGTGCTTTTGCTAGGGATAAAAGTATTGGGCAAGCATGAAGTCTGTGCTGCCTAAAGGTCTGGGGTGAAAAGAGTGGAGCAAAGCACACCGGGAGCGAAGCACAGCACCGCTGCCCTTGCTGTGTGGAGCTGGAGTGAAGTTGGCCAATCTGTGGCTGTTGAATAACAAACAGCTCTTGAGAAGATCAAATCCGACTTCCATGCCAGGGCTCTATCGCGTGCTTGGCAGCGGGGCCGTGCTGGTGTGTGGGCTTCTGGGCAGCTGAAACCTCAAGCTGCAAGTGGAAACAGCTCAGCAAGAGCAGCAGGCGCCTTGTGCTGTTCCGCGGAGAGAGGACTGGGAACGGGGACCTGAGTTCTGACTCCAAGTAAACGATCCTGATGGCTGTGCTTGCTGCCCGGGGTTGTGTAATCTGGCATAGGGCTGCAGTTTGGGTATGCTTATCCCAAATCCACCCCCCAGGGGAGCTGGTGGTGATTCACCTCTCTGAATCATAATTCCTGACGCTTTTCTAATCGCTGTCCTTAGTGCGTCCTTGGTTCACGGGCTGCGACTCCAGTCGGATTGGAAGGAACGTGCTTTCGAGCAGTTTAGAAGCTGGCCAACTTCCTACACCAGTGCAATTAAATCCTGAAGCACAGCTCTATCTCTGTGGCTCATTTCTTTTCTCTGTTGCTTTAAGAGTGAACTAGGAGACCCAAAAATTTAGCAAAAGAAGTTTAGTTAGCTGTAGAAATATGATGAATGACCAGTAATTTGACTGTGAGCAGAAGCATGCCTTGTATGCAGTTTTCAGTTCACTATTTAAAACAGAGTGTTTGTCTGTTTAGAAAACCTGCTCTTTTTGTTATAAATGGGGGCAGGATTCTCAATCCTGTCTTTCCAAGATAGTGCAAATACTAATTAAAAAAAATCTATATCTAAGTAAAGTTGTTTGCATATATTTACGCTCGATATCTTTTTCACATATGGTTCAACATAAAACTCCCGATGTCTGTACATAAATTGTGAAGATCTGTGTGCTTTTTTTTTTTTTTTTTAATGACTGAAAATAAGGATTAAAGCAAATCTTGCAGATCTGCTCCAAGTCCTCATTTTGCAGCAGGAATGGGGCCTGGGCACTAGTTGCTGGAGTCTTGGTTACATGACCATGTGAAGCTGTCCTGCACTTTTTACCATGTACATGCTCCACTCCCACTGCCTGATCTTCTCCTGG
This sequence comes from Neopelma chrysocephalum, assembly GCF_003984885.1. NCBI lineage: Eukaryota > Metazoa > Chordata > Aves > Passeriformes > Pipridae > Neopelma > Neopelma chrysocephalum. Next base: position 5,544,795 of record NW_020897735.1, read on the forward strand.
TGGCTCCAAGCTCCTCATCTGCTCCATATTCCTGGTTGTAGGTATTGCAGCGTTCGTCATAACAGGGGCTGTGTCACTCTGCAGTGTGAGAAAATGAATGTTAGGTGCTCCCTGTGAGGCAGCAGTTGGCAACTCTCTGCTACTGAAAGGCTGTTTCCACTCTGGAGAGTGAAGTGTGAACAGGTTTGTCTTAGACATTTATCTTCCTTAACTTGGCTTGAAGGGGGTAAGCAGGCTTTCCAGCAAGGAGGCCTCTTTCCTGAGATGTGTGTTATCGATGTTAGTGGAGATGATAAACCAGGACACTCGTCTTTCTCTCTGAATTTGTTCTCCGCTTCGTTATTCAGTTTTACATTTTTATGTCACTTCCAGTTCTCTTATCACGGTGAAATCTTTCAGAGTGGATAAAAGCTGAAGGCTACAAGCAGAAACCAGAATTTTTCAGCTGCCTTTGCTATCAAGCAGCAAACATCAGTGAGAAGCCCAGTGTTTATTTTGCTTTTGTTACCATTCCTGTATGAAAAAATGTACATAAAAGGGCTGTTTGCTGACTTTCAGTGATTGGAAGAGCACAAAGAGCTGAGTAAAGGGATTCAGAAGGAAGAGAAACAGAGTTCAGTCTTGAGTCATGGAAGATGCTTTTCCTAATCCAGCTTTTTTTGCATGCATCTGTCCCTGTGGTGGCTTCAAGTCTCCTCATAGAGTCCACCCACCAGCACAAGTGCTTAACTTAGGTAGTATTCCTTAAACATTCCCTCCCTGAACAGAATTTTTCTTCCTTTATCTGCCTGCCCTTGCTGGAAGGTAGAACTGAGAAACCGGGAACTGGTGTGGGGAATTTAGGAGGGATTTTAAATTTGCAGGGTCCTTTGAAAGGGTGCAGCTTCAGAGCAGGGGTTTGCATTAACACTCAACAATGGAGTTGGAACCACAAACCCACTGGAGAAGGGGCAGAGCTGGATGGATCAGAGGAAGTGGTGGGCCAGCTTTTGTAGGTGTTCCGTCAGGAGCAAACTATTTTCCACAGAATTTCAGAGCGGAAACTTCAGCTTTCCTAGCAGCATTCCCGGGGAGCAGAAGTGCCGGTGATTAATCCATTTCCAGTGAGGACAGGAACCGAAGTTTGCCCCCCGCTTTGCGGGGTGATGCCCTGCTCAGGAAGAGCACCTGATTTCTGTGGTTCTTTGGTGGCCGCTTTCTGACTGGAAATGTTTGGAGCCTGTTTTGAAGCTGTGCAGAAGAGCGTGCTTGCGTCATCCAGAAAATGCAGTGAGTCAGTGGAGTCCTGAGGGAGCTGTAACGGCTCAAACAGAAACTTGGAAAACGAAATGGGGATGGATTTAAAGATACAGCCTTTGTGGCCAGTGCTCTGTTTAGAGACGATCTGCACTCGTGGAAGGCATTGGTGAGGAAGGGGTTCGATGGGGATTTTGCTGCTGTAAATACGAACTAGAGCTTTATGAGCAATCCACCTGGGACCGGGTGTGGAACTGGAAGAGGGTGTTAAGCAAGTTCTTCTTGCCATTATACTCAGTAATTCGGTATTCAGGGAATCTCCATGAATTCTTCATTGATATGTGTATTTTGGTATTTTAATGAATAACTTATTGGGAGGGACAGGAAGGAAGGAGGGGGGCAGCCTTTCAGTTTGGCCCCCACTCATATTTTTGCTGAACGTTTTCACCCGCCTTCAGATCTGGGATGGTTTCCACAGCATTACGAGCTGTGCTGTTGCTGCACTGCAGCTGTGTTGGGATTGCTCTTGGACCAGCTCATCTGCTCCCAGAGGACGAGGTCCTGCCACGGAATTTCCGTGTGGTTTGTAAGGATGTGCCCAACTCCTCGATGGGCCGTAGGTGCCACCACCATGGGGAGGTTTGCTGTCAGTGGACACTGATCTTTCTCTTCATGTCCACCCACAGCTGGACAAAATGGCTATGGGATACCTCCTTCCTTCAAATCCAGCAGTGGTCATTTCAGGGATTAGGTGTGCTCTTCTTAAAACACTTTCTGTTTCTATCACAGATGAAGTAGCCAAGGTCTGTCATGATACTGTTGTTGTGTTGGTTGTTCTATTTGCAAACTTTCTGGGATGTTTGTAGTATTTGGATGCCTCAAAACCACAGATGAATTAATCTTTATGGTCTATTTCTGGAGGGGAAAAAGTATACAGTGGCCTAACAGTGAAATGAAAGGCAATTTCTTGTGCTTCATATATTCCCTATTGGTTTTGCTTCAGAATTGAGATCCCATTTTCCTCATTTACAAGGCCAGCAGAACGAGGCTGTTCCTCCCAGCAGAGGTAATAGAACATAGCAAAAAGTCCTGACAAAACTCCCCTCTGGGTTGGCTCTTTTCCTGCTGGGAAAGGGTAATTTCAGGTGCTGAACTTTGTTGTTTTATCTGAGCAGGACAGGGTAAGAGGCATCAAAGCGAGCTGGCCCTTTACAGGTAAGATGATCCTCTGGGGTGACTTTTCTGAAAATGAAAAAACCAGTTTCTTGAGAGCCAAGAATGAAAAAAAAAAATGAGAAAACTGTCTTTTCCTGTTTGTTCAGGTTTTTAAGCAGGGGCAGCTCAGTCCCTGGGCTCCCTCAGAACTATTCTGACACTTTATTATCAAGAACATGAAAACATTTTGTGACTGTAATCTGCATGCACTCCAGTGTTACAGTTTAGCTATTGTATTCAGACCATGAAAGCTTCATTAGTTCATGTTGATTGAAGAGTGATATGGTCCCCAGCCATCCTAATGCAAATCGATGACTCATTTATATCTTTAGAGTTGAATTTAAATTCCTATAAAATTTTAGAATTAGGCAAGTAATTGCATTACAGTTTTGCAACTTCTGTGAAATTTTGTTTTTAATTATTTACACCTAAGGCCATATTTCAAACCCGTGACCTCATCCCCCATAAAGCAAAGCTATTTCATTACATCATAGCTGTGCAATTTGACTTCTGATAGCTGGATTTGCATTTATGTTGGATCCATTAAATATTTGCCTGCTTGAAAAGCTGGCAGGGATTTACATGTTAGCATGTAAATGTTAATTAAAAAAAAATAAGGAATTGGTATTCTTTTGGCCTTCTTGCTGGCAGTTTTGTTGAAAACAAATGAATCGTAGTTTTCCCTTCCATCATCACCTTACTTGGCTTCCAGAAAAAAAATGATTAATGAGTTTTTTGGCTTTGCAGCTGCAATATTTGATTGCAGTCTGACTTCACTAGTGATGAATACGGAAATATGTCTGCACTTAATTGGATATTATCAAATCCACAGCAGGTGACTAAGACCATAGTCACATGTAGTTGTTCTCCCTCTTTTGCACTGAGCAGGATCTCTGAGGGCAGATTCCCCTTCGTGGCACTTTCCCCTTTTTGTATAGTGATATCAGTTCACAATTGACATTAAATAAATATTTGAGGAGTTTAGTGTCCAGGATCTGCTCCATTCCCTTTGCATTGAAGCACTGAGATTGTTCTGATTAAAGTTAAGTTTCAGATAAGTTGGATGAATTTGGGGTGGGAAAGGATCAACATGTATTTCAAGCAGTACAATGCATCAGTCCTGTACAAGGTGCCCATTTGCAGGCTCCATATAAATGTTGAATATTTTGGCTTAATATTAGTTATCCTTAGCAATGGCCAACCATCTTCGAATCCTGCTGAGTTCCAGCACTGATTTCCTTTGCTGAAACAGGTTAAAATACATTTTTGGTGGCTCTGCAGCTTTAAGTTGCCTTTTTTTCTTTCCCTGAACCTCTTCTGTCACCTATCTTTTGCCAGCAAGTCTTGTGAAAGCAGCATCCCTTGTGATTCAGATCAACTGACTGTCTGGCAGTGGGATGAGGCAGTGCTTGGGAGGATCCTCCTTTGGGAATCGATCCAGGGCCGATTTCCGAACCCCCTGTGCCGGACCCCACGCTGCCTGGGAGAATGCTCAGGGAATGGGATTGAGCAAACCTTCCTCCCAGCACTCCAGAGAGGGCAGCACCAAGATTAACAGGAATGTTTTCTTGGCACTAGTCTCAGGAGCTGCCGAGTTAAATTCCTTGCTCAAGCTTTACCCCCTTGGTAACACCTCCATGGCACTGGTTATTCACATTAAAAACAGAACCAACAAAGGGACAATTGCCCAAATTTTGTAAAATGGCTATTTTTGCACATTCAGCCTCAGATGGCGTTTGACCCTTAATACAGATGGTTTCACTTAATGTATTTTGTTTAAACAATCCCTGTTCCTGGAAGTGGTTTCAGAATAGGCTGTTCCTCATTGCTGTTCGTGTTTGCTTTTTCTTATGATATTACAAGAAGCTTGAAGAGAGTGGATTCAGAACGGGGCAGTAATCAGTGTTCACAGGCATTTGTGGAAGCCTTTGTATTTTCCAATTAATACGATGTTGACTCCTCAAGCTTTCGAGACTGAAGTGGTTTGGAGCACTTTTGTCCTAAGGCTGTTGAGCTCACTGCATTTCTGTTATTCCTCTGCCTGAGTTTAAGAGACCTCAGGGAGTCCCAGTGCATTTATGTGGAACAGCTTGTCATCTGGGATACCTGTTTTCCCCCCCAGAATAGGCTTCTTGGTGCTCCAACACACATCTCTCAGATGCAAAAAAAGTGTTCTTGTGCAAGGGGGAAAAAAATTGTCTGTTGTCCTTGGATCTCTCTCCTTTTCGTGTCTGTTATAATTTCTGCATGTGCAGGCTTTTCTCAGGTGGTGCAGGATGTGTTGTTCATACTGAGCACACCTCGGATGAACTGTGAAAAGCCTCCATCAAGTTCAACATCAGGAGTCTTAAAATCCTGCCCTCTCACAGCCATGCTGCCATGGGGCAGCTCCACTTGATGGAAAGAATGTGAGTGCCCTTGAAGTACATGAGAAATGTGGTTTATAAGCTGGAAGTTGGTGTATTGAGTGTGTTACTGAATGTTTCACACTGGTGTCATACCTCCTAGCAGTGGATCTTGAGGCTGGGACCTGATTTGTGTTTAGCTTGCTCAGAAACCAGGTGGCATGAAATCTTTTATGTTTGAAAAATATTGAGACATGAGCCAGGTAATTGTTTATCCACAATGACAAGAGAAACCTAAAGAAGAGTTGGAAATAAAACCATGGTGTGTCTATTCCTAGAGCATGTGGTTAAGCAGAATAGTTAATCTTCCTTTATTTTATTTATTTGTTTTTCCTAAAATTATTATCTTCTGAAAGTCCAGGCGCTGCTTGAGGAGTTGACAGTGTAAACAAAAGCCACCCAAGGTATCATCAGCTCTTTCCAAAACAAAAACCTGCTAATCCTCCCAGTGATCTTGTGACATCCTTTAGAAACACTTCAAGTAGAATTAAAAAATGAGAGATCACATAGTCTGTGGGGTTCTTCCTCTGTGCTTTTTCTTGATCTTAAAAATGGTGTGTTACATGGCTGAAAATCCTTTTGTGTTACCTCCTCGGTATCCCAGGTTTCATCCCCCTTGACTCCAGAGCTGCTGGAGATTTCTAGTCCTGTTTCTTTCTCCAAACTTTCCTCTGTTTTGAGATTAATTTTAAAATAGGTTCTCCTGGCACCCTAACTGCTGTGTGTGGTGTAGGGAGGGATTAGGGGAACACAGCAGCTCTTTCACCCTCTGAAAATCCTCTGGTCCCGTTCCAGGAGCAGGACTTGCAAAGACTGAGCTGAACCAAGAGAAGGGAGGAAATTGGGATGTTTGGCTTTTGCTCTGGGTTTTCCCACCTGATGTTGGTTCAGGCCAGAGTCTTCCTTTCCATGCAGTGCTACATGTTCTAGGCTGCTTTTGTTCACTAATTTTCAGTCTTTATTCTTGCAGTAATTTGATGTAATTTGATATAATATCTCTAACTTGGCTGGGCAGGCAGAGGAACTTGCACAGGGAATCTTGAGCACACCATGGACAATGAAATCTGGGCTTTCTGCATGAAAGCCTACCCGACTTACATATCTACCTGACTTTCATATCTACCTGACTTACATATCTACCTGACTTACATATCTACCTGACTTACATATCTACCTGACTTACATATCTACCTGACTTACATATCTACCTGACTTACATATCACTGCCATGACACCTCAGTATGGACTGGAGATCAATCAGAAATAGGAAAAGCTGTGAATTTTATTACAGATTGGTCATATCTTCTGTCTGGAGCTTCATGAAACACCCCCAGAATCAGGAGAGGCTTAGAGAGGAGCTGCAGAGGAACTTGTTACTGCAGAAGGTTTCTCCCCAGGCTGTATTTTCAGAGAGCACTGTCTGTATTGCAGCACTGCTGCATATCTGGGTATCTGTCAGCTCTCTAGGAATTTGAGGCATTGCATTCCCTGGATCCAGACTGGAGTGCAGCCAGTTACTCGAGGCTGGCTGAAGTGCTTCCATTTCAGGTGGAAGCAGCTCTCCCAGCACTGAATGACTCTGTGGTCCATTTGAGGGTCTCTGAATGATTAATGAAATGGATCTGTAGCTGGTCCAGTCCAACATTCACATTTATTTCTTTGGGGTTTGTTTGTGGCTCTCTCAGCAGGAAAGGCTGGCAAGATTAAGATGTTCATACAGTCTGTCAATACAGATTATTTTCTGAGTATTTTGAATTAAAAAACAGCTTTCCTAGCCCCCTCATGATGCCAGCACTGTTATTTGTGTGAACATACAGTGAGGAGAGCCTTCACATTCTTGAACTGGGTCACCATATGGTTGTGTGAGCACTGTGCCAACGAAAGGGAGAAGATGGGAAAGATGGGTCCAAGGCACTCTGTGTTTAGATGGGGTTAACTGGCTGAGGACCCTCACTCCCTATCAGCACGACCTGTAGTTCTTTCCTGCTTCCTGCCCTCCTGCTTCATTGTGCAAGTTTTCAAAGCAGTGACAGGTATTTTACTTTTGTGTTTGTTTGTTTGATCGTTTGTGCAGATCCTCAAGATTTACTTCTCTCCCTGAGCAGTGAAGTGACTCGGCTGAGCCTGAAATGAAAGAAGTGGCAGCTCTAGGGCCAGTGTGGAGCAGGGTCAGATGGCTTGTAGGGTGCTGGCAGTCACTATTCCTTGATTCCTCTGCACTTCTCTCTATTTTCTGTCTGGTATGTGGGCAGACAGAACCTCCAGTCTTTACTCACTCCAACAGCTGTAAACCTCAGACCACATGTAACATATCTGCTCTGGGAATGGCTCTGATTAGAGGTGGGCAGGTAAAGAGGGAGTGAATAGAGAGGAATTTTGGATTTCTCAACATACATGGAACAGGCAGAGTTTGGGGTTACTGGAGGTCAGTAGCACCGATTTCTTTCTTACACCTTCCTTCCTTATCTTGCCACTTTTGCATGGAAAGGCAGAAAACATGGAGGTATCCCACAGTCTCATGCCATTTTCTAAATCTAAGTGCAGATATGACAAGCATGATACTCTGAGCATACCGAGGAAAACTCATCCTGAAGGAGTTTAGTTGAAGAACTTTTGCCCCTTATGAATTCAGTGTCAGACGTTTGCTTTGTCTTAATGGTGTGACCTAGGGGGGAATGTTCCCTACCTTTTAAAAAAAAATCCAAATAAAAATGTGTTTTTATGTTTAGGAATTGAAAAAGTGTGTTAAACCCTTGTGAGAGTTTAGCACTAGGTCTAGCACTCGAACTGCATTTGCACTCAGCAGTGCATGAGTAAACTGGAGACCTCTTCCTGCATCCCTGCTCCAGTTGGACCAGGACAGAGGTGTATATATACATTTTATTTTTGCCTTTCTTCATGGTGAAGCAGCTTATTTCTGTCTGCAGTTTCTTCCTGTTGGCCCCAGTCTTCACAGGAAAAAACACTGGTCCTGCCTTTACGTCATAGTCCCAGCAGGACTCTTAAAACTTCTTATATTGTGTCCTGACAACAAAATAAAATGCTGAACTGTTTGGAGGGAACCATTGCTGCAGGCAGTTCTAATTAACTGGAAGCTTTTCCTTTCTGGGAGCATATATTTAATTTCTTACACTGGGAATAATAAGCAATTAGTGCTGTGGAGCACCAGGCACTTACCTGCACATCTGAGAGAGGCTGAGAGTAGATCCAGTGGTGGATAAATAGTGTAATTCAAATCAAGTGATTGTAAATGGCTTTATATAGCATCTTTTATACTTATATGGATTATTTTTTATTTCTGTAGTTACAAAGGGCTTCTACTTCTTTCTCAAAATAGTATGTATTCCCCTGTGGGTGAATTAGTGACGTCTGGAATTCCTGAGTAGAAGGCACTGGGATTTGGAGTTTTGGGTTGGGTTTTTTGTGTGGTTTTTTAATTTATTATTATTTATTTTAATTAAAAAAAAAGCATACTCATTGCAGTGTCAGGAAACATGTATGTTGTAAAGGTCACTGTCTGTCGATATTGATACTGTTCAAAGGCACGGTTTAGGATTAGATCCCTAGAGAAAAATGATCTTTGCAATTGAATTTATCCTCTCCTGTTGCTGAGTATGTTACTTGAAATTTTCTGCATTTCAGAAAATTACAATAATCTTTGCTGAATTCAGTGCTGGAACAGCTTAGGTGAATGAGGATAGAAGTGATGTGTGGCTGGGAAGGGAACCTTCCCCTGCCTGGAAATGGCTGTAAAAATGTTAATACTGCTGTGAGACCTCCTTTGTGCGATCAGCTTTAAGGCAAAGGAGCTGAACAGCTTTTAGGTTTGATCGATTATTTGTTTATTTGTGCATTATTATTATTTGCCCTGTGTGTTTTTTTTCCTCTTTGCTTTTCAAGTCCTTTGGTGATTCCCATCCCTGTGGCAGCAGCAGGTGTGCAGGACACATCCATAGATCTGTGCAGGACACATCCATAGATCTGTGCCCAGACCTAAACCTGAACTCTCCAGCTGGGAGAGAAAACGCAGCACAACCACATTGCCTGGGTGGAGAGAAGGGGGAGAAAGGAACTTCAGCTGGTGCCATAATGTGAATTCAATGGCTGATGCACGAAGGGTTTTCCAAGTTGGCTGGTGTTCAGGTGCTCAGGACAGGTCAGTGTTCTCACAGTGGGAGTGACAAGGTGCAGGCACGGACCAGTGTGTGTTTACAGCCAGCGCTGGATAAACCTCTCCTCTTCCATGTTCCTCCTAATCCCCGCTGGGTCTCCTGCAGCAGTGGTTCAGTAATACTTGTTTTCTTTCCTTCTTCTCCCCTTCCACCCCCTCCTCATGTGTAATTTGATCTCTGAGGCCTGCTCTTCTGCTTTGGCAGATTTTTCAGCTCTTGAATGGAAGACATTAACCACTTAGTTACTGGCAGGACTAAACCCTGTTTACTGGTCCCTCTGGCTCTTCCTGTGGACGTGCTCAGAGTTCCTCAAGAAAAGCCCACAAAGTTATCAGCTCTGAGCTCCCAGTTTTAACCTCTTCTTTTAAATTTAACTTTTTCATCTGCATTTCCTTGCCTTTTCATTTAAAAGAAATACGGAAATGCTCCCACTCAAGATCTGAGTCAGTATTTGGCAAAGAAATTTCTCTAAAATTTATTTGCTGATACTTTCCAAGCATGTATCTTCTCTGATTGCATCCTGGCTGTCTTGTGAGTCTTCTCCTCCCTGGTCTGGCAGAAAACACTGAGCTTCAGTAGGATTCCTAAACTGATGTGATTCTACCTCTTGCACAGAAACTCCCAGTCCCTGCTCCCTCTTTTGCAACCTTAATAAACTGCCTGGACAAAGGAAGTTCAGTCATTACACTGAGTAGGAATTTGTGCAATTTTTGTCTCTTTAAGGTACGCTGTTGTTTTTTTACATCAGAAAAGTGCAAGAAACTTCTTATTTCTTCTTTGCCTGCAGATGTTTCAAAAAAACATTTAATGGAAGAGGCCCAAAACTTTTCCAGTGATTTGTGACAAGGCTGTTTGGACTTAAATTTAACCTTGCAGGCTTCACATGCTAATACCCCAGGCAATTCCCTGAGGAGCCCACAACCCATCTTGTGTTTTTACATGAGTACAGTGAAGACAGATCAGCACTGCAGGAATTTAGTAGTACCTTCTGCCTTGTTACTACCTTAAAAAAATAAGGATTCTGCCCCGTTGCTTGAAAGGAATTTCAAATAGTTGACTGTCCCATCTCTGAAATCCCACCACTTCCCAGCCGCCTCCTTCACTCATGAACATTGCAAATAACAAACATCTGTTAAATCGAGGAGAAAACCCAACAAATGCACATGCTTTATTGCAAAACCCGTTGCTTTCCCGTTGATGTGTACAGTGGACTTTTTGTAACCTGGCTTTTCTTTTTTTCTTGAAGTTTCTTCCTGTGAGAGTGGGACTTGCAAAGTCCAAGTGCCAGGAGTGTTAATATTTCACTGTACGTGCAGACACCTCTCTGTGCTCTTGCAGGGCCGTTCATGCTGTGCTGGATGGTGGCTGAAGGAAGGAAAACACTCTTTGCCCTCAGGTGTTAACTTGCCTTTGTTCAAATCCATGTGTGGGTTTTTTTTATTTTATTTACAATAATGCCTATTGTAGCGTGGTCAGAGTAGTAGCAAGAGGCTTTTGTTTCTAACATGCTGTTTTAACTAGCTGTTGTAAACATGTCAGCTGGGTTTTGAGAAGAACTTAAACAGGAAGGTAGAACAGTGGTCTCTAAAAATGCTTTGTGTATGAAGTGGAAAAGGAAAGGCAGAGGTTTCTATGTAAAAAGCTGGAAGAAGAGAGACACTGGCAGCACAGGTGGAGTGGTTCTGAGGTTGGGCAGTGCTGGAGAAGGTTGGGGTGGTAGTACACACCACACACATGTCTGAAGGCACACACACACACGTCTGGGCAGAGCAGTAAAACCACTTGAGCCCTGTTTATCTGGGTGTGCATTCCTAAAGCCAGTGGTATTAAGGATTCTTAGTGCTCACCAGAATGGTGGAAGTTGAGAGATCCTTCAGTATCTTGGTCACTTGGGCTTTCTCCTGAGGTGCATGAACACACTTGGAAAGTTTTACTGGGCTGATTTAGTCATTCTGTGTGCACACACCAAGGAGGACTTTTCTCACCCTCTGCCCGTTACGTGGCAGGTATTACAAATAAATCCCAAACGTCATCTCCTTGTGAGCAGTGCTGTCATTGCCAGTAAGTGAAGAACCGTGGAGTATCCTGGAAGACTTGTTTCCACTCGTCCTTTGGAGTAGTTACAAGGTGTCTGAACAATTCCTTGAGACTAAGAGGTGATTGACTCGAGACAGTTGCTTAAATCTGAGGTGGCTTTTAACGGGCTGGGTGTGGGATGTGCACTCACCAGTCTCAGACTCACCTTCTGCCCTGCTTTCTTTGGCAGAAGGAATTTCTCAAAGCTCTTGTGATTCAATCAATGTAATCGATCCACTGAAGTTGGACTCTTTGCAAACAGCTTTACAGGACTCCACCAGTGTGTTTGTGCTTCACTTGCCCAGAAGGTAGAGTTTAGTAGCCAGGATTTTAAAGTGGCTGGTCTCTATTTAATAGACACCAGCATCTCCCCGAACATTTGGCAATTTGTATCTAAGAGTGGATGAAGTCATTTAATGGTGGAGGACCTGAAAATCCAAAGTAAAACTGGAATCTGTCAGTCAAAGCTGGACAAACCCCCAGGAAAACAGGCAATGCTGCATGTGCTGTTGGATCAAAGACCAGCTTTCTTACAGCTGCATCTGTAGCACATGCTGTGGTCATTCATGGATTTCGACATAGGCTTCTTTGATCATTTTCATATACACATATATTTTTAATCAGGTAATGGTGATAGAATCTGTTATTCCACTGTGTGAGAGATGTCATCAGAAGAGAACTGTGTAGCATGGGAGTGCTCTGTGGCATGGATCTATTTTTAATCCTAAAGACAGTTGACCTATGGATGCCCAAAATCACATGTAATCTTATCACTTACTCAGAAAAACGCATCTCACAAATTATGTGATTCTACATTTTGTTGCTCCAGAGACAAAAAAAGTGTTTAACAACTGGCACTGGGTTAGTCTTTATGACCTGTGGGGAAATTCTCAATGGCATTTATAGAAGAGAAAGATAAGGCACAGGTAACTCAAAACTGTAAGCACGAATCTGCTCTTTTCCTGGCATGCTCCTTTACTCCTTTGCTTTAACCACTACTTTGTGATGTTTTCAAGTGACTTTTTCCATCCCAAATCATCTGAATGGGACTACCAAAAAATGCCCAGAGTTTGAGACTTCAAGTTTTGTTATCTTTCCATGTTTCAGAAGAGGATTTTAAACCAAAATTAAGCTCTGCTTTTAAATGGGCGACAAACACTCAAGCTGGTTTTAATGGTATTGCAACAAAATTCGCTCCAGCTGCTAACACGTGGGATCATGCCAAAACTCACTTTCTGTTCATGGGGTCCAGTCCTTTCGCTGCTGCTGTTGTGTGTGCAAACATTCTCTTTTGGAAAAAAAACTGTCCTCAGATTTTGGGTAGCTTTAAGAAAGGAAAGAACAAATATCTGTCTGCTAGAAGCAGCTCAAACACGAAGGCCGTTGGCTGAATAGGTTTGTGCTCTTGTAGGAGCATGAACAATAAAGGCTAATGGATACTGGATTGCATTAACGAGAGCAGAGCCAGCAGGTCGAGGGAAGTGATTATTTCCCTCTTTTTGGCGCCTGTGAAGCCACATCTGGAGCACGTTGTCCAGCTCCCTCCTTCCCCCGTAGCAGATGCTGACACACTGGAGGGAGCCTGGCGGGGGCTGGAGCCGGCGGTGCCCCCTGGGGCCAAGGGAGCTGCCTTTAACTTGGATGGAGAAGAGGGGATGGAAGGGGTCTCAGGGCTCTCATAACCACCCAACTGGTGGCTGGAGACTCTTCTCAGAGGTGCACAGCAGAAGGAGGAGAAGCAACACTTAAAACTTGCAGCAAGGCAGAGCTGGGGAGATGCGAGAGGATGAAAAGTGTTCAATGGCTCAGCAGACTCAGTTAAAGTTTAGCTGCAAAAAGCCTGGAAAAGCCTGATCTAGAGAGATAGCCACCCTCTGAGCAGGAGCTGGAACTGGAGACCTTCTGAGCCTGATCCCAACCAAATTGTTTCATTATTCTGCAACACAGAGCCTGAGTTGAAGGTTGCATCAGTCACTGTAGTCCAGAATTCTGTGCACGTTTCATGACTGACTTTGTTCTAAGATGTGTATATGACAAACCAACCTGAAAGGGATTAATAGCTGACAGTTGTAACAGTGGCAGAGGTTGTGTGACACTACCAATATGGCTTTTATTTCTGTATCACCAGTTAATTTCATGGCATTCAGGAAAGGCAGAGGGTGTTTGCTCAAAGTATTTACAGCCCAGATTGCCATGACACAAAAGAGGAAATGTTGAAGGATGATGTTTGTAGCACAGGGACCACACAAGCGTGTCTGCCTGGGAGCATAAAGGGAATTAATTTGTTTATCTACAGAGGAAGTTATCCCAGGATAGCTCTTTGTGTTTAGCTCCCCAAGTGGATGTGTTTCTCCTGCAGTGAGGTTCTTCTGCAGGCGGGTTAATTTAATTTGAGATGAGGCATTCTTCTTCAGGAATAAGAACCCCAGGAGTTCATCAGGAATGTAATCCGCATTAATTCTGCTGGTGCTCATTGTGTTCACCTTAATTGTAATGTCTGGGTGGTGTTCATGGGGGACAGCCTTTGTACTGCCAGGGAATGCTGTGGGGATTCCTCATTCCTACAGCTGCAGGAGTAGCGGGATAGGGATGGGGATGCTCCTGACATGGAAAAGAAGTTGCGTGCAAGATGCTTGGTCTGCTCTTAAGACATCATTTCATCTTAGTTCTCTAAACATGGGCCGAAGCACGTGAGGACTGAGCTCCTCCTGTGATTTATGTAACCTTTCTCCTCTAAATCTGTGTTTAACTCCTTTTTTTTTTCTTTCCTTTTTTTTCTCTCTCCCAGTGCATTTCCACACAAGTTCCATGTTGGGCAGGCAGGGAACAAGTGGATTAGGTATTGGTTTCTCTTGAAGCTTTAGTGCTTCCATAAAATAGAAATCCTCCTCCAGAAGTGGAAGGAGGACGGGAGAGCGCGGAGGGAACTGTATCATTGTCTTCACAATGCTTGTGCAGTCTCCCAGAGGTGGGGATGGGATCTGGGGCCTCATCTCTTTGCTGAACTGTCTGAACTGAGGAAATGTTGAAGTGTTCTCACTGTTTCTTGATGTATTAAATGGGAATATCCACATTCATGTGGATATTTCATGAGAAAAGCATGAAAGCGCTTCGAACATCACACTGTCCTTACTGTGATTATTTCTCTGTGTTATTTAAAAAAAAAGATGCAAATGCTATTATTGCAGTTCAGCACAGCTTGAGAGATCAAGGATTTTTTTCCAAGCTGTCTTTCATGTGTACACCCCATGGATCAGAAGGCTGAGGCAAAGTAATGCTGTAAAATAATGTTTAAAGAGTCTGAGCAATGTTTGCTGTTTCGGAGGCATGGTCCTCAGATGCTGGAAGCATGCAGAGTTTCCCCTCAAGTATTCAGTGTTTGAAAACGTTGGAGGGCAAAAGAGCACTAGCTAGTCAGTAACCTTGCCAAAATAAACTGTCAGATGTGAAGGCAAGCTTTCAGGGACAGAAATGAGGATTTGCTGCTTTGTTGGCTCTGTGTGTGACACACCAAGCACTCCACACGTTGCAGTGTGGTTTGTGCTGGGATCAGCTTCCCAGGCCGTTTTCCCCGACCTCTCTGTTTTGTACCCCTGATGAGCTCTACACCCTTGAGCACCTCTTGCTCCGAGCAGCAAAAGCTCCCTGAGGTCTGGGAGATGAAAGGGGATTTTTGAGTGGAAAAAACTGCAATTTGCTATCTCCGTTAGATATATATAGTAAGATAAATATATATAACAAAAGCGATGGTTGTTTCAAGAAGGACGCGCACAATGATGCTAGAAAATAATCTATTAAAAATGCAAAATCAGAGAGCACTAATTGATGTGTAGCCTTGAGAAACCTGCAGGGGAAGGGCACAGTTTGCAGGGAAAAAGAACAGTAGACAGTGGGAGAGTGAAAACTTTTGGCAGTATCTTGCTTGTGCCACTGCATCAGCTGAAACCTGAGTCCCGTTGCCTGTAATTAGCACAGAGATGCTAAGGCAGGATCCCTGGGAAGGAGCTCCAGCTCCCCCGCCGCTCTTTGTGCCGGGTTACAAATGGGCATCGCTCTCGGGTTGCTTCTCCCCGTTCCCAGTGTTCCAACAGCCCCTTAATCCTCTGTGAAATGACGCGCTTTGAAGACTTTGCCGCTCGCCCACACTTCGCTTGGCGCACCCGCCGCGCACAAAGCGCCAGCGCAGCAGCCTCGCTCCTCCATCCCGCCTTTCCCCCCCCCGCCTTCCCGAACCGAGCAGGGGCTCTCCCGGGAGTGGGAAACCTGTTGGTTTTCCCCCTGGCCTCCGTGTTGCTGGGAGAGGCGCAGGCAGGAGGAGGTTAAGGAGCGAGGGCGTTGCTGGATGCCTGATGTCATGGAGGCCGGCGGTGGCTGAGGGGCCCTTTGTTGGCAGCGGAGCCCCAGCTCCCAGCGCTCGCCCGGCACGACCGACTCTGCCCAACTTGGTTGGCTTCGCTTTTATTTTTTTTTCTTCTTTCTTCTTTTCCTTTTTCCTTTTTTTTTTTTTTCTTTTCCCTCCCCCTCTCCTCCCTCTCCCGCCAAAAGAGTTGGGAAGGAGGGAAGATGGCTGGAGTTAACTCCCCGGGAGAGGAGATGCGGGGCCCCTGGATTTTCCGCCTCTCGGGCTCGCCCTTGTAATGCTTTTCAGAGCCCTGGATTTCGTCGACTTTTCTGGGATATTTTGTTTTAGACTTCTCCTGGACTTTTTCTGACTCTTACCGGATCTTTTTAGACTTCTTTTTAGACTTTTAACGGATAATTCCACAGTGAGAGAAGAAGCTGAAGAAGGGGGGGAGGGAAGGGAAACCAGACATCCGAAGCCAAACTCTAACAAATGAAAATGTTGGAGATTTGCTTGAAATTGGTGGGTTGCAAATCGAAGAAGGGGCTTTCCTCCTCCTCCAGCTGCTACCTGGAAGGTGAGTACTCAAAGGGGCTGGAGTTGGGTCGTGTTCCCAGGGGGCACAACCCGATCCCGCCACTATCCTAGGCACGAGTTATATCCCTCTCTTGGAAGTTGGGGCCAGACTTGGGGGCATGTTTGGTCCTGGCCAGGTTCAGGCTGGGTTTTTGGGTGTTGGGGTGAAGGAACCGAGGGGTGTTCGCGGCGTCCAGACCCAGGTGCCTTTCATTAAGTGCAGTTATACAGAGGGAGCGCGGCTCTACCATTTATGGTTGTAAAATGTCAAGTGATCTTATTGCCGAGCCCATAAACAAATCCGTATCTTCAGGCCTCAGCTTTATTTATTTTTTTTCCGAGGGAAGATATCCCTTATTTTGGATGTTAAAAAAACCCCAACTCCAGACTCAAGAAGAAAAGTTAGATGAGTCCATCCGTAAAATATTTTCAGCGTGCGTTAACGCATAATGTCTTAGTTAATTTTGGTTATCCCCTTCTAAGTTTGCTTTCCACAGGCATTCACTGAGCTGAATTTTCTCGCATGCTTGCTTTTAAGAAGTGTTTTTTGAGTCACACCCATGGTTGCTTGTAGACAATGAGATGTTAAACATATGGACTCAACTACTTGGGGTGGAAAGCCTGGGCGGCTGAGGCACCGTGCTGGGTGGGGGGAGTTTGGGGTGAGGTCTTGCTTGGCCTGACCTCATGGCTTCACACCCCACCTGTGGAGCAGCGTTACAGTCCCCCCATCCAGCCCCAGCCCCCGTGTCCGACCCACTGGGGCCGTCCAGGCTCCTTCAGCTTCTTTTGTGTTGCTGGATGTTGCCTCAGTAAAAATAATCCACATGCCAGGAGGACCGTGCTAACTCATCAAATCAGAGGCACGAAAGGCAGCAGCTGATTTCCAGGGGCCTATTGCGAGTCGCTGTTGCTCAACTCTCAAATATTCGGTGCAGAAACGGCCCTCGGAAATTCATAGGTTAGGAATCTCAAAATCTACAAATGGCTGCTCGTGGCAAACTCACTTGAAGTAGTTTTGGATCAAGAGTCTGTATTTGTCGGGTGCATTTAGTGGCTCTGAAGAATTTTCTATTCTCTAAAGTCAAGGAACGGTTTCCAGAGGACTTTTTTTGTTTATTCAAAGTTTCAGAAACCAAACAGAGGGTAGATGTATATGAGTAATTTTGATCTTTTTATGCGACTGAGTTCTTCTGGGATCTTTTAAGTCTATAAAACCTCTGTCTGTGTCCCCTGCCTCTGGTATTGCTCAGTCTGTGTGTTGAGAATGAGCTCCAAGCTGTGCTGGGCCTCCTCTCTGTGCCGTTGGATCTTTCAACACAGCCCTGGGAGAACAGGCAGAGCATCTGGGGCCTCTCTTCCCTGCAGAAATGAATGCTAAAGGATGATGTTACAAGGGTGTTACCCTGACTGTTTTTGCAAGTTTTCTCTTTTGTGTTCCTTACAACCACTGCCCCCCTTCCCACTTTGCAATGCAGTTGCATAATAGGATTAGAACATAGTTTAACTTGGCCATATCGGCAGCGCGGGTTAAGAACGTGATCATTAACACGATTAATATTGTGATATTTTCGCCTTCTGCTTCCCTGAGACTGTTGTTGCATATTTATTTTTTTTTTATAATGGGGTGGGAAACGAGCATTGAACTTTTAAACGGTCTTCTCTCAAAGTAGCTCAGTCTCACTTCTCAGCTCAGCATGGGGCAAAGCTGAGTGTCGTGTTAAAGGTGAACAGATGTGGCAACTGCGACCACGATGTGACAGTCAGTCAGGACAGGCAGCCCAGGACCCTCATAATCAATTGGGGACCTCTTGGTAAGCAGGGTAGCAGGGTAAGAAGTGAAAATCTATACTCATCTGGTGGGGAAAAAAAAAAGTTTTTAAAAAAATAGGATTTTCTGTTATTCCTTTCTGAAGCTGAAGGTCCCCACGTGGTATTCCTGGGCAGCTTTCTTATTAAAATTATTATGAGGTTGAAAGTGCTGTTGAGGACTCTTTAAAAAGAGTGGTGGTGGCTTGTCCCAAACCCCTGAACTCCAAGGGCACGAGTGAAAACCATTTGCTTGTGTTGCCCTTAAGAAGATAACGAGTTTTTACATACGGATTTGTTAATTTTGATGGAAACCACTTAAGCTTGGCAGATGATGAGAAGGGGACAGTTTTATGTCAAGGGTCAGAAACTAGGGATCATTGCTCCTGGATCTCTGTGAGCAGCATGTGATGGCCAGTCCATTCCCACGGGTGTTCCACAGCCTCTGTGAAGCTTCTGAAAGGATTAAGGAGATGATGGTGATATCATTGGAGGATTTAACTTTGCTCCTGATATCTTAGTTGTATGGGAAGCTGTTCAGGACAAAGGGAAGGCTGAAAGTTTCTTTACTACTAGTTTAGGAGACCTGAAACATTAGGTGCTTGGAAAACCAGTTGCAGCCAGGAGGATGGATGACATTTTACTTAATTCAGTTTCTTATTTTATTTTTTGTGTGTTTATAGAAGCATAGCAGTGCTTGGTCGATGAGTAGCAAAAATCAAAAGAAAATCAAGTCTGTTGTATTTTTAAGCACATTTTTGAGAATACTCTTCTGAGTCTGGATTTGGTGTAAGGCTGATTTAGTGTCAGGCCCATGTGTAGGTGTACACGTCCTTTTGACCAAGTAATCAGAAATGTGGTTTTCTTTTCATGGTGGTCCCTTCTGAAAGGCCTTTATGCTCTGTTAGTTTGCAGGAATGAGGATTGTTTGTGGATCCTCTTTGTGGTGGTGTGGAGGGCTGACAGGTGCTGTGGCCCATGGCTGTGTGTGGTACTATGCATGGGCAGGCTGCTCTGCTCCCTGAAAAAGCTGAAATCTTTTCTTAACTTCATCAAAAATACGTTTCAACTGGTTCTAATGATGACTGAGTTTTCATATTGATGTTTGAGCTGGGCATTTCTTTGCCCTCATTTCTATTCCCACTAGTAAATATTATTTTAAAATGTGACAGATCTGAATTTCTGTCATCTACTTTCTCCTTTCTGCCTTTGCCAAAGTGAATAATTCCTCACCCACTTCACTCCAAGAAAGGGTAAAGAGTAGAAGGGAAGAGGCACAGCGAGTACTGCTGCCAATCTGATCAGGAAAACAGAACATGTCCATGTCCCAAATAGGGGCTGAAATACTCTTGCTGCCTTTTTGGGCTTGGCTCTACCACTGAAAGGCAGAAGCCTTGTTTAAAACTTGTCAGTGTTCACTGTGAAGTTTAAAAACCATTTTGGGGACACTAGTAAAGTCCTTTTGTTTTCTAACTGAAATGATTCCTGTCCTGCCAGCTGTCAGATTGGCTCTCTCTCTCTTTTTTTTATTTTTAAGAGTGTCTTGTAACAGCAGAATAGACAGCCCTGGGGAGGAGCAGCAGCCTGTGGCCATTGCCCTGTTCCTGGAGAGAGAGGTTTTTTAATGCATTTGGACACATATTGAGCCAGACCCAAATCAGCAATGCAGCGACTCATCCTGTCCTGATGTCACCAGGATCAGCAGGGAGGGCTTTGGTCACCCTGTTAGGAAGAGCAAATGCAATAAGCTGGAGTTGCTGCCTCCCCTTGTAGAGTTCTTGCTGTTAAACACGTTTCTGGCTCTGTAATGGCGTGTTAATTATGTGCTTGTTCCAGTGGTTCTTGCCTGTCCCATCCTCATTTAAAAATCTGGCTGATGGTGCTTTGCTACCATTTCCCATGGGATGTGGTGAGGAAAGGATTATCATTTCCTGGGAAAAGCTGTAACTGTTTTCAGACTTAAAACTGATCATCAACAGACATGTTAGTCCTTCCCTGAGCAGTCTGTGGGGCTGCTTAGTAAAACAGGGGAATATAACAGTAAATATTGGTGATTCTTGCTTGGTACATTCCCTTCCCACGGCTCAGAAATGGACACACGTCACTGCTTTTGCTCCCTTAGTAAGGAAACCAAACCAAAAATTGCAAAGGTGAAGTTGTCAGAAATATTGAAGTGTCACTGAAGTTCACTTAGATCTGGTTACTCTTTCCCCTTCCTCTCCCAGAGGTTATTGTCTAAGGTCAGGAAGCAGCTTAGTACCAGATTTGGGAATAAAATCCGAATTTCTGCCATGCCCCTTATTCCACTCCGTCCATCAACAACTGTGATTAGCTGGCTGGGGAAAGATGATGTTTGCCATGTCACTAAGGGGTTATAAATGGAACAAATTCAGTGAATGAGCTCAGGGGGAACCTACAGGCCTGTGTAAGAGTGAACTTCCAGAAAAACCCAACAAAACAACCCACAACCAAACAAAAAACAGCAACAGATGTGTTTGATGATGGCAGAATCAGAAGGAGGGGGAGACACCACACCACCAAGGGGGTTCAGTGTTAGACAAGATCCAGCCCTGCAGTTGGTGGTGAGGGCCCGTTTGAGCACAGGCACTGCAGCAGGAGCCATGGGTGTCCTCGTGACCCTGATCTCACTAAAGGGATGAATCTGAAATAAAACATGAATCCTTCCTTCTTTTTTGGGAAGATCTGGTTTACTTTTTTTTTTTCTTTAAATTTTTAAATCCATATTCCGTCAGGCATAGGGAATCCATGAGGACCACTAAGGAAATACTGAACAGAGAGGCAGCTGCTCCATCTTATGTGCTCAGAGTCAGGACCATTTGGATGTATTAAATATCCATAACTATTCTGCCATTTATCGCAGTTTCTTCCAGGGGAAAAGAAGAGTACAGGGAATGTAGAGGAAGGAGAAGGTTTAGGTGGCATGTGTTGTACCTCCAGAGAGATTACTAGATGTGTTCTGCTCTCCCTCGCTCTACAAACCTTGTGGAAAAATTGCCAGCACAGTTTGTAAGCCCACAGGATGTTTGCTTTGCAGGGAGACAGGAGGTCTCCTCCTTCCCTCGGGATTGCCTCGCAGTCAGCTATGGAGAAGCTGAGTGTAATTCTGTGCTCCTGCCTTTTTTCCCAACCCTTCCTTTACATTGGGAAGGAAATTTGCTTGCGTTGATCTAGACCAGAATTATTCATGTCTGAGAACTTCTTACACAGCCCCTAACAATGATTCATGGCTTTGTATAAACAGTAATGAGCAGGAGATGGTTACCCTTACGAAACCTTTTAGTGTGCAAGCATAAATATCTCCTGGTAAAAACTTAATTTAGGAGGGAAACGATGACATTCTTATGGCTAGTGCCTCAAAATATAAGCTGCTGTTGTCTCACTTCAAAGTCTGCACCACTTTAATTAAGAGTCATCATTTAGTTGGTGTTAGTGGAGTACTGAATTACAGCGCTGCCTTGGAACTCCTACCAGGAATCCAGGTGTTATCCAGAGCACTGTATGATCAGAGTAATAAATGACAGTCTTGCTGGGATGCAACACAAGACAAAGTGGATGCACGGAAGGAACGACAGCGCAGCGATAACAGATTGAATTACGCTTGCTTCCTGCCCCATCGCCGTGCCAGGATGGCCTCCCGTAGGTGTAGCAGCCAGGCTGATTTATTAGGAGGAATCTGGCCCACTGAAGAGCTCAGAAGTGCTGTAAAATTGTAGTTAAAACCGGCAGTAGGAGGTGAGGAAGCTGTTGAAAAAGACCCTCAGTACGTATGAACAGCAACGTCTAATTCCTGCACTGAAGGACTGGAATGTCTGGGCAGATTTACCGGAGAATCGCTCGCAGGGATAAATGCTGCTGACAGCCGGCTGTACGTGGCTCCCAGATGGACATGTCCTGTCTGCTTCTCTCGCTTCATGGGTTTGTGTCCTCAGTCTGCTGACAGCCTCCTCTTGGGGCCCAGCCCTTTAAAAGTGTGTTTTGTCACGGTCTATCAAGCTTCTGCTACACTCGGGTCACCACAACTCTGCTCTTTCCTTTATGCTCTTCTCCGTGTTGACTCAGGGCCTCATCCTCCCTTTCTGGCCACCCATCCTCTCATTTGTTGCCTTCCCCACCCCACTTCTTAACCTGGGATTCTACCCTCTGGAAACACCAGCCCCACCCAATCCCAGAGTTGGGTCTGGTGTCTCCCCATCCTTCTGTCCTGCACAGCAGGGTTCATGCTCAGCATGTTCCCACACTGGGGTGCTGGTGGCTGCTGCACAGCGAGGTCAAATTGGGGGATACAGAGCATATGGGCATCCTGGGCCGCTGGGGTGGTTTTCCAGTTTTGCACATTCTCATATGTGTATTTAACAGCCCTTGCTCTTGTTGGTCCTTGGGTTTGCAGACGTTATCACTGAGTCAGTGTGTGTAGGAATGTCATCGAGCAAAACCTGCCTTCCCCGACTCTCTCGCTGCAGCCTGTGGGTGTTGTTGGCGCTTGGCACAGCCTTGTCTCACAGATGAATCGAAGCACATACCTTGGCATCCGTGTGCAGTGAGTCAGTCCCAGCATCCCTGGGCACGAGGGAGGGATTCTTGTGGAGCGCTTGGCTTTCCTCCCACATCCCCGTCCGTGGCTGTGCATGATCCGTCCTTCACTGGGCTGTGATCGCACTGGAGTTGGAGGGGAGCCTGCCTTGGATTTCCTGCCTTCCTGTCGAATCCATGCCCCATGTGGGAGGCATTTTCCTTCCTAACAGAGGTTATGGTCCATCCCACGGAGCAGCATGTGCTGGTTTGTACCGTGTTTGGGGGAGAGCATCACGGTCTGGCTCCTCGCTGAGGTTGTGTATGTGCTGCTTGCAGCTCTGCTGTCTGTTTGTTCCAGGTGTTTACTGATGGTGTAACTCCTTGGAGTATCTCCAGTCACTGCAGTGCCCTGTGTTTGATAAGGGAGCTTAATGGGCTTGACAGGATCAAAGCGTTTTCATGGTGAAATGATTATAGCTTATTCTAAAAGTGGATTTCCTCCTTCTTTATTCATTGTCCCTCTTCAAACAAACTCAGGTTATTAAAATATATTCTCCTGCAGGACACACAGGAAGGGGAGGCAAGGATGTCAATGTGCTTTAAAAAAACCCACCCAACACATTTCTTACTTTGGAAGAGTGTAGAAAGTGGAATTATTTCACTTTCAAAAATATATCTCCCTGCAGATACAGTTTAGCTGGGAAAACAGACCCAGCAGTATCTATATTTGCTGTTTTGTTCACATATAGGATACTGTGTTTTCCAAAGAATACAGTAGTACTCATGTACATAAATAACCACCCAGAGAGCCTTTTCCAGTGGTGACCTGACCAACACATGGAGGACGCCAGATTGTCTGTGGGTGAATAGTGGCACTTACACCACCAAAGCTTAGAAAATATTGTGTATTGTTAGTGTTTGCAGGGTTGGGAGCGTGGTTTTTTTCAGCATTGCTCCACTGGGGAATGTATTTTGGACCTGTCCCAATCCACACTTGACTTCCATATGTTTTCTGGTGTCAGTTGTATCAGTTCTTGAATCTACAAATATAAAGAGTGAGCTGTGCTCCCAGGTGACCTGATAATGTAGGAACCATTTGGCCAGGTATTTCTCCCTCCAAAGCCCTGCTGTGTTTGCCTGTGCAGAGGAGGGATTCAGCAGGTGGGGGCTGTTGCTGTGTAATGAGGAGCAGTTTTGTGGCGCAAGGGGCTGATGTGACGGTGCCGCGTTTCCTGTCCCCGGAGCTGCACTGACGCAGTGCTTTGTGTGCAGTGCTGTGACCTCGCTCAAAAAACTCATCCAGATGGAAAATGACCCTTCAGAAAACAAGAGTTTCACAACTTATTGTCCTGGTCTTCATATGCTAACACAGTCACACGTGGGGCTGCCAGAATATCTGGGGATGGCACGTTAAAGTGAGGGGGCACAACTACCTGGGGCATCACTGCCCCAAACTCTTCACTCATTGTCCAGAGCGGGGGCGGTTTGCAGGAGCAACTGCAACAAAATTCCTTGTTGGACTTGGACTTGCCTGATCATCACAGAATATTATATGCCCAGTGTGCTGCAGTGTGCAAAAAACTTTTGGGGGTTGGTTTTTACTCACCTGTGTAGCTCAATCTCTAGGAATCTCTTTCTCTGGAGGTATCTCAGGGTTCCTAAAAATGTAGACAGCTCATTGTGCACAGTGTGCTCTCTGCTGTGCTCTGGTTTCAAGAGGGGGCAACAAAAAAGGCACTACCTTGTCCTCAAATAAGAAGAAAGTGGTTAAAAATAGTGTGAAGAACAGAAATACCTAACTCTTTAAATACCATGTCTTATAAATCTCACCCTGCCTGGCTCTCTGTGCCACACATTCTGGCCATTTCATTTATAGGATAATTAAGGGATTTACCTTTTAAAGGTCTTGGGTTTGTTTTCACATCTAACCATTCCAGCAGCTAGGTGTGAGCCAAAGGATTTACAGGCAGCAAACAGCCTACGTGAGCTGCATTTACTGGAGGGAGGGAGGGAGAGGGACTTTCCTTCTCCTGTGTGTTGTGGGAGGCAGGAGCTGGGGGCTCTGGGAAGGCTGGAGGACAGCTCTGGAACAGGAGTGTCCTGCCTATGTGGCAGGAGATCTGTGTTAAAGAGCTGTCCATATCTATCCTCTGATGCATGAGGAGCACACGTGTCAAGAAACAATGCAAATTAGAAAGTCAGAGTGCGTGGGTTGACCAGATGGCTTTTATCAGCCAAAATGAACCTGGTTTTTCCTTTCTCTCTCTCCTTCTCCTCCAGAAGCCCTTCAGAGACCGGTAGTGTCAGACTTTGAGCCCCAAGGTCTGAGTGAAGCAGCTCGCTGGAACTCCAAGGAAAACCTTCTGTCCTGTCCTAGTGAAAATGATCCCCATCTCTTTGTTGCACTGTATGATTTTGTGGCGAGTGGGGACAACACTCTCAGCATAACTAAAGGTAAGGTTACTGGGCAGAATGGCACTGGGAATGTGTGAGAAGGCATAGGAAGAAAAGTGAAATAACAGAGTTATACACTAAACCCTATGGAGTTGTTTTTTACTGTGGGGATTCTCCTTAAACAAATACAAATATTTCACAAAATCATAACCTTTTTAAAGGTTAAAACTGTTTGGTTTTTTTTTTTTGGTTGCATTGGACAAGAAACTGTTTCTCAAAGCGGAGGTCTCCATTAGGAGCAAGAATTTGAACTGAGAAATTAAACCAAGCTGATTTTGGAGATGGCCTCTATTTTCATAGTTCTCCAAAACACAGTCCCTGTATGACAAATGACTGTGTATATAGGTATAAGGACCAGAAGGATTGAGTAAGAAAACACTACATGTACTCCAAGTTACGTCTACTTACCTTGCTAATTGAAATTACTTTTTTATTGTTTATCCACTCCAGTTCTCTCCTGGCTCCATCAAACCAACTCAGTTCAAATAAAATTTGCTGGATTCAGTTTTTAAGCTCAAGCAGTATCGGAGCTAGTGCAGAACTGCACGAGAGCCTGAAAATCTCCTGAAGCATGTGACTTTATTTGGCTTGGAGGGGTCCACTCAAGCTTGAAGAGAAACACATGCTCCCTGCTGAGTCAGATACCTCTTCTTTTAGGAGATTACTAGTGATCTGTTAGCCAGAAAGAACCTATCTTTGTCCTCAGCTGCCAGGTTTGCCATGTGCAAATACATTTTCTGTTTTCTAAGGTGAAAAGCTCCGTGTCCTGGGCTACAATCACAACGGGGAGTGGTGCGAGGCCCAGACAAAGAACGGGCAGGGCTGGGTCCCCAGCAACTACATCACCCCCGTGAACAGTTTGGAGAAGCATTCCTGGTATCATGGACCGGTGTCACGGAATGCTGCCGAGTACCTCCTGAGCAGTGGGATCAACGGGAGCTTCCTGGTGCGGGAGAGCGAGAGCAGCCCGGGCCAGAGATCCATTTCCCTGCGCTACGAAGGAAGGGTGTACCACTACCGCATCAACACCGCCTCCGACGGCAAGGTAGGCTCCAGGACATCCAAACCGTGAGGGAAAACCTTGCTGGGATGCTTTTGTCCACTGACTGCACGAGGTCAAACAGCAGCAATTGAGCTGAGCAGCTCTGAACCCTGAGCACAGCGTTTATCATCTGTAGTTACAGTAAACTCTGAGATTCTGACGTGGCTGGGACAAAACACTTTTACTCCTTTAGCAAACTGTGATATAATAACAGCTCAGCAGTGAAACACTTTAAGGTGGAAGATACTAGAGTTACATCAGAGCTGAGTGTAATGGAAATCATTAATAAGAGATTCTGAGGATGAATTCTTGTCCCTTATGTTCAAAAGAGAATCTCTTTGACTGCCAAATAGTAAAGTCAGCACCTGTTGCTGTAATTATTACAGTAATCCTGTAAATATTAGGGACAGAATGCTTTTTGAGCTATTCTGCAGTATTTTTAACTACTGTTTTGATTTCTCTACAGTATTTCAGCGTGATCATTGGAGACGGGTAGGCACTTTCACTTTTATATGGGCTGTGTCCCTAGTTCCTTCATTTTTTCCCTAGATTGTTGTGTGCTGTAGCAGTGTTGCAATGCCGTGCTTTGTGGATGCTGCAGAGAAATGTTAGCATAAAAGTGTAGTTTTCCACAGATTTTTGTTTCAATTTCATGGAAACACTTCTACTGGCATTGGATTTCGGAAAACATTGTTTTTTTAACAAATCTATTTTAAGCAGTGTCTCTTTAGATCCTGTGCAGAAGTTGAAGTGTGGGTCTGGAGCATGGCTGCTGAGGCTCTTCTTGCCAGCATCTAATAGATGACAGATTCTGTGCCATTAAATCACTTCAAAAGAAAAAAATAAAAATAATCAAGCACAGTAGTGGCCCACTGTGCCCAATTTTCCCTTGTCCTGTGAGAGCTTCACTCTTCTTACAGCAATGCTGTCAGCAAAATCTTTAGCTTGAAAACATAGGGAACCAGTACATCATGTTCCTTATTTATCAGAAACCTTTAATAAGGTAAACAGATTTTATTCAGTGATGAAATACTTTTTGCCTGCTTTAGCAAACAGGTTGTAATTGAGACAATTCTGACCATGTGTTTCCAAGTTACGGTGCTTTGATTCTTCCTTTTTCCTCCCATGTAGACACACTCTGTGGTCAGCAGCAGCACTGTGACGTGCAGCATACTTGAAGGACTACATGGCAATCTGGAATATTATTCCTCCTCCTGTCTCTGTAGCTGATAGTCCCTCTATTCCCATAGATGCTGGCAGATGAGCAGTGTTCACATGTGAATGTTTTGAACCGAATCCTCCTTCGGTTGGTGTAAATAAACACGTGTCCATGAGGAGATAGCACATGTTCTCCATTTGAGCTGTAAAAGGGTTTGGCATGTGAGGGCTTTCATCCCAGCAGAGCTGTTTTTATCCCAGAAACACGGTTCTGCAGAGCTGCAATAATCCATTCAGGTCTGTATTAGCCAGGTTAACTGTTCATTTTCCACGAAGTTGCTTGAATTGGTGTTTTTGAGAAAAGGTGCAGTTCGGAACAATGCACTGCAGCTCATGGTGGCTGGAAATGCTAAACTGAGCAGCAGCAGTGGCTGGGAGAGCTGTGGCTTTTGTGCTTCGCCTCTGCACGCAGGGGCAAGTGAAGAGGTACCACAGTCCTCCTGATGTTGTGCCAAGTGCCAGCCTCCCTGCAGAAGGGGCAGTTTGCCATGTCCACGCATCACAGGCTGCAGTTTGCAGCCTGGCGTGTTAAACCCCATCATTTTCAATTTGTGTTAACGAGCCGGGCAGTGAATCGTGACAGCTTAGTGCCAGATGTGCTGCCCACTCTGCTGCTGGGCTGGGGGACACCGAGCTCTTTCAACACACTGTCCCTGGCTGTCAAAGCTGAGGAGCTGGGGGGAGAAGCAGCCAATATCCCTGTTTGTCCCTCTGCGGAATGGAAGCTGCTGGAGCAGGTTCCTGCTCTGAGCTGCTCGTGTCACACTCAGTTACTGGCTTTGCAGCAGAGCGTGGCTGTGCCGAAGGAAAGCTCTTACCTTCCCTGCCCTGAGCACCTGGGGCCTCCCCAGCCTGCTGTATCATTAGCCAGCCTGTCCAGGGAATTTAATGTCTGCAAGTTCTCCAGTAAGGATGAATGGCTTTGGTGGGGTTCTCTCTTTGCCTGAGAGAACATGCTTTAGGAAAAAGAGGTGTT
Organism: Neopelma chrysocephalum; assembly: GCF_003984885.1. Lineage (NCBI taxonomy): Eukaryota > Metazoa > Chordata > Aves > Passeriformes > Pipridae > Neopelma > Neopelma chrysocephalum. The sequence continues at coordinate 5,572,849 of NW_020897735.1, forward strand.
AGAGGAATGTGTGTCCTGCATTGCAAAGCCTTACCCAGGCTTTGTCCTGTTGAAGGGACTAGGAGGAGATCAGAGGTTTGTATGTCTTAACTTTAGTACTGGTGATACCGAATGCACTGGGCTTCAACAACTTTAAAAAAAACTTCTCCAGGATTTTTTACTTTATTTCCCATTTTAATGGGTCATATTCTTCCGGACCACCTTCTAATGTTTTGTTTTGTTGGTTGGGGTTTTTTTTAAGGAAGGTATTAAAAGTGAGCTTGCTTGATTTGGCTGGCACAGTGCAGCCAGTCATCTGGTAAACCACTTCCGTGGTACAGAGGACTTGGTTTTCCTGACTTGATAGTACTTGAGGCAAAGCCTCCTATTGAGTAACCAACTGAATAAACAGCCTTGTCCAGCTAGTTCTTCAAATCCTGCTGTCTTCAGCATGAAGGAATCAGGATTCATGTCCTGCTTGAGTCTCTTGGACCCTCCAATGGCTGAACTTGGATGCGGACTCACTCCTTTATCAGGGACCTTCATGGGTTTTTTTGGTGTGGATATCCTCCATCCTGATGCAGGTTTTCTCTGAAACCTTTGGCCATTTATTTAGCCTCTTCTCCTTCTGTAACAAGATCATATAATCTGTCACACTAAATACAGATATCTCTAATTCTTATGAGATATAAGCTGTCATAAAACCATGGGCAGCTTCCTTCTTCATCTTCTCTAATACTTCGAAGTAATCCTGGAGTTCAGCTTTCTCTACATCCATATTTTTAGATTTTAATCCTCGGTGTAACATGTGAGCTGCCCATACCACTGCAAGTACTTCAAGTTGTTCCCAAACAGGCATGGCTTGTTTTAAATTGTGGTTGTACCAGCTAATGCTTGGTCGCTCGCACCAAGCAGCTGTGAAAGCCTCTTATGTTGTCACTTTTCTGTTCTCAGAACATCTGTTATTAAGGTGATTTCACCTCATTGACCATGCAAAGTGTTGTGGGGTTTTGGAGATTTTTTTCTTTTTGGTTTGGGGTTTTTTTTAGCCATGGTGTTGAAATGAGATTTGGTTGCTTTACCAAAACAATATCCAACTCATTTTGGTAGAGGGTTGTGAACATGCTTCCCAGGAGGATGCCTTTATTTTCTGGAGTTAAAGTTTCCCCCAGAGTTTTTTATCAGCATCTGTAGCAAAAGAAAAACAAGAGTGAAGGGAAGGTAGATTTCTCCAGGCCAGGGTGTAAAACCCTGCACTCTGAATGCCGTTGCACACCGAAAAGCCTTTAACAAGGGCTGTGATCTCCCAGCACCAGCGAGGTAGGTTTCTACAGCACAGCTGCCTTTTTTGGATGACAAATGCTATTTAGTGTTCACTTCCCAGAACCCTTCCAGGGGCCCTTGTTGTGTTACAAAGGCCATAGCTGGAAAGCCAGTGGCCTCCCTGTGCCTTGCAGTCTAACCTGTGACTGATCTGCGAGGTCGTTCACTGCTGTGTTTGTTTTCCCCTTTCCCGGTTACAGTGTGCCTGAGCTGAGCATTTTACCTTTCTGCAGCTCTTCCAAATAAGTCCATGACACTCATAGATTGGCAGCTTTTGCCAATTCTGACCATAATAGTCACTGGACATACATAAATTTGTGGCTCATCCTCATAAACCTGAGCAGGGATGTGGGCAAGCAGGATGCTGAGGGGGAGAGGCACTTTCATCCATCACTCCTCCTTCCTCGGATGATAGAACTGCTCTTTTCCCTCACCTTTTCTTGCATGTAGTGCCTGTGCTCCCATATGCCTCAGAATATTTGGGTTTCTCCAGTGCTTCTCATTCTCCTTGTGAGTTTGTATAGTAAACAGATGCCTGCAAAGGAGGTGTATCCATAGAGGAATTGCCAGTCTCCAGTACAAAGACTTTACTCGAGTTTGAGGGTTGTTTTGTCCCTCCCTGCACACCTTTTTTTTCCCCTCTTGCAAATGCATCTCCCTTTTCTGTTAGACATATTTGCTTATTGCTGGAAGTTCACGGGTGCATTTTCTTTTTCCATCCAGCAATTCTGTCCAGGTGGAAGAGACAGAATTTGACCCTAAGCCTGGGATTTTTGGATGCCTGGCAGCCCCGTCAACTTCCCAACCTCCTGAAATCCCTGACAGATGGCCACTGCACATGCAGAACCTGTTGAGTGCATATCCAGCGAGTCAGAGGCGTTTGGGAAGTTTGATCATAGCTATTGGCATGTGATATGAGCAGTAGGAATAGTGTGTAGACTGGACAGAAATTTGGGTGGCCAACATGGTGCTGCTACTCCTGCGAGTTTGTCCCTTGCCAGACCTTGATCCTTTGTGAGAAATGGAGCTCTTCCATCTTCTGTGTCCAGCATAGGCTGGACTATGATGCAAAGTGCACTCTGGTGCAAAGATTTCTCCCTCTCCCTCAGGTGTAACCAGCATCACTTTTCAAATAATTAAATCCCTAGCTTTTGTCACCTTGCCTGGCAGAAGGCTGGGCTTGAGGATGAAAATTGGAGATAGTTTCCCTCTGGTGGGAGGGAGTCACTTGTCTGTTATCTTTACTAGGATTTTAGGCTTAAAATGGATCTTCTGTATAAATGTTAAGAAGGTAACAAATATGGGTTATCATGCCTCGCAGCAGGTTTTCATTCAGTGGTAATGATTTTACTTCTGTGCTATCGACCAGTGCCCATCAAAAGGACAGAGCAGACCAGCTCCCTGATTTCATGCTAATGCTCTGCAGAAGCTTAGGAAAAAGCAGGGAAACCTCCATTTTGCCAAGGACACTTCAAGGAGAGTTTAGGCAGGCGAAAATGTCATAACCCAAATAGAAATAGTGAAATTGAGACACTGAGGCTGACAACCCCCCACCCTCCAGGAAATGTCCCCCAGTCTTTACTGACCAGCCTTTTGAAAAGAGACACCTCAAGCAGCAGCATGTCAGTCTGGTGCTATTTGCAGTCATTCCTCCTGTTTTGTTTTGGCAAAGTGCATGTATTTTCTCCTGAATCGATGCCTTTCCCGTGTAAGCAGTGACTGTTCTGGGCTCTGGAGCTGGTTACAAGACCTTGTGGAGCTCATAGTTCTTGCAGCTTGAGTAGAAGCAACGCAACACTCTGCTTTCACAGTTTTGCGATGTAGTTTCTACGTATGAGCGTATTCCTACCGCAGTGTGTGTGTCCTGAATGAGTTTTCTGTGTCTCTTTGCTTCCCAGCTGTATGTGTCTTCAGAGAGCCGCTTCAACACCTTGGCAGAGTTGGTCCACCACCACTCCACCGTGGCAGATGGGCTCATCACCACCCTGCACTACCCGGCGCCCAAGCGCAACAAGCCCACGATCTACGGCGTGTCCCCCAACTACGACAAGTGGGAGATCGAGAGAACCGACATCACCATGAAGCACAAGCTGGGTGGAGGGCAGTATGGAGAGGTGTATGAAGGAGTCTGGAAGAAGTACAACCTCACAGTGGCCGTGAAGACTCTAAAGGTAGGACTCAATCTCAGAATATTCCCAGCAGGAAGCACGAGTTCGGGGTGGCTGCCCTGCCCTTAGCCCTGGTTAGAAATTTGGGTTGATGTCGGGCCTTCCTTTGTGTGCTGTAGGCTTGGAATGGTTAATTTTTGAAGGAGCTTGATCCTACTACGGTTTATGTGATGCGTGAAACACTCATATGTAAACAAAGGAGGATGTTAACAGCACAGTTTTTACTTTAGAATGGATGAAACCTTAGAAAAGTAAATAGTGGTGTGTCGCATTCAGGGTGTGGTAAAGGTGAGCTGTTCACGGATGAACACACCAGCACAATCTGATGTATTAAGGAAAATTGTGGATTATGAGTCAGTCAACACAAAATTCAAAGGCTGTGCTTCAGGGAGGCTTTACTTGTTTTGATTTTCTGTCTTATGTGGCGTCTCTCCCAAAAGACAAGCTCCCTGTGTACCTGGAAGTCTTAAGCAATTGTTCACAGCTGCTTCTGATCGAAACACACAAGAGGAGGAAAAAGGGTATCCAAGCTAAGATGTATTAAAATTCATAAGTGGCTTTAATGAAGAACTGGATAATCAGTTCTGCTGCTGGCTCTGCTCCCTGATTTCTGTGTCTTGGTTTCCTTGTCTCTTGAAATGCAAATAGTGCTCTGTGAGTTCATAAGGTCATTGCTTAATTCATCTATGTTTATAAAACTGTCTTGAGATCTTCTGGCACCATCTGCACACATTGCATTTGATTGCTTAATAGGAGTTTATGCGAACTTGACACCATGTTCTTTCTCCTCGAATGGGGACGTGGTTTGGTCTTGCAGAAACAAACAGAACAGGGGTTTTTGTTTGTTTCTTTTTGGTTTTTTTGCAGTGGAAATTTTGAAGTGGAGAGAACTGTGTAGATGCTTCAGTGCCAGGGGAAGAACCTTTCCTTGATTTAGGGAAAATATTTCATCCTTACTCTCTGAGCAGTGGCTGCCTCAGTACTTCTGGGTTGCTATGACTGCAGAAAGTATTTTCATTTTGGCCTTTTTTGTACTCTGGAGGTTCCTGCTGTTGCTCCCAGCGGGGGAGTCCAAGTGCTGCTTGCACAGGGAGCGAGTGACATCTAGTGTTGTCCCTGCTCGGGATCACTCGGGAGTGTTGCAGAGCAGGTGAGCTGGGATGTGACCAGCTTCAACAAAACACCTATTTTCTATTGAGGAGAGCTCAGTGCTTTCCTGGAACGCTGCTTGATGTAACATCTTCCTGCTGTGAGCTGCAGTGTGAGGATTCCCGACGCCTTCAGACTTCTCATCCTGCTTTCATTCTCTTCTCTCTAAAACCCCTCAACAAAGATAAATTGTGTGTTATCCCATCAAATCTGTTTGTGCAAAGGAGAAACCTTAATACAGACCATGGCTGTTTCAAATATATCAAATAAATATTTAATGAAACACTGCTAAAAGTGGTTCATAATGTAGCATGGAGCAGCATGTTCCACTGGGGAGTGTAAGAACAACCAAGAAGAGAGAGTTGAGAAACACTCCAACCCGCAATTATGCACGCTAAAACCATCCTTAAAAGCGAATTTATAATCCACCTTTTAAAATCCATTAGTGTACTGCCTGACAGGTGGGATTATAGCTTTCTTCAAAGTTTTTGGAAACATTTTTAAATCACATTTATATCCCAGTTCTACTGGGGAAAACAAGGTTTTCACAGCTTCTGCACAACCCTTCAGATGACTCATTTTATTTTCCTCCGAGATAATATTTTTCAAAACTTTATATGACTCTCCTTGTTTCCTTCCCCATCCACTCCAGATATCTCCGTAAGAAAAAGGGGAGGGCAGACTAACAGAGAGAGGGAGAGAAAAGGTCCTTCCAGCATCTTTTTGAATAATGATGCTTATGAACACCCATTTGTTGTTCAGTTTTCTATCAAGTGTCTAAACATAGCTCATGGCTGGCACAGAACTCTAGAAGGAGGCAATTCAAGCAGCACACACTGTTCCTCAGACAGTGTTTTGGTGCTGAGATATTTCCCATTAAAATGCATCACTGGCAGCTCCACGAGTTGCACAGGACACATCAGTATTTATAAGGGACACACTCTGAATTTGTGTTTTTACCCCCAGGGTTGGAAAGGGGGCACAAGGCAGGCACTGGCTGCAGGAAGGGGGCACAGAGCTCTGTGACCTGCACAGTGTTGGACCAAGTTCATCCTGCTGTGACTGTGGCCACAGCGTGTTCTCCTGAGGGCCATTTAATGGCTGAACTGCTATGAGCTGGTCAGCTCAGCACATTTCTCACTGCACACCTTGAGTCTGCAGCCACTAGGACTGCTCCTGCTTTTTCTTTTTTTTTTCTCTCTCCTTTTTTTCTTTTTATTTTTTCCCCAGCAGAGAAACCTGTGTTTTAAATTAGACAACACACAACCCCAGTGTCCCTTAATGCCATGGCATGGCCCTGTGCTCTGCTAGGAAAATACTGTACAGCCAGAACTGTTTTATTTCTTCCATTGGGATCTGGAAGCCGGTTAAGGCTGGTCCTTTGCACGAGATCAGGTTTTCAGAGAGATCATTGTTACAGTGGTTCTCTGTATGTGTCCTTCCTATTAATTTGGTCACTCAGAGGTAGGAGATTTCAAACAGTGGAGCAGCTATGCAGAGGAGAAACCTTCCAGGGTTTGTGTAGCATGAATAAGATCAAGGCGTATTTAGGGTAATTTTGCAACCTGGATTATTAACCCAGTTTCCTTTGCCAAAGAGAACAGTTTAAGGTCCTGCTCACAAGGACCTTTGGACTATTAGTTTTGACAGTGTGTTCAGAAAAATTGCAGCTGCCAATCAAGCTAATTGGCAATGAATAGTAAATGATTGAATGAAACTGTTGGAAAAATGTTCTCCGTGCTAACTGCAGAGCAGGGAGCTGGCTGGATCTCACCGTGGCAGCCCACTGTTATCATTCTCACCAGCAGCAGTAAATCCTTTCCAATCCTTCCTTAAAACACTTTGTCCATGTAGCCTGTCAACATTAATCCATCAATGAAAAAAAATATGGATATAGAAAGAAACATTGCTTTAGGAATAGATCTGTATTTTTTGCACCACTTTGAAACGACCTTCCGGCCATTTGGGGCATATTTTCTTCAGAAAAATATGTCTTTTGAGCAAGACTGTCTCTTCCTTGGGTTTGTGCTGTGCCAAGTAACTTTATGGAGTCCAGCAAATCGGTAGTGACACGTCTGCCCACAGTGGTTACGTCATGGGTCAGGCTCTAAATGCCAGAAATGAATCTGTGAAACCTTGGACTTTCAGTCACAGAGTAGCTGCCATCGGTCGTGCCTCCCTGTCTGGGATGGGGGGGTGGGTTCTTGTTCCTGCCCATTGAATCTGCAGACCTGAATTTCAGCAGCTTCTCAAGCGTTTGATTGTGTTGTGTCCTTCCTTTTATGTTCATTCTTGTTCCTTTGTTGTACTTTTTATTTCACGTTATCTTTTTTTTCCTGTTAGGAACAAGCACGTTTTTTTTCCTTTTCAGCTCCTGAGTGTTCCTGTGAGAGACCCCTCACAAAAAGGATATGGATTTTCTTTCCCCAGAAAGCTCAGTTAGAATAAGAATGACAAAAATATGTATTTTTTAAATCATACAAAAAAGCCAATGTTCCTAACTCCCTGGCTTTGTGATGTGACCACAGGGAAAAATTACCTTGCAAGAACTATGGCTTATGTTGTCAGTTTGCAGTTCTTTTTGTGTCCTCATACAAAAATCTGTTCCCCTTTTGTGCACACTGTTTGCCAAAGCTTTGCCATTGTTCTGCAGGAGGATACCATGGAAGTGGAAGAGTTCTTGAAAGAAGCTGCAGTAATGAAGGAGATCAAGCATCCAAACTTGGTGCAATTATTAGGTAAGTGATAAATACCAAGCAGAGGGATTTGAACTAAACCCTTGTGCAGTGATATGGATGTTAAGGAGCAGATAAGCTGCTTACCATACCAAGGCTTTAAATACAGACACTTATTGTCTGGCAAAATTCACAATTTGTACCACTAATACATGATTTTTAATGATCTCGTCTCCCTAATGTTTAATTTGCCAGAGCCTGAAGCAGAAAATTAAACCCCTCTATTAACCACTTCCAAGCAGAACTCATTCTTTCCATAAGCCCCAGATTTCTACCTTCTAGAGGTGCAAATTGCCCTCGAGGACACAACCTGAAGATTCACTGAGGTTCTCAAACACTCATTGGCACCTTTGTGTTGGTCCCCAGGGGTGTGCACGCGGGAACCTCCTTTCTACATCATCACAGAGTTCATGACATATGGGAACCTGCTGGATTATCTGCGTGAGTGTAACAGGCAGGAGGTGAATGCTGTGGTGCTGCTGTACATGGCAACTCAGATCTCCTCAGCCATGGAGTACCTGGAGAAGAAAAACTTCATTCACAGGTAGGAAGGACCATGAGCACCCCTGAATCTCGAGCACAGAACACCCCTTGATGTATTTTCCTGCCTTTCAGGCTGTCACGGCATTGGCTTAGATGCAGTTGCTGTTCTATATTTAACACACTAGTGCATTGTGTTCTGGCACAGTCTGTTAACCTGTCTATAGGATGGGTTTTCTCTCAGGGTTTTTCTCTTACCTTTGAAGAGGCTGCAGGTGAAAGACACATCGGTTCTTTTATATTTTGGGCAAGGGCCTTAATTGTAAAGGCTTCCCAAAGTAACAGACTTTTAATGGACCAGATAAGCTACTTCCTTGATTGTAACAGCCATTAAAACTGCAGTTGGTGTTGCTGGATGTGAGCAAGTGCTCACAGCAGAGCCACCCTCTAAGAGCCACGTCAGCCCATGTTCTTTCTTATTTGGTTCGCCTTGTTTCCCATCCTCTGTAGGGATTGTTCCCGCTATTGTCCGGATTGCGTATTCACTTTAATAAGCATCTCTGCAGTCTTAAAAGTCTCAGAGACTCTGACCTTTAAGAGTGCTGCAATTATGGCTGGAGCTTTACGTTCCTCATCTGCAGAAGTGGGCTCCTGGCAATGTAATGACACATCCTGCGCCAGGGCTGGAGAGTCACTGAGCTTTATACAAGATGCTCTCGGTGTCGTAGCGTGACCTTTCCTGCCCAATTAACTGGAATATGGAATTAGCACGTGTTTTTTCACAGAGACAAATATGAAGATCGTGTGTAAAGTTCTAGGTGCTCCTCCAAGTCATGCATTGCCTTTGCTGCCTGAAAGGCCTGTTTAAATGCTGCCATCGGTCAATAAATTGAACAGTGATGCTGCCAATTAAAATTTCCAGCCTTTGATTTGCTCTGTTGAAAGTGTTTTGTCCCGTCAGCCTGCAGGAAGTAAACTTTAAAAACCTCTTTGTGTGAATCTCATTTGTCTGCTCTGCCATTCATTTAATTTCCTCTTATTTCTGATGATCCATTTATCTAAAATAAATAGTAGCATTTTTCCTTATCAGCCACCCCCATAACCACCTACCCAATTATTTGAAGAGTGTTGTCACAATTCACATCCATGGATTCAAATGCTGGGCTCTGACCTCATTTAATGAATCAGGAAGGAGGAGGAATTTGATTATGAAGAGGAGCTTTTATTTAGATACACATTGTAGTAATCAGCATTGATAAGAAGGTATAGTCAAAAACACTGTGAAAATTTAATGGGCGTCTAGTAAGATGTAATTTTTTCTTTTCTCTTTTTTTTTTTTAATTTTTAATTTATTCTGATTGAGCAGAACAAGCAAAAGAATCAGTGGCAGTGTCTGCCTCTTATCTAAAGATCTGACTGGAGCTTCCTGGTAGAATCAATTTTTAGTTCAACGTGACCTAATCTGGAAGAATGTTTTAACAAAACCTAATATTAGGAAAGATATACTTCTGTGCTTTACCTTTTTATCCTCCTGAAGCGTTTCTGAGTGTGCAAACAGCAGGTACGAGCCAGGGAAGAGGCAAATGCAACATGCACATCTCTCACCTGCCAGGGTGGAGCCAGGTGAAAAAGTGCAGAGGACAAGCTTAATTTTGCTTATTGCCCAGTCCCTTGAAAATGTCAATACTGACAGCAGAGGCCACAACAGGTTTGCAAAGGCCAAAAGATGGTGTGAACAAGTTGTGTTGTAGAAGGTGGTACACTTGGAAGGAGGGAGGGCAGAGCTGGGAGCTAATCCTGGTGCTTGAGCAAGGACTGGAAAAGGACTCTGGAGAATAACTGGTGTTAGTTGGGGTGACTGAAGCGTTAGAGGGGTGGGCAAAAAGTGAGGCTTTGAGACTGGGTTTCTTCAGTGCTCATCCTCAGCTATTGATAACTTGAGCGCTGACATTTCTTTACATTATTTTTATCCTGAGGGTGGCAGCTTTTATTGAAACTGAGGGGGCTTCTTGAAGCTCTCACTTCAGATTAGGGAAAAAAACCACAAAAACGCTTGGATGACAGTCTTACAAAGCCAGGATGGAAAATAACTTTCCCTCTCACATGGGTGATGTAACTACAGAATTTCTGTTTAATACTCTCATCAAAATAATCACAGAGGCCCAGGTTTCTTTGGGAACAGCAGGTTTCCTTGCTATCGCTAAAAGTGAGATGGCAAAGACTTCTCATTGCCTATTTTTTGTCTTTTTTTTTTTTTAGGGACCTTGCTGCCAGGAACTGCCTTGTAGGGGAGAACCACTTGGTGAAGGTGGCAGACTTTGGCCTGAGCAGGTTAATGACGGGTGACACGTACACGGCCCACGCTGGGGCCAAATTCCCCATCAAGTGGACAGCCCCAGAAAGCCTGGCCTACAACAAGTTCTCCATTAAATCCGACGTCTGGGGTAAGAATTTGCATGTACAAATTAATGCAGATTATAGTCTTCTTTTCCAGGGCTGTGAAATGAGGCCATTGTGGAACATTTCAGGAGGGAGCACGTTCCCTGGTTTGAGCCACATTGTTCTTTGAGCTTGTCAGAGTGCAGGAACTAATCTCTGTTCAGGCAGTCTGAGAGCAGAGCACAGAGGATGCTGACCTGACTTTATATATTTGAGTTGTTGGCAAATATGAAAATAAAGGATACTGTAGGGTTTATAGAAATGTATGAAATGGGGCTGGAGGACACCAATGCTACTGCCTTGATGGAGTTATGGCACAGGATTATGAAGGGATATATTGTTACATAGCAAAAAAACTTCCTAACTACTTCAAGGAGGAAAGAATCTGGTTCGTTTTATGTTAAAAAAATAATAATTATGTGTGTATCTGTCTAGCGATAGCTCCAACTTCATCTTTCTGCATTTTAAAAGAATAATCTTTGGAGTGAGATGAGGAGAAGCAGTGGGGAAATTTGATGACAAATGGTTATTGAAGAGCCCTGAAGTGCTGGTGATAAGAGTAGGCTTAGCTAAGTGGAGCTCTGTTCTTTCAAATCTGACCACAGAAAATCTCATTGTACTTTTATCAGCCCTTCTTTGGGTTTTATATCTCTGCCATAGCTGTTGGTCAAATTCTCAAAAGTGCCCAGTGACATGAGATAGAAGTTTGTGGGACGTGGTCCCAAAAGCACTTGGAAAATGATATCCTGAGCATCTTCTATATATAAACCAACAGACAGTACTGAAGCAGTACTGAAGTTTTCTGCAGTTTGGGGGAAACTGTGCAGAGAAAGGCTTTATTTTGAAGAAACTTTTAGGTAGGTGGCTGATGCAGAATGTTCTCTAAAGCCCAAAACAGCTTCCCAAAGAATATGTGACTACTGACCAAGGTGTTTCTGCTGCTTTGGACTTGCAAGTGGTGTTGGCTGTTTCTGTCTGCCACAGCCTCAGGATGCTGCTGTGGTGGCTGCAGGATCCCTGTTGCATTTCAGCAGTAGAGTAATCCAGGAGGAAAGATCCTACAGGAGTATTGGGTACCTTTAGTTAGGGTTAGTTGTAACCTTGCAAAGCAGAGTTGGGGCAGAGGACTTTGGGGTGTGATCAGAGCAAACCAACTGTCCCTGGAGGCCACGGCTGCTGCTGGGAATGCCAGAGTTTAGATGTTTTCACCTCACTGCCTCAAGACAGCAATCAAAGAAAATTGTGCACAGAAATGTCTAATGTAGATTGCCCTTGGTGGCTTTGCCATGTAATGTGATGTGATTTCCTTACTTATGCAGAATTGTAATCGCTTTCTCTTCAGGTTAAGAACAGAATAGGGTGACTGAACTAATTACATGCAGGTTGTTGAACTGGTGTTGGGTTTATTCTGTGTGCCTGACTCCTGGGTTTAGCTGCCTGACCCTGGTGCTGACCTGCATCCCCACCAGCTCCTGAGAATTGAATGCCTCGCCTGTTCCAAGACCCTTTTTGTGCTCTCCCTTTTCCTGTTCAGCTTTTCCCTGTGACCAAAACGTCTCACCCTCACCGTGTCTTGCTAGCAACTGCTAAAACTTTCCTCTCACTGCTGCCTCCCACATTTCCCTTCAAGACCACGCTGCAGCTAAACAAGGGCACCCCAAAAACACTGAGCTATTAAAATGTGCAAGTCCTCCAGGGAGAGGTTGCAAATGAGAGGAGCTGTCACACTGAGGGAGTGACTGCAGTGCAGCAGTGAAGCGGTTTCAGCTAATCCACTGTGAAGTCTCTTAATTGTGCCTCTAATAGGACTTGAAGGATCTCAAGGCGTTCAGGTTTGAGACAACTGATACATTGAAAATTAGTCTAATTCTACCCTGTCATATCGCAGGAGACTTGTCTGTGCTGACGGAGAGGCTTGTTATGCTTCTTTAACATTTAAGCTGCTGCTGAGCATGGGATCTGAGCCACCCAGAGCTGGTCTAAGTGTGCAGCACTGTTTAGTGACTAGTCCCACTAAACATCCTCCCAAATTTAAGATGAAAACAAAGCTTATTGATTTTTTTTCTTCCTTTTTTCCCCCTCCCTTTTTCTCCACTGCAGCCTTTGGCGTTCTGCTGTGGGAAATCGCAACCTACGGCATGTCCCCTTACCCTGGCATTGACCTGTCTCAAGTCTATGAGCTGTTGGAGAAAGACTATCGTATGGAGCGCCCTGAAGGCTGTCCTGAGAAAGTTTATGAGCTCATGAGAGCATGTAAGTGTTCCTCAGCCTTGCAAATGCTGCTTTTTAGCTCTGCAGGGGTGCAACAAAAGTGCCGGGATGTGGCCACGTGCGGCAAGGCACGAGAAACCCCCCCGCCAGTCCCAGGGAAGGTGCAATGCTGTGTGGAAGTGTTTGGTTAAAGCTGCTTTCCCCAGAGGATGAACACGCCATGAAACCAGCTGTTCATCCCTGCTGGGAGCCCACAGGCCTCGGGGAGAGATTTGTTGTGGATCTCAATGCTTTCTTTGTCTCCTTTTTCCTGACAACTTAAAGAAAAGCTTGTGCTCAAGGATGAAGCAGGAGCTTCGTTTGGTTTCTTGCAGGACTGACTGTTCCTCTTCACTGTGGCTACTTGGTACGTGACTCAGTGCCACAGGCTTTTTTCCAGTGGTGCTCAGCACCTACTGTCACACACTAACATGGAAACCTGATTTAGGGAGTGCTGGGTGTCTGCAGCTGTCACTGAGCCAAAGTGGTTGCAGACACCCAACACCCTGTAAATCAGATTTCTGTGTCAGTGTTTTATCTCCCTCAGTGTATTAGAAGGGAAGTGTGATTTCTGGCTGCTCCTGGTGCAGAGTACTGAGTGTCTGCTGCTGGAGGCAAGTTTTGAGTGGTGGTGTGTTTTTTTCAGGCTGGCAGTGGAGCCCTTCTGATAGACCTTCCTTTGCCGAGATCCATCAGGCCTTTGAAACTATGTTTCAGGAATCCAGCATATCAGATGGTAAGTTCCTCTTGGACCAGCAATTCCAGAGATGGGGAAAGAGCTGACTGCATCCTTAACTCTGCATGTTATTCATAGACTGTTTTCACTGAAACTCAGTCCTAGGTTGTACTACCTGGTGTAAATGGCATAGAAAGCAGATACATATTTGCATGTGGGGTTTTTTGGGGAGCAGACATCTCATATTAAAGGGCCAAATGGCTGAATAACCTCAAGGAACTTCTGCTTTGCATTGCTCACTTTTCTTTTTGTGATATTAACTCCAAACAGTGCAGTAGCTTTTTATCTTCTGCTGATTTAAATAAATGTTTTTCTTCTGTGCGTTGCAGAGGTGGAGAAGGAATTGGGAAAGAAGGGCATGAGGAGTGTAGTGAGCAATTTCCTCCAAGCCCCAGAGTTACCAACTAAGACACGAACATCAAGGAGAGCAGCTGAAAGCAAAGATGCCAACGAGGGCTTGGAGACTGCACATGCTCGAGGCCAGGGGGAATGTGGTAGGTTTTAATTAAAGTCATTATTCCTTCAGGAAATACAGGGAAAAACAACATGCACATCTTGCTCCAGGCCTTCACGTAGGCAGAGCTGTACCTAATAACAGGTGCCATCTCTGTTGTACCAGTGCTGTGTTTCTGGGTGACAGGCTGCTGAGTTTGCTGTCCTGGGTCCAGAACTCCTTTTATTAGTTTTTGCAAAGGTAGGTTGTTAATTCTGGGACCAGATACACACAGCAGCTGGGAGTGTGAATCCTTAACTGGCTGAGGGACTGGTGCTATCCCTGCCGTTGCTCAGAGAAGCCCTCGGAGTTCTTTTAACTTATAATGGCTGTTACCTGGAGCTCCCTAAAGACCAGAGCCTGAGCACAGAGCTCTCTGATCATATCCTCTTCCCATTCCCTGGCAGGAGCTATCAGTGGGATCTCCCACTGCCTCTGAGTGCAGGGTAATCTGCTGTGTTCAAGCCACTTTACACTACCACACTGCATAATTTAAAGCAGGGTGATAGCTCGGGTTTTGCAAGCCCCATAAGGGAGGTTTCTTCACTTTCCATCCTACCAGATTTGTGCTTGCAGCACAGAAGAGTATTACTCTTGGCAGGTACCAAATATAATTTCAGCGAGGGACAAAGAGGTATTTACAGAATCTCCCATAAAATTAAACTTCCAATCAGTTTCTTCAGACATTTACTTGCCATTCCGAGGAAATAAAAGCGGTGGTAAAAGGGTGACTGAGTACAGGAGATTTGTATCTACCTCGTTTGAAAAATAATAAGGTAAAATGAAATACAGTGGGGGTTTTTTCAGCTCCTGTTGAGGCTGCTTCTTCTGACCATTCACGTGACCTTTTTTGTGTAATGTCAGATTCATCTAGTAGTACATGTTTCAGTAGCAAATGCACATCTAGACAAAGAAGGGGGGAAAAAGGAGGGGATTTAAAATATTGGGAAAAGAAAGTAAAAGTGACTTAGAAATGGAGGTTATTTACCATATATAGGAAATGAAATTGCCTATTATTACAAGCTTTTGAAGTAAAATAATTTCATTTAAATACTTAAGGGTTTTGAGAGATTCAAGTGCAGCAGGAATAATACGATTTTAACATTATGCTGGGAGTCATTTCACTCTTTACTGTGAAAGAAAATTTTGCACATTAAAGTTTTATTGCAGTTTCCCTTCCAATTGTCAGTGTTTCCATAGCAAGTCCAGCAGCTGGAAGCTGATCCTCAGTGCAAGCTGCTAGTTTTCTGTGGATCCTGCAACTCCAGTGTCTATAATCAGAAAGGCCATGACCTGTGCTCTGGCTGTCCAGGTCCCCATAAGTCCTGTGGGAATGGTGTTCCTGTGAAAGTGTGCTGTCTTCTCTAAGTCCACAACTATTTTATTTCAAATTCTCTCCCCTCAACCAAAATCCTACCCATAGCATGATGATGTCCAACATGTGACTGAGAAGCATCCTTCTTTCCCCTATGACTCTGCTTCACCTCCCCTCTTACTGCCTAGTCAAGCTGTAAATGTATCTGCTGCCCTGCAGGCATTCCTCCTTTGGATCAGAATGCCTTCACAGTGCCTGGCCTGGAAGTGAGCCCCTCTGTCAGTCAAACACAGAGACCTTCAGGACTCTGTATGAATTTATTATAAACCATTATTCATTTTTAAATACCTCTTGTAAGTGGAGAAAGGGTCACCCCATCACTTCCCTCCGCAGCGGTGCTGCTGAAGGAGGCTGGTGCTGCCCCTTTCCTCTGTTACTGTACAAAGCTGAGCATCTTCACCATGGTACGACCTGAAATGTATCTTGGTCTTGATTTCTGCTCATGGAACAGTTATTTCCATTCCCCACAAAGGATGACATCAGGAAAATGAAGGAGGAGCCTGGGGATGGAGGTGGGTTACAGAGGTGCCTTATTAATTCAGAGGGTCAGCGATTCAAAACACAGCAATAGCACAGGGACTAAAGCAAAGGCCTCTTTGTATTTATCTTCTTCACAGTGTGAAGTTTAGACAAGTCTCCAGATGTGAGGATGGGAATCTGAACACGAATATGTGATGTTTGTGTGATGTTCTTTCAATCGGAAGCCTACAGGGAAAGCAGTTTGGCAGCCACCTCAGGAGTGAATGGATGCAGGATCAGGGACCACATTCAGTCCAGACTTGAGTGTGGCTGCACTTGCTTTAACTCTGCTCTGAAGTTGTGTCTCTTTAGAGAACCTCCACCTTTTGGAGGTGCTGCAGGTTTGCAGCAATAATAAACAGATTATTCTGGCTCTTGGAGCAATGCTCAGAAAACTGTTTTCATTTCCCTTGCAGACCCTCTGGACCATGAACCTGCTATTTCTCCCTTGCTCCCGCGGAAGGAGAGGGTGGCCCTGGAGAGCAGTTTGAATGAAGATGAGCGGCTGCTTCCAAAGGACAAAAAGCACAACCTCTTCAGTGCCCTGATCAAGAAGAAGAAGAAGACTGCTCCCACCCCTCCCAAACGGAGCAGTTCCTTCAGAGAGATGGACGGACACTCGGACCGCCGGGCGGGCGGGGAGGAGGAGTGCAGGGATGCTGGCAATGGGGCTTTCATTGCACCCCCCACAGACACAGCTGACCCCTCCAAGTTTCAGAACCCAAGCAATGGGGCTGGTGTCACCAACGGGGTTGTTGCTGGGAACTCTGGGTTCCTGTCTCCCCATTTACGGAAGAAGTCCAGCACGATGAGCAGCAGTCGAGGGGTGGCTGGGGAGGAGGAGAGCAGTTCCAACTCCAGCAAGCGTTTCCTGAGGTCCTGCTCAGCCTCCTGTGTGCCCCATGGAGCGAAGGACACGGAGTGGAAATCCGTGACTCTGCCCCGGGATTTGCAGTCCACGGGACGCCAGTTTGATTCCTCCACTTTTGGGGGGCACAAAAGTGAGAAGCCAGCACTGCCTCGGAAGCGAGCAAACGAGGCCAAGACTGACATTGCTGTCAGGGGGACAGTGACCCCTCCTCCACGGCTGCTTAAGAAAAATGAAGAGACCACTGATGATGTGTTCAAAGATGCAGAGTCGAGCCCTGGCTCCAGCCCTCCCACCCTGACACCAAAACTTGGCCGTAGGCAACCTGCTGCCCCTCCTTCCTCCTGTGGGCTCCACAAGGACGATGGAGTCAAATCCAGTGCCTTAGGTACCACTGTGACCATGGACCAAGGTTCTGCTGCCAAACCCAACCCTGCTGGGTTCATGGGGGCCAGCAAGGCTTCCTCTGAGGAGCCACGATTGAGGAGGATCAAGCAGACCTCGGAGTCAGCAGGGAAGGACAAAGGGAAGTTATCAAAGCTGAAACCAGCCCCTCCACTCCCTCTCTCTTCATCCTCCATCGCCAAGCCTGGGAAGGTTTCTCACAGTCCCAGCCATGAAGCAGCAGATGTGGTGTCTGGGCCGAAATCCAAACAGTTGACTCAGGTTGGAGAGGCTGCAGGCAGTGATGCTGTCAAGCCAAACCAGTCAGGGGAAGGTGTGAAAAAGCTGGGGATCCCCTCTGTACCAAAGCCACAGTCCTCTACAAAGCTGCTGCTGAGCACAGCAACCCCAGCTGCCTCTTCCTCGTCCATACCCTCTGCCCCAGGCGGGGACCAGGCGTCATCCACGGCCTTCATCCCTCTCATATCCACCAGGGTCTCGCTGCGGAAGACCCGGCAGCCCCCGGAGAGGATTGCCAGTGGCACCATCACCAAAGGGGTGGTGCTGGAAAGCACCGAGGCTCTGCGGGTCGCCATCAGCAAGAACTCTGAGCAAATGGCAAGCCACAGCGCTGTCTTGGAGGCTGGCAAGAACCTCTACACCTTCTGCGTGAGCTACGTGGACTCCATTCAGCAGATGAGGAACAAATTTGCCTTTAGGGAGGCCATCAATAAGCTGGAGAACAACCTACGGGAGCTCCAGATCTGCCCGGCCACGGCCGGCAGCGGTGCCGCGGCCACCCAGGACTTTAGCAAACTTCTCAGTTCAGTGAAAGAAATCAGCGACATTGTTCAGAGGTAGCAGAAAAAACCGGGTTAGGAACACACAAGTCAAATCAATCACACAATGGGCCAAAGCCAACTGAGGAGAGAGTAACGTGTGGACTGACAAAAGGACCGGGGTGTTCAGGCTGGGGCTGCGCAAAGGACGCAGACTGTGACTGGACGCCCCAGCTCCAAAGGGCAGGGCTGTGTTCAGGAGGCACTTTCCACCCTCTGAACTCAGATTCCCTGTGTTTCATATAGTCGTAATTGTCTTATCTGTGGAGTTCTTGCCTTGTGGACTACAAGTCTAAATGCTGATGTCACGCCATGCCTTTTTAGTAATATTTTATTGTTCTGGACAGACCGTTAAGACTGAAGCCAGGCTGATGGACACTGAGATACCATCCTCCTCAGGAGGACTTTGTACTGCATTTTTGTCCCCTCTCTCTACCCCCCTGTACACGAGGATGAGTGTTTGGATAGCAATATACCCACTGTGTTTCTTGGGAGAGCTGCAGCACATGGCCCTGGCCCGAGTCTGACACTTACCTGCCATTAATGCAACAGATTTGGCGCTTGGGAGGGGAGGGGGAAAAATAATTAGTGTAAATTTTTTTTGAATGACAGAATGCTACAAGTGATGATTGCCCAAATTCTTCCTGTGATTCCACCAGCTGCCCTTTGTTTCTGTGCTTTCAGTAGATTCTCAGTGTTGTTGAGCTCAAATGAGTTGTTGGGTTCCAATGTTGGAGGCAGCACCTGCGGATCTCCCTGGGTAGTGAAACAGGAGTGATGAAGGTCTGGAGGAGGTTGTGCTATCACAATCTCGTGATATCTGACATTATTTGGGCTGGTGTTTGGGGTGAGGGGTTGCAGAGCCCGGGGAGCTGGTGCTGAGCAAGGCATTGCTCCCTGAAAGCCAGAGGGTGGCAGTGAGGGGGGATGGCTTGGGATGAGCTCTGAGACACCACTGTGCCTCCAGCAGCCCTTTTGGCTGAGCCTGCACATTGCAGTGGGTGAGAACTGCTGTGCCTCCAGTTGAATTTCCAGTTTTTTGTTCTGAGAGCAGAGATGGGGCCTGGCCTCTGCCCTCCTGTGCTTTGAGGGGCTGTGGTGCCTGCCTTTCCGTGCCAGTGGAGCTCCCCGGGAAGAGCTCCAACGCCAGTACTCTGGGGTTAAAACTATTAGTACCTTCATGGTGGTGTGGTTCCATCCAACATCAAACAAGGATCTGTGAAGACTGCAGACACTTCCCTTGGGTGCATCTCCCAAGGAAACTGCCACAAAATGCTGCCAGCAGGACTCCTGGCCTTCCTTTCCAAGGTCCTGTGACCTTCCCAACTAATGCAGCGCGGCTGGGAACTAACTGTGACTTGTGACAATAGTGAAAGAACAAGGTTTAGGGCTATTAACAGTGCAATTTAACTCCTCTTAACAGTTCCAAACATGAGAAAAACACATTTTTCATGTCCTGTTCCTCTGTAACTCTTGTGACCCCTCTTGTGTATCTTAAACACTAATTGCCTTCAATTGTATTTTATGCTGTTCTCTTTGGAACTGTTTGTTTTGTATATGATTTCTAGTAGTTCACTCGTGTGTGTTCACACCACTTCTCGCCCTCACAAACAGCCATGACTTCACATGTGACAAATGTTCAAAAGAAAATACACACTTTCTGCCACAGGCTGCCTTTAAAAATGTAAGAAAAGAGAAAAAAAACCAACCCTTGGACTGTCTCTTTCCTGGAGGTACTGTTTTTACTTTGATAACATATTGTGCCACTATATTATACATTTGTATCTTGTTATTACACACTTTTGTAGACTTGTCTTTTTTACAGTGTGTAAATAGCTCTGTCCTTCATCTCTGTGATACTTAAGGGGGTCGTTTCCCCTTTAATTTAGTCCAGTACAGATTGTTTCTGTACACGACTTTCAATTCTTCCTCCTCTCTTTCTCTACTTTTCTTTTTTTTTTTTGATTTATTTTTTATTCCAGTCTCTCTTGTGTAGTGTATTTAAAAATAAATCAATGTTGAGGAAAACCTGTGTTTGTCTGTTAGCAAAGCTTTTCCAACCCAGTTATCTCCCCTTAGATTCGGCATCTGAAAACAGGGGTTCCCTGTCTGGGGGGTTCAGCGTGGCCCTTTGGCACAGAGGGATTTGTGGAGCCAGGCAGCAGCCCCTTTCCATGTTCTTTTGATCTGGCTCTGGGAAGTCAGGAGAGAAAAGAGATGCACAGAATAAAGACTGTGTCATCACCTCTTTTGAATCAAAGACTCCACTGTTGTCTTCAAAGATTTAAATCAGAGATTTGACTAAACTTTTCTTCCTGTTAACGGTTTGTAATCTGTAATTCAGCTGCTCTTGTGGTTCCCTTCTCCTCTGCTATGAAATGACCCATGAGTTTCTCTCCTTATACAGTTCCCTCCTTCATTTCAGGTTGCCCATTTTTATCTGCAGCCTTCCCAGCAAATCTGGAGGGTTCTGGGTGGGAATGTGACCAAGATCCTGGCGAGGTCAATGTCCAGGCTGCTCTTCAAAGACTTGCATATGGTGAATAGCTGTGGGCTGAGGGAAGATGAAGAAGCTTAACCTGCCCCTAAATACCACCACTCTTGGTGACCTCCATCTCCTCTGGCTTAGGGACCAGTCCGTGGTGTCGTGGGAAGGCAGAGGCCGGGTTACCTGTCTGGGGAAAGCCCCGAGATCTGTGGTGTTGGGAGTGAAAGAGAGGGGATTAAAGGCTAAATTTAGCTGAGTACAGTAGGAGTTGATTTAACAGATCGATGCATTTAACAGTTTGATTGCTCCAATTTTCAAGGCTATTGAGCTTGAAAGTGAGAGTGCTCTGGGGGAAAAATAGCTGTGTTTGTGGTTTTGTTTTGGTTTTCCTGTCTTTGAAATTACAATGTTCGCTCTTTTAAGTTTTAAAGGAAAACTTGTCATCTTGCCTTTTGTTGAGAAGTTGCTTGTCACTAGATGTAAAATGTGGTCAGTGTTTTAGGCTCTTTTCTCTTAAAAATCCCACATTATTACAGACAGGCTGGTGTGACATCCTGGCTTGTGGAGGTGCTGCTGGGCCAGCAGTGCTTTCAGGTGTGTGGGAGTGCTGCCTGTCCCCCAGGATGGTCAGGGACAACCCACAGCCTCTCCCTTGGTTGACATTCATCCTTCCACAATTGAAAAGAAAGGAAAACACACCTAAACACAGTGTCACCTCTGAGGAGAGGGATCCTGACATCACCTGTGCATCTAAGAGCGGGCTGGCAGCAGAGCAGGGGACACTCCCGGTCCAAGGCTGAGCCCTGACCTGGGTGGGCTGCTGGGAATGATGCTCCTGAATCAATCCATGGCCAGTCCTGATGCCTGGGCAGTGCTGGTGCCCCTAAAGCTGTGGATGAGGGACAGCCCTGTGAGTCATTCCCGTGTAGAGGCTGGGCTCAGAGCTGTCCTCCCTGGCAGTGCTGCCCAGTGGGTGTTGAACGGTAGATCCAGCTCAGCAGAAAGTTGACCTGCATCCAGTCCAGGCTGAACATTTTCCTGTTGAGGGTTCAGTGCTTGTCCTGCCATCCATTCTGCTGATAAAGGTCCCACCTGTGCTCGGGAGCCACAGCACTGCATGACCCAGTTATGATACACGAGCCTCTTCATGAGTCCCTTGGATGTGATTAAATCGGGCTCTTTCTCTGCAGAGGATCCCCTGGGCTTCTGAAATTTGCTGTTCCTGTTGTGTGTGTTTGTAGTGCTGCAGGTCTGCTCGGGGTGGAGGAAAGGTGAGGAGCAGCCTGTGGGAATGGAGTGGATGGGCGGAGACGGGGCTGGGACAGGGACAAGGGTTGTGCCTGAGCAGGGGAGGATAAGGGGGTGTTTTATAGGGGGTCCCAGCAGTGGTGATGTTGGCAGCGTCTGCATCAGCCCTTGCTGCCTGGGCCCACTGGCTGTGTGTAGAAGAATCCAGTGCCAGTTTGGTGCCATCCCTGTGTGGGTTGGCTGGCACAGCAGACAGTGGTACCAGAGCTCCAGGAATGTCCTGCCTTGTCCACGCTCCTCTCTGCCACCTGTGTGGCCGTTCCACAGTGGATCCAGCTCCTTACAGTTTGTTGTGCAGGTGGGTTCCAAGGTCTCCCGCTCACAAAGGTGTTGGGGGTCTGGGTGTCCCCTCAGGAGCTGCTTCACAAAGGGACTGGGGAGGGGAGGATTTGGGAAGAGCTGGATGGGAGACACCACATCCAGTGTGCAGGGAAAGGCTTTCCAGCCTCCTGGGGATCGTTCTTTGCACGTTCCCCCCTCCTTCCTCCCAGACACACCCCCAGACTCCAGGCAGTTATTTTCCCTTCACTTTTACCTCCCCTCTCCCCGCAGCGTTAATCACTAAGGAGCAATAATGGAGAGCCTGGAATGCTGCCTCTTCCCAAGCACACCAGCCACCCTAAGGTGTGTGCCAAGGCGAGCTCCAGGGGTGCCACAGCCCCTCACCTGCCCCACATTGCAGCCTGATGGGAACCCCTTTCCTGCCAGAGGGTGAGCAGGGGCATGGCATCACCCCTGTGGCACCAAGCTGGCCATCAAGGAGCCCTGGGGTGCAGGGGCTGAGCCCAGCTCTGTCCCACCTGCCAGGTAAGTGCTTCACTTTCAGTGAGTTCTACAGAGGTTATTGGACATCAATCAGCCTCGTTATACGTGTGCTTTTATCGTGCTGCTCTGAGCCTGTTCCTCTCCTGCTCTTGAGAGCGGTAGCTCAGGCATCCCTGTGGCCACAGCATTGCCCGGCAGTTTTCCTTTCCCTTTCTGCAGCAGCCAGTGCCACTTTTCCCTGCAATGATCCATCACGGCAAAGCCAGGGATTTACCGGCCCTCACTAACCCAGAGTTGCTCCAAAACTCTTTCCCCTTCCTCCCTCCCCATCCCTCCCCCAACTCCAGTGCAGGGTAAAATTGATCAGTGCGTATTTATTGATGGTTTGAACACTCAAAAGAAAGGGGGGAAAAAAAAAGAGTAGTTGCCATAGAAACATCGATAAAGCTCCCGTCTCCACTGAGGGATGCGAGCGCGGCGCCTGCGTCCCGATCCAAACCAGGGCCTGTGCTGGGGCGGAATCGAGAGGGATGGAGGTGGCTTTGGGGGTGCCTGGGGCGGGGGGCTGTGTGGGCTCAGCCATCCTGAGTGCTGTTGGTCTCTGCTGTGGTCCCCACAGTGTGAGGTGGTCCTGGCAGCAGGGATGCAGGGGAGGGAAATGCCCTTCCTCACCTTCGCAGCTGGTCGTATCTCCATGTGAGGACCAAACCCTGGCATCCTCTGTATCCCTGAAAACCTGGAGTTTCTCCCGTTCTGCACCCTCCCTAGATGAGCCTGGTCCGGTGTCTCCATCACTCCTCCTTGAACCCCATGGCTGATGTTTTCCCGGGGGTTCCAGCTCCTCCATCCAGCCTTTAGTTACTGCTCCTGCTGCCAGAGCAACTCACGCAGCACTGCATTAAGTGGTCTGTCTGCTTGATGGATATTACAATGCACCTCTTGCAGCCTGATTTAGGGGTTTTTTTTAATCTTTTTACTCCCCCAACCAAGTCCTGCCATGGTCTCTGATTTTTGAGGGTGCAATTTAGCGCTTGCAAATCATCTCCCGGCTCATTTTTGTGCCTGCAATAAAATATCAGCAGTCGCTCAGTGTGTAAGTTGCTGTTAGTGCCTGCAGCAGGTAGTTAGAGCTCTGATTGCTGGTACCTCTGGCAGGCACAGAGCAAATGCCGACGCTGGCAGAGCTCAGTCTGCCCAAAGGAGGGGAAGGCAGTGTCTGGGCAGTGGGGTTTGTCTTGTACCGCCGTGGCTGCTGGCTTTTGGGGCTGGTTATTCCCAAAGCTGCATCACTGGGGACTGGAGAGCAGGGAGACACTGAGAAGTCCTCAGTGAGGTGCAGAAGTCCTTGTTTCAGCCCTTCTGCACCCAAATTCTACAGCTGGGAATAGGTGGGGATGAGGCCAGGAAGGAATTGGGAAGGGCCAGGCTTCCAGGCAGGTGCTGGGGTGGTGTGACAAGGATACCAAAGGTCGGTCATCACCGCCTCACCCTGGTGAGGACTGACTCTGTGGGCCAGAGAGTGAAAGGGATGTTGGGGCTGTGGCAGGACTGGTGATGCCAGGGCAGGTTTCTGTGCTCATGCCAGGGATTGCTAAGGACAGGATTTTCTCAAACTCCGCTGCTCTGCCCTGGTTTTTGCACGCAGGAGCTGCCTCGTGTAAGCGGCATCTTGACACTAAGCAGAATTTGCTGCCGGAGGGACTTTTCCTTAATAGGCAGGAGAGCAGCAACTCGGCGGAGAGCTCTGAAGGACCCTCTCCTCCCTAACAGCCGGCCCTGGATGGCAGCTACAGGCAGTCCCTGGGGACTGTCACCACCAAGATTATCCCACTGTAACCCTCCAGCCTTGCTGTCTGGCCCTACTGGCACTGCCCGTTCTGGTGTGTCACCCCTGCTCTGCCTGTCCCCATGTGCCATCCCTGCTCTCGGCCAGCACTGCAGCACTGGAGCCCCAGTGCTCGGCCCTTTCCTTGTGCCCCTGCAAAACTGTCTGTGACCAGGAAAGGGATGCGGGGGCTTCTTTTTAAGGCACCCTCCTCTTCTTCTGTTGCACTGGTTGGGAACAGGGACATGAGACCTAGAGGAGGGCTGCGAGCGGAGCAAACGCGGTGTCCCCCATCCCCGAGGCAATCCCAGCAGCAAAAAAACCCCAATACCCTTTTGTCCGAGCAAACCCAGGCGAGATGGAAGGGAAGGACGGGACGGGGTGACCCGCAGGAGGGCGGGGGGGGGATCAAATCCAAGCCCTCATCTCCCGAAGCGGAAGGTGAAGCCCCCTTTTTTCCTGTTGTAGCCGTTGAGCTCCTCGGCCAGGTTGCCCAGGGTTCCGCTGCGCTTCTCCCCCGCGGCGGGCAGCACCTCGGAGCCCCCCCGCCTGCCCGGCCGCTGCCCGGCCCCCGCCGAGCCGTAGTCCCGCAGCTCCCGGGCGATGCCCAGCAGCGCGTCCAGCTCCTCGCTTCGCCTCCGCTTCGCCCCTGCCCTCCAGCCGGCGCCCGGGTCCTCCGCCGCTAGTTGCCACCTGGGACCGAGCACGGTCCCCTCCCCGGGGCGTCCCGGCTCCCGCCGCTCGCTGGGAGGGAAGCAGGTCCCCAGGCTCAGGAGGAAGAGGCAGGACAGCGAGTAGGATGCTCTCATCTGGGGGAAGCACAGGGAGGGAAAGGCAGGTCAGTGAACCGCCGAGCATCCTCGCGCGGCGGCTGGGGCAGCAGCACGGGATGCCCTCGGCCCCCAGGTCCTCACCCCTGCGGCAGCACCCCCAAACCAGCCCTGCTGGCCCTGCTAGAACGTCACCCCACACCAAGCACCCACTGCTCCTTCTGCAGCCTCCACACCAGCACCCAGCCCCAGTGCGGGTGCTGGGGGAGTCTGAGCTCCCCCAACGCTTCCTTCAGACCTGCTGCCCTTCAGCAGCAGCAGCTCCGTGCTCACAAATCCCAGCCTTGCAGCGACTCCCCTGGTTCGCAGCCGGGAGCCAGCCGGGCTCTGCTGGGGTGGGGGGCTGAGAGCCGGGCAGGGCGAAGGGCTCCAGAGTTGCCCCCTCCTCTTGGAGGCACCTCGGGAGGACTTTGTGCATCACCCTGATTGTCCCCACGAGTAAGTCCTGCCCGCAGTGCCTGGATGACACAGATGCAGAGGAAGGTTCTCGACATCCCTCTGCTTTATGGGGGTCGAAGGTGCCCTGGCAGTGAGGTCTGAGCAGAGTGGGAGTGAGCACAGTCCTGGGTTGTGTGCAGTGGTGCCTCCCACAAAGGCTCAGGAAGGGAAAATGGTGGCATTATTATTATTATTAATTATTATTATATTTATTATTTGCTGGAGATGTTGCCTTAAAAGTCACTGCAGCTTCTGGGGGCCGGGGTTTCTGCCCTGTGGTTGCAGGGTGGGGGCTGCTGCAGGTGGTAGCTCCTCACTCCTACACCAGACCCAGCTGCACCAAAGCCCCTACATGCCCTCCCCAGCACCCCTCAGCCCAGGGGCTTCACTTCTGGGTGCTCCCTGCCTCTTTCACACCTTGCTGTCATTTTGCTCTCTCCCTTTTTCCACCCAGTTGCCCATCGTGGAGCCAAATCACTGGCTGCAGCCAGAGCAGGGGGTGCTGAGTCCCTTCCTGGGGTCTGGGGGTGCCGGTGGGTCCCCAGCTGCCTCCCACCAGCCTTTGCCTCCTCACTGGCTGCAGGTGTGAAGCAGGTATGTGGGGACAGACAGACAGACAGATAGATAGACAGACACATGCCAGCCACTCACCTCTCTGCCCTGGCGCTGCCCAGCACTGCCAGCCCTGGCCCTGCTCCGTGCTGCCCTGTGCCCAGATGAGCAGCCAGCCCACCTTGGGCCATTAAATACCCGCCAGGTCTAATTGCTGTGTCACCTCTTGAACGTGTGGCCAAAGAGAGCAGAGGGTGGGATTGTCGGGGAGGGGGCTGGAGAGGGGGATGGGGGGGACAGGGGTTGGTGGAGCTGCCACGATGTGAGAACGGCAACACCGCTCATTAATGCGCCGCCTTCATTTGCTGCCTTGTTTGGAGCGGTGGCTGGGAGCTGGCCTTGAGCCCCTGGCAGCTGGGGATGCTGCTGGGAGGGAGGGTCTTGTCTGGGGGCACAAGTGTGTCCCCCCCCACTTGGCTGGGTGTCTTTGTGTGCAGCTCTTGGGGGTCCCAGACATACGTGCAAGTGTGGTGGGTACACAGGCACCAAGGGAGACTCCTGCACCCCCAAAGTCCCCCAGGGACTGGCCCCACGTGGACAAGCCCAAGTGCTCCCACCCTCCCTGGTCAATGCATGCAGCCAGCAGTGCTGAAACGTGGTCCCCAGTGCCTGGGACCCTGATGTCCCCTCCGGGTCTGTCCTGGCCTGCGACAGAATGGGATGTGGGGTGAGCAGCTCAGAGGGAAGGGGCTGAGGGCATCGCTTGGTGCTCTGCCTGTCAGAGCAGGGAGAGGGTTCCCTTGGCTCTGAGACCTGCTGCACTCCCAGTCCCAGCCCCAGGGCCACCCTGAGGTCCCACGGTGCCTCAGTTTGGGCTGGAGCTCTGGGAAGCCTCCGCTGCCCCCCGGTTCTCCCCAACCCTTGTTTTGCAGAGTGGTTTTGGCTCGGTGATCGAGTTCCCGAGGATTCCATGCCACGAGCCTGGCACAGGGAAGGAGCTGTCCCCACAGCACAGCAGGGGCTGCAGCGACCCAGTGTCACTCCCTCTGCCATCACCACGGCAGGTCCCTCCGGCGATGTCCCCACGGGCACGGCCGCCGAGACGCTGGCTAACGATGAGATCCTTTTATTAAGGAGTTTAGAAAGTCCACATGTACAGCGTTGGACACACTCACACACGACCTAGAGAGACTTCACGGCACTGCTACACACCACGACCTGGCTCAGGGCTTCGCCAGGGAGGTACGTGGCCACACCCCGGACCCCCAGTCGCCCCCGCCCTCCCCTCTCCGGGGAGGTGTCACCACGGACAGGTTTAACCTAATCCGGGGCCATGGAGCAATGTGTGCGCTCTTGGGAATAATCCTGGGAAATCCTGCGCCTTGGCATGGATTAAATACCTCTCGTGCAAGTCAAAACAAAGTCATTGGGGGGTCCCGGATGACACAGGCAGTTACGCAAGGATGTGCTACCGACAAACCGACGTACAGTGTCCCCTCCCCGGCGTGGCAAAACACCAGTGGAGGGGTCTGGGGAGGGGAGGGCCTTCCCACCCGGCACATGGCTCCATCTGCCTTCCTGGCCCAAAGGCAAGTGCTAGAAAACACAGCTACAGCTACTCCACAAAATAAATGAATGAGAAGTAAAGATGGGTGCAGGCGGGACCCTTCCTGGAGAGGTCCAGTGGGGCACAGGAATCCCCTGGGAAGCTGTCAGGGCTCCTGCTCTTGAGCTGGGAAATGCCACTGCTGAGCTCCCCAGATTCCGTGGTTCCAGAAAGCCTGACCAGCTGCTCTGGGCAGGGTTGGAGTAGGTAGAGCTGGTGCCTGCACTCAGAGCTCATCCTCACCCGAGGGCTCTGAGGAATGTCTCTGGAACAGGGAAAAGCAATCCCAATGCATTGTTTGTCCTTGTTTTCCTCGCAAAACAGACAGACAGGGGCTCACCCAGCAGGTGAATGGGTTTGTCCAGCACAGGATCCGAGGTGGGAAGGCTTAAAAAAAGAAGAATCACGGAGGGCAGTACAAACCTGGCACAGCTGGGAAGCTGAGCCTTTGATCTCCCCATGCCTTGAGCCCCCCTGGAAATAGGGACGCTGGGAGTTATCCTCCCCTCCTCGGTCCATCCATCTGTCCAACAGTGTTTCGGGGGGCCAGGGCTCTGCTCCCCATCGCTGCTGTAGCACAGGCAGAAAATGATGGACAGGGTGACTGGGTCCCTGCTGTCTCCTTCCTCCCTGCTTAAGAGCCTTCTCACATTTGGTTCTAGGTTTTTTTTGGACAAAATCCCCCATTTGAGTCCTTCCAGGGAGCCAGCAGGAGACATCAGTCCCGCACCCCACAGCAGCTCCTGCTTGGGTTGGCTGGTGCGTGGCGCCGCTTCTGCCCAGTTATCAGGGCCCTGCAGATGCTAAGCCCCACTCGGGGCTTCTTTTTGCAAAACCTTAACGGGATTTGAGGAAATGAAAGGCTTTGGATATCTGCAGGTGCCGAGCCAGCGCGGCTCAGCCGGGGTGAAAATGAATGCGGGTCCCCGGGCCGGCAGTGAGCAGAGGGGGCTCACGTGGGGGATGTGTCCGTGCTGCCCAAAGCCAAGGGTTTGGGGAAAGGTCACAGCTTTTGGATGGCCGACATGAATCCGAGTGAGTCTGGCTGGGAGGGAGGAGCTGCGAAATGCCGGCAGAGCCGTGCTGGGGAGTGAACCTTCCTCGCTTCCTCCTCCTACTTGCTGTGCTCCCCATTTCTCCAGTGCTGCCAAAACAGCTCCATGCCATGCTCAGTTCTGGGTGGGCGCCCTTGCAGCACTGCACCAGCTTGCTTTGGGGTGTTCTGACCCACAGGGAGCTCCAGGAGGCAGGACAGGGACAACAGGGACTAACGAGCTGGTAGTCGTCCCTTCCCAGCTGTGTTGCTCTTCCAGGGGCAGAGGCAAATGTTCTGTAGTCCAGAGAAAGAATCACTGGCACGGTCAGGCTGACCCAGCTGAGCCCTCCCCATCACTAGTAGCACCATGGGGGGAGCTGGAAGTGTGGAGCAGCCTTGTACCAGTCTGGGGGCTCTAGGGGTCTTGGGGCTCCCTGTGGCAAGTGCCCCCAGTCACTCACCACCTTGGTGAGGCCACTGCCTGGAGTCTGTGCCTGGAGCAGAGGTGATCAGAGGTGCTCAGCCTACCTGGGCTACTGCATCCCTCCCTACCTCCAGGCAGCCCCTTCTCTTCCTTGCTGGACCCTGCTGGGCACTGCTCACCAAATCCCTGCATCCCACTGCCCTCTCTGCCACACCCATGAGCACCAGCCACGGGTCACGCTCTGGCCAGGACAGAGCCATTCTGGCTGCAGCGGAGCCATGGCAGTGGGAAGCAAAGGTCCAGCAATGTCCGTGGATGCCTGGGAGATAAAGTCACCCTCACTGGAGGCAGGTGCTCCCCAGAGGCCCCTCAAAGATGGGCCAGCCCTCGGGGAGGATGGGGAGGATGGCAGCTGGGGGGGGACAGGGCTGCAGTGTGGTGGGGAAGGACAGGGGGCTGGGCACAGTGGGGGGGGCTCGTGCCATCCTGCTAATTCTCTTCCCGGATGGGCCGGATCTTCATCTCGGTGAATTTGAGGGAGTACTGCCAGCCGGTCCAGGAGGACCACTCGATGCCGTCAGCGTAGGAGCTGTGGTGGCCCTTGAGGTACTGCCCGTTGAGGTTGGAGGTGTGGCAGTTGCGGTACCACCAGGCACCGTGGTAGAAAGCGGCGCAGTTGTTCTCCGAGTGGTCGTTGTCCAGGTCCTTGGTGGTGAACTTCATCCCGTTGTGCTTCAGGAGGGAGTCACCTGTCCCGGGGGAAAGGAGATGTGATGAGCCCTTCCTACCCTTGGGCCAGCTCCCTGCCCCATGGGACTCTCCTGGGCACCGCAGTGGGATTCCTACAATGGGTCTCCTCCTGCAAAAGCCCGTTAACTGCCTCGAGCTCCCTGCAGCCGCAGGGATACAGCCAGTGCCACTGCCAGAGGAGACTGGAACACCCCAGTGAGGGGGTTTGGTGGCTGTGGGCTCCCCTTGCCCCGTGGGCCCACATGTGTCCCCCCACTCCGCTGCCTCACCTGCTGTCCCTGAGTAGTCGGTGACGGTGATGGGGTACCCGTCCTCCTCAGGGTCCACAGAGAAGAGCCCCACCCCAAAGCTGCCGTAGTGGGCGAAGGCAGTGCCGTTGTCAAAGTCCTCCAGGTCGATGCGGAGCTCGTAGGTGCCCTGGACTGTCAGCATGTGGATCCTCTTCAGCCCTGCAGCAGAGGGAAGGGGTGAGTGCAGGGACCCCCCTGGGGATAGGGTGGCCAGTGGTCCCTGGGAAGGGGGCCCGGGGTGGGACAGGGAGCAGTTCCCACCCTCCATCCCTCACTCTGGCTGCATGGCCAAGGGCACATGCTCAGCCCCATTACCTCCCTGCCCTGTGCAGCCCCCTGACACCCTCCCTGCCCGCCCAGCCCATCACTCCCAGGACATGGGCACTGGCCGAGGGCATCTTGGTGTGCCCTCCTTTGCAAAGGAAACCCTGGACCTCTTCAGGGGGCCCCAGGCTTTGCCAGCCCAGCCAGGAGTGAGCACTGCCAGCCCCACACACCTAACCAGTGCTCTCCCGTCAGCTTCCCAAAGCCATCCCGGTAGGCTTCCCAGCCACGGAAGAAGTTCACAGAGCCATCTTCTCGCCGCTGGAACACCTGAGGAGACACACAGGGCATCAGTTGTGGGGCTGCTCCAAGCCTGTGCACCCTGGGCAGCCTCCCTGCTCCCCCCTGTGCTGCCCACCACTCCCTGCCACTGCCTGATTACATACAGGCACAAATTAAACCCCATCAGCTCAGTCATTACACAGGGATGCTGGGGAGAGGTCCCCGGAGAAATACTGGATCGTCACCTGCCAGATCCCAGGGGTGGGTGAGTCAGTTCAGATAAAACCCTTCACAGGATCCTCCATCTGGAGCAGAGCCCCAGAAACCTGTGGCACACTCCTGTGGGAAGGTGTCCTGTGCTCCTGGGAGTGGTGAGCACACTGCACCCACCTCCAACCAGCCTGGGTCTGCTGTTGCACATGGGAGCAGAGGTATGGACAGACGGATGGATGGACAGCATGACCTGAGGTCTGTCCTGCAGCTCGTGCAGTCCAGACCAGTCCAAGCCCTCCTGCCAACGGTGTGTGTTCAGAGCTGTGTAAAACCCAGCAGTTGATTTCCCCCTCCTGGATCTCCACGCTCTCCTGGGCAGCCACCCCATTACAAGGCATTATCCCTGTGATGGCATCGTTAGTCTCCCAGAGACTTTATCTCCCAGAGAAATTACCTGGAGGGGCACTGACTGCCCTGACCCCTGCAGAGCCTCCAGATCCCGGGGCTCAGCATGTCTTTTCTCCTCAGAGCCTTTCCCTTTTCCTCTGCCATCTGCTCATTGGTGTGCTGTGTCCTGCGTGTTTCATCCCCTTTTATCCCCTTTTATTCGGGTCTGATTTATTGACAGCAATCCAGAAAATGCTGCTTCGTATCTGACCATTTGAACTTAATTAAGCCTCCAGTCCTGGATTAATTGCATAAAGTTGGCTGAGCCAGCCTGCCCCACTTCCACTGAGTTCTGCGCTCCTGGGGCTGTGGCAAGGAGCACTCAGTGATTTAGGAAAAGCCATCCCATGCCCTGGCCGGGCAGAGCACCCTGTCTTTGGGGCTGGACCCCAATTCCAGGAACACCGATGAGCCCTGATGCAGTCTGGGAAGCCACCGTGCTTCTGCTCCCCTGGGCTGCTCCTGCCCTCCTGCCCATGCAGGGTTTCATCCCTCATGAGCTTCACACCGGTTTGCCCTTCACCAGACGGGCATTTTCGGGGCCGTGCCTGCTGGCCCCAGGCTCCGACACGCTCCTCGGCATGGCCCGGCTCTGATCCTGCTGTACTTACCTTCTAGAATTAGAGCCTTAATTTTTATCCCTGCGTTGAGCACTTGAGAAGCTGTGGTTAAGCCCATTTAAAGGGGCTTTCTTCAGGCTTGCTGTGAAAGGGGGACAGCACGGCTGGACGGGGGCCTGAAGCTGATTTTCCCCAGCCAGCGTCGGCTCCGGCGCTGCCGTGTGGGGAAGGCAGTGGATGCAGCACCAATACTCCCTCTTAATCGGCTTTGACCCGTGGTTTTAAATAGGCCAATTGCCTGAGTTGTGCCCAGGGAAGCATGAGGGACATGGCTCCGTTGGCTGAGCCTTGGCACGGATCAGGAATCCCCCCAGAGGAGCCCTCAGTGCCCCACTGCCCACCAGGCTCGTCCCCAAGGGAAATTGGAACTGGGTTGGAAGGGCTGGCGGGAGCTGGAGGTCCTGTGTCCTCCCAGGTCTCCTGCTCCATCCCCATCATCTCTTATCCACAGTCCCTCTTGTGCTTCCTTTATGCATCCACCGTGCACTCCTCCTTGCCTCCCACACCAGGATGCTGCCTGCACTGGGATGCTGGGTGCACTGGAACACTGGGTGCACTGGGATGCTGGGGGCACCGGAGACCCACAGGCTCATCGCCCTCCAAGCCCTGCCTTGCTGCTCTTCTCCTCCTCATCAAATATGCATTACCCCCTCTTAAGCAAAAAGGATTTCCTTCCCTTTAAAGGCGAGGCTGAAATATTTATCTCCCTCGCTCTCTGCCTCGCCCGGTCACACTTGCAGGACAGGGACAGGCTCCTGCGAAGGCACCAAACCAGAAAAATTGGTTAAAAGCAGAGAAAAGCAGGAGCATCGGCCTGTGCTGTGGCATTAGCAGTGAGGAAAGGCTCTGCTCCCTCTCCCTCAGCTCCACCAAACCCATGGTGTGCTTGAAACCCAGGCAGGCCCAGTCTGGGGACAGACTCTGCCATCGCTTATCTGCCTGTGCAGTGCTTGGGCTCCTGGTCAGGTTTTTGGTGGCCGTGGCACAGACCCCTCAGCCCTGGCCCCACAGTGTTCCTCTGAGCCCTGTCACAGCAGAGAGACCATCTTCAGGCTCAGCCATGGACAAGGCAATCCCAGAGCATTGCAGAGCCAGTCTCCGGGAAGTGCTGATCTCCACAGCCGACAGCACTGCCCATCCCGGGAACTCGGCTGCTCCCGCCTGTCCCCACCACCAGGAGTATCTCGTCCCTGTTTGTGGCGACACATAAATCATATCTTCTGGAATCAACAGGTTTTTCCCCAGGCTCCTCTCTCCTGCTGCCTTCAGCTTACCCAGCCCATGTGTCAATGCATCAGTGTCTGCTCATCCTCCAGCCTGCTCTGAGACCCCTCCAGTGAAGGATGAGCTGGTGAAGCCGTGCCCGGCACGGCAGGTGCCCATGAAGCTGGAAGCTGTCATTTTACATTACCACAGCCCTAGTCCTGCTGGCACAGCCTTTTCTTCTGCATCCTTCAGCTTTCCCACCACTTTCCAATGGGCACTGTACATGGAAAATGATGCTGAGGCACACAGAGCCATTGTGGCACCGTGGCTTACAGGGCCGAGATGCTGGATGGAGGCTCAGGGGCACCGTGAGGAGCGTGTGGCCTTTGCAAAGACATTCCAAAGACAAACAGCACGTGAAAAGGCAACTTTTTGAAGCCTCCTGAGACGCTGAGCCTTCCTTGCCATCCATCATCCCATTATTACTTTAATAAAGTGCTGGAGGTGAGTGTCAAGGAGGGAGTCGGGGTCAGGCTGGGCAATCACAGAGCTGGACCCCGGCGCTGCCACGAGGATGGGTCAGCCCGGGGCAGCCACTGCAATTACAGTCGGCGCTGAGCGCAGGATGTGGATGTTCCCATCAGCACAGGGCACTGACCTGGATCCGCATCCCCACCAGCTGCAAATGTGGCCCCACTGCTGGCAGGCAGGACCAGGGGGGATAAAACAGCTGTGCCTTGCTCAGCCTTCCCGAGGCAGGGGATAGGGAGTGACCAGGGAGCTGCCTCTGGCAAGGGGACAGGGTGGCACTGCAGATCACACCGTGGGGACGAGGAGGTGCTGAGTGGCACCCAGTGAGCTCTTCCCCCTGCCCTGTGGTCTCTAAGCTGTCCGTGCAGGCTAAAGCTTAGCTCAGCATCTCCCAAGCTCCCGAGTCAAAATTGATTCAGCTGCTGCCATCACTTCCACCCACCCACCCACATGCAAATAAGCCCAAATGTCAGGAGTAATCGCTCCAGAGAGAAGGAGGAGGGGAGGGAAATTTCCCAGGCTCTGCACCACGACACCCTGCTGTGCCATGGCTTACCTGGAGCCCGGATAAGCCAGTGGACACAAGGACCCTCTTCGTCCCCAGCCCTGTGGGACATGGCTGAGACAACCCCTGTACCCAAGGGACCAGAGGTATGTTTGGGACCTGCTGCTGCAGAGCAGCCACAAGAAACAGGAGCTGGGGCTGTGTGCTCTCGACCCTGCTCTGGATGTGTCTGTCTCTGGAACACTGGGATTCAGCACCTGGTTTGGCTCCTCATCCCATCGAGACAGGGCAGAGCCGAGGTGCTGCCTGGCTGTGGTGCCACAGGCAGTGCTGTGCCATCCCATGCTCAGACCCCCACAGTGCTGCCAGGCTTAAAATCATTTACTTCGCCCCCTCCCCAGCTCAGCCCGAGCCCTCCTGGCTGCAGCAGCTTTAAATAAGCCTCTGAGTGTCTCGCTAATCACCTTGGGCTGCTCTTCAGGCATGGCTGGGGCTGGTGGAGGCTGTGCAGACTGTGCATGGGGTTTGCAAAGACCCTCCACATGCTGAAGAGCCAGAGAGGTTCTCCCCTTTTCCTTCTGTGAGCCCCCAAGAGATGAGGTCTCCAGGGCTGCACTGTGCCTTGGTTTCCCCAGCTGAGCTGCTGGTACCCACCCACAGACCACAGGTTCCTCCCGCTCAGGGTGGGCGCTGGGAGGTCAAAGGCTCATCAGTCCCTGGGGGCAGGGGGGCTAAGCTCCCTCCTGGCACTGCTCAAAGCTGCTTAGGGGAATCAGATCGTGGGGATTTGTTTCCCAGAGCACCCAGCTGGAGGGGTGCTGGCTAGCTCGGCTCACCCAGCGTGTCCCTGGGGCAGAGGCTGCCTGCCCACCCCTCCCAGTGAACCCCCACCACCTCCCCGGGACCACCTCCTGCCCTGCTGGCACCCCCGGTGATGCCCTCTGGGCTAGGGGAGGCTGCTCACACCCGAGTGGTCCCTGAGGCAATAGGGGGGGCTCCAAGCTTGGGGCTGCCGTGTCCCCCTGTTCCCCCTGCTCCCTGCCCCCATTACTGTGATTACGGGGCCGTCGCAGCCGCCGTGGCAAAGCAAATCGGACAGGGCAGCCAGGGAGAGAGTGAATCAGCGCAGCATCCCAGGCGCCCCAGGCACCCTGGCCTCAGATGAGGCCAAGAGTGCTGGGTTTGGGGTCTGACCTGAGCCCCAGCAGCAGCTCACCGTGTCCACGAGGACATGGCAAAGCAGAGCCACGTGCCCCATGGCACAACTGCAGCCACGCTGTGCCCCACTGTGCCCCAGCCCCACTGAGAAGGACGAACTCCTTGGATGCCTTGGCATCCATCTCCCTGCCTGAAACCACCCTCCAGCTCCAGCCAAACTCCCCAGCCCAGTCCAGGGCGGGGCTGCTGGGCTCCAGCTCGGGGGTCTGGCTGGCACCACTGGGAAGCTCAGTCAATGCTGCCAGCACGGGCATTGACTGGGTGCCTGTGCGCAGCCAGACCTCCTCAGCATTTATGCCAGATCCCAATGACACATTCAAGTGTCAAAATTGACATCTCCCACCCCCGGCATCCCAGCACGGGGCCAGCCCATGGCCAGTGGTGGCGTCCCCCGGTGTCCCCCAGCCTGGTGGCAGCTCACCGTCCAGCCGCCCCCGTCCGTCGTCATGTCACAGTAGACCTGGAAGCCGGAGGGATAGTGCGTGGGGAAGATGGAGTAAATCCCGTCCTCTTGCTGTCCACTCGCATAGATGTCAAAGCAGTCTCGGGGCCGGGAGCCTGCAGCGTGGCATTGGGATGGGGTGGGACGAGGAAAGCTGGTTAATTAATGATCTAATTTAGTGTCTT
Source organism: Neopelma chrysocephalum (assembly GCF_003984885.1). Taxonomy (NCBI): domain Eukaryota; kingdom Metazoa; phylum Chordata; class Aves; order Passeriformes; family Pipridae; genus Neopelma; species Neopelma chrysocephalum. The sequence goes on from NW_020897735.1 coordinate 5,608,811, forward strand.
GCCATTTCTTCCAGGCTCCCGACCTTGCTTCCAGCTCTAGTTGGCTGCTTGGTGCTGCCTTGCTCTTTCCTTCCTTTCCCCTCCAATGCTCATGGCGAGCGGTGCCCAGGGGGACGCTGCCACCACAGGGAGCCCCCAGCAGCTGGCAGGGACTGACCCCACGTCCCCTGTGTGATGGCAAGGGCACGCTGGGACCCAGCTGGGGATGGGGGAGCCGATGCCCAGAGAGGGCTGTGGGCAGAGCGTGGGCACGTGCTCACGACCCCAGGACAGTCTTAGCTGCGACTCGGCGAAACACTGATAAATGTGACTGTTCGAGCCCGTGCAGGGCCATACTCTGCACCCAAATGGAGGCAAATGGTCACTCCTTGCTCTGCCTTTGCCCCAGATACATCTGCAGGGGTGTGAAGTGGCTTTTGTGCTGGTTTATAGACGACTGGTGAGAAACGTGGTGAGAAACCCCCCCTTCCAGGACACACCTCCCTATCTCCCTCCTCCTCCACCTCCTTGCCAGCCCCCTCGCTGTATTAAATCCCTTCTCCAGGGTAGTTTGCCCCATCTTGGGTGGTTTTCCCCCTCCCGAGAGCAGCGCCAGGCGCATCCCTCTCCCCAGGGACTGGCAGGGATGAAGTCTCACCGTTGGAGCATCCCCGGGGCCGCGCCCCCCTGGCCGGTGCCCGCTGCAGGTCAGCCTTGAGGCGGGGCCGGGCACCGCCCCGCTCCTTCTGCAGCGTGTCCAGGACGTCGCTGACGGAGCTCACCAGCCGAGCCATGTTGGTCTGGCTCTCCGAGAGCAGCTGTGGGCAGGGGACACGCGGGGAGGACAAGGAATTGTGGTTAAAAGTGGTTAAACCCTTTCCACGCCCCAGCCCCTTGACACTGTGAGGATGGTCTGCCTGCTCCCACGGCTCAGCAGTGCTGCCTGCCAGGGCATGGGCTGGTGGGGACATAAAGCCACAGCAGAGCCCTTATGGCATCTCTTTTTGGCTGTGGGTCAGTGCCTGTTGCCACCAGGGCTGAGAAATCCCTGACCCTGGGTGTGTCAGTGCTGCCACCCCTCAGGATAAAGAGCATCTCTGGGCAAAGGACAGGATCACGGAGGCGGCAGGAATAGCCGTGTCCTGAGGCAGCCACCAGCTCTTCCTCGTTCCCTGAGGTGACCCGGGCTGGGAGAGTGACACGGGGTGGCCGTGGCAGAGCAGCAGGATGGGGAGCGAAGTGAAGCAGCAAGAAACAAGCAGCTCGGGATGGAGGGAGTTGAACACCAGGAGGGTCAGGCATGGAGCTGAGTACTCAGCCGTGCCCTGGATCTTGCTACAACACCTGGCAGACCCCCAGCATACCCAGGTAAGCGTTGCAATACCGTTCATCAGCTTGGCAATTTTGGGGATTGGAAATAAGGGGAGGGTGACTGCTGCATGAACTGCCCTTGGAAGGGTCCTGTGCTGTGCTCAGCTCTGACTGGAACCTCCAAACTGGACCTGGAGCCAGGAGAACCACAATGTGGGAGGCTGCATGCCCAGCTCATTGGCACTGGGGTGGTTTGGCAACGAGACACTTCCCAACTTGCAGTTGCCAAGAACCCACCTTCAACCTCAGCTCCTTCTGCTGGAGGTCTCCCCCAGACACCATGGGCAGGGGCTGCAACCAGCAACGCCCTCAGGGACACTGGGACAGGGTGTTCTATCCCCAGGGAGCCCCGAACGGCGCTGACAGCCCCGGCTCACCTGGATGAGCCTGCCCTGCTCTCCCTGCAGGGCGCTGAGCTCCTGCCCCATGGCGCTGTGCCCCTTCTTGAGGCCGTCGCAGTCGGCGCGCAGCTGCACAGCGTGTGTCAGCAGCTTGGCCACCTCGTCCGCCACCGTGACCAGCAGGGCCTTCTGCTGGCTCTTGGTGGCCTTGGCCTCGGCGTCGTGGTCGGTGACGGCGCGCAGCAGGGAGATCTGCAGCCCCTCCATGCGGCCCAGGGTGCCGGCGGCGCTGGGGCAGTTGGGGTCGATGAAGATGTTGATGCGGGAGCTGTCGGCTTTCTCGATGGTCACCAGTGCGTTGGCCTCCTCGGGGTTGGTGCTGATGACGGGGGGCGACTCGGTGACGGGCGTGTGGTAGTGGTTCATGAAGAGGATGGCCCCCGTGACTGTCACCGCCAGGAGGACGGCCACTGACAGCAGGACGGTGCACAGGATGTACCCGCAGCTCATCCTCTGTCGGCAGAGAGACGGACACCGTCAGCGCCTGTCCGGACAGACCCATGCTGCTCCCCTTCCTCCGAGAGGTAGGTTCAAACCCTCACAGGCTTTGGGGGGGCCCAGCAACAAGGTTGGCCAAGGGGGTGGTGATGGATGAGGGGAGGTGGGAGACCCCAGGGAGCCCTGAGGCTCTGCCAGGAACGTGGAGGCCACGGGTGAACACTCAGTGAGCAAAGCAGCTAAACCCGCCTGGGAGCAGGGTATGAAATAATAACGAGAGCGAAGGCACGGCAGCCGCCAGCTCCCGCTGGCATGTTTTATTTACGGTGGTGATCCTCGGCTGGAGCAGCCCTGAGTCCCTGGGAGAGCAGCGTGTGGGGCTCCCTGGTGCCCTGACCACAAATATGGGGGAGAGAAAGGGAAAACACCCCCCCGTATTCCCTGGAGTCAGGACTGCAGGGAAAGCAGGGAGGAGAGGGGAGGCAAGGGCTGTCCCAGCAGCAAGGGGAGGCTGTGGGTTGTTTCTGGGGACACATTGCCCTGAGCATCGTGGGGACCTGCTCTGCATGGGGCATCTCCCAGCTGTGGCTTGCCACATGTCCCCATCCCCCTTGCGCCCTCACTGCCTGCTGGAGGGGAGAGAGCTGCTCTCAAAGCCCTCAGACCAGTCCCAGAGCCGACTGGTGAGGGGAAGATGCTGTGGGAAAGGTCTCTGACCCTCCCCGGGCCCCTCCAGCAGCTCTGCTCAGCCCGTGGGAGCTGCTCCATTGCCCACCAAGAGCCTTTTCTCCCTGCAAAGCATGAAGTACCAACACAGTCAGTGCAGAGGGAGTGAGCTGCCACCCGATCCCGCCAGCTCCCAGTCCCCCTCCACCTCCCCTCCTCATTACACCTGCAGGACAGAGGCTGTGATTTTCCCCTGACCCTGGCCACAGCTGTCATAAGGAATTGCAGGGCTGGCAGCAAACTGCAGATTCAGAGAGACAAAGACTACTTTCCCCTGAAACGAGGGGAAAATTGCTGCATCTGCAAAGATTTCCCAGGCCCTGTCCCCTCCTGTGCACATCTATCTGGAGTGACACCTTCCTTCAAGCACCCTTCATTTCATTCACGCTCACGCAACCATTTGCATTAAGGTGACCCCAGCTGTGGAGGGCCTGGCCGGCCACCAGCCCCAGGGGATGTTCCAGGTTTCTTCCCCAGCCCATGGAGTGAGGCTGGAGATGCAAACAGCACTGGCTTGAATGAGGAAGCCACTTGCAGAGAGCTCTGTAAGGAGAGAGCCCCAGGCTCAGCCCCTCAGCACACGATGAAAGAAGATGTCAAAGGCAATAAGGGGAGCTTTTGGCAAGCAGAGGGTCAAGGAGTTTGCCCAGTGTTTGTAGACACAGAGCCCTGGCTTGGGGGCACAAGGGACACCCTGGAGTAGCAGGATGGTGGCAGACAGAGATGCCCACTGCTGAGATCCTTACATGGATACCCAGGACCTGAGCTCAACCCAGCCCCTCAGCACCCTGCAAGCACAGAAGTGACAGGAGGGATGGCTGCTGAAAAAAAGCCAGCACCAGGAGGTTTGGGATCCATGGGGTGAGCAGGGACCATGTCCCTGTGGCTATCACAGCACCTTCAGCTCCACAACTTTGTGCCCTCCCATCCCACTGCTGCTGCTCCCCATTGCACTGATGTCCCCAGCTCAGGGGGCACATGGATGGGCCGAGGGACCTCTCTGAGCAGTAAAGATTCCCAGAGCAGAGCTGTGCACGGCTGATGCTTCACTTCCCACGGCCACACAAATCCCAAGCGGGCTTTAACACGCCAAAGTCCTGCAGCTCTGCTCAGGTCTACCATCACACTGGGAGCTGTATCCAGCTGCTTTCCAGCCTTTAAGACATAGAATCACTGTCCTCCTACCGGCACCAGGAATAGGGGACCAATCCCCTTCCAAAATTAGCCCCTCTGCTTGCAACCACAACATTCTGAGTGGCGGCAGCTTCATGAGTCCCACGGCATTTTGCTGGCAGGTTGTGTTACCTGGCAACCTGCAGTGGGGAGAGGAGGGAAACTCAGTCAGCGGCACCAGCAGCACTCCAAACAGGGATGGGGGTCCCCCCAAACTCCCCCAGCATGACAGCATGGCCAGCTCCCAGCATTGGACCCTGTGGATGCTCTGCCACATGCTCCTGCCCCACCATGGCCATGGCCCTCATGACCCCAGGGGTTCCTGGTGTCTGTTCTGTGGCCTCAGGCTGCTGGATCTTCTTGCCAAGACTTTCAGGTAGCTGCAGGACATCCCCCTGGTTCTTGATATCCCCCTGGAGACGTCTATCAGGCTGGAGGTCCCAAGGTCTCCAAATCATTCCTTCCTGAGGAGAGCAGAAGCTGGAAGACTGGGTGGTGCTCAGGATGAGTGGAGCTTTACTTGTGAACCTGCTGTGGAGCTGGGACTGGAGCTTAGGAAAGAGCCCCAGGCAGAAACCAAGGCATGGTTTTGTCCCTGGTGCAAAGCTGGCCCAGGCTCTTCATGCCCTGCACTGGCTCAGGCAGTACCTCTGTGCTCGGTCACCTGTGGGGACTGTGTCCTTGGTGCCCCAGCCACACTGCATGAGCCACCTGCAGGCTGCCCTGCACCCCATCGTGCCCCCAAAACATCCCCCAGCCTCCTCCCAGCCTGTGCTGGGGATGGGAGACACTCAGCCTGAAAGGAGGGGAGGACACGAGCTGGCTTGTCCCCAGAGCAGACAGAGGTGGCTGGTGCCTGGAGAGCATGGACAGAGTGGTGGCAGGAGAGGCTGAGCTGTGCCCTGGGAGATGCCCTTTGAGGAGGAGGTGCCCTTTGCTCCTGCCAAAGTCACTGCTCCTTGCCAGCTCACCAGGCAAGTGCTGCTGTGGGATGGCAGGCAGCGATCCGGCTGCCTGGGTGCTCTCCCCCTGAACCAGGACCCCTGTTCTGCTTCCAAGGCAGGGGGACACTGGCTTGCATTGCCCAGGCTCAGCTGCTGGAGCAAACTTTAGCCCAGGTACCCCCACCTCTGCTGGAGCCCACCCAGCGCTGCAGGCACCCCAGGGCAGCAAAGGTCAGTCCCCTGTCCCCCCCGCCCCCCCAACTCATTGCTCGCCCCAGAGCTGCTCGAGCGGCTCATTTTGCATCCCAGCCGCTGCCCTGCCCTGCTCTGCTCCACTGCCCCGTCCCTCTCCACCCTCCCCGCCTGTCCAGCCCTGCTGTTCTCAGCCTGGCGCCGGGGCTGTATCGCAGCCGCCTCCCGGAGCCCAACGCCGCGCTCCTCTGGCTCCCCGCAGGCACCGAGCAGACGAACTGAATCCCGCTCCCGTTCCCAGCTCTTTTCATCACCCAGAGCCTGCCTGCGACCGCTCCCACGCCACGCTCTGCGGATCGGGAAGAGAAGAGGAGACGGGAAGGCTGGCGAGCACAGCGGAGCCGGCTCTGTGGGTGAGCATGCAGGCGGGCTGGGCTGGGATTTCACCGGAGCTTACAGGAGCTGGGATCGCAGCACCGGCTGCACGGAAAACTCTGTGCATCCCTGGCAACCCACCGCGAACCATCAGCTCCAGGCTGGGTCGTCCAGTCCCGTACGGGAGGTGGGGCTGGATCCATCCTGCCCAGCTCACTCTCGGGGCCACGGGGGGCACAAAGCCGGGGGGGTGGCAGCTCCAGCCCGATGGAACTGCTCGGATCCCTGCCTGGAGGGGCTGCGCGCAGGAAGGCAGCTTTGCCGGGGAGGGAAGAGTGAGGTTTCTCTCTTGGGGGGTCAGGGGTCTCCCGGGGTGCCCAGCCCCTCTCCCGTGAGGCACGGAAGCCGTTCCCGTGAAGGGGCTGACCGGGGAGAAGAGGGCGCAGGTAAGGGGTGTGCAGAAGGGACAAGCCAGGCAAAAGTCCCTTTCCTGCCTCACTGCGGGTGGCAGGGGACAGGAAGTGTCAGACCTGGGGGCGAGCGTGTCTCACGGCTGCTCCCCCCACCCTCGCCCAGCGCCGGGGTGCGGAGGAAGGGCAGCACTGCCAGCTCTTGACTCCTTCCCTCCACTCACAGTCGGAGACTCACTCTCCTCCAGCTCTTCCTAGACACATTTGCCCATACTCAGCACCTCTTCTTCCCACCCTGCCTGCGCCCAGCGTGCCCAGCCGTGCCGCCGTGCCTGTGCCTATTCCTGGAAGTGTCCAGGGCCAGACTGGACGGGAATTTGAGCAACCTGGTCTAGTGGAAGCTGTCCCTGACCACGGCAGGGGGGTTGGAACGAGATGAGCGTTAAGGTCCCTTCCAACCCAAACCATTATGGGATTCTCAGATCCCCCACCTGCTCTGCCGTGCCCGGCGGCCGGGCCGTGCCGGGGATGGAGGGGACTGGCACATGTGCAGCGGGATGTGCAAACGGGCTCCGGCACGTGCCGGATCCCCCGCGTGTCACCGCAGGCTCTGCCGCCGCTCCACCGCACCCCGCCGCAACGCCGGCCTCCCCCCAAAAAAACAGGGGCGCTCCTGGAGGTTAAGAGCGGGCCAGGCAGCCGGGAGCCCCCGAAACAGGGAGGGATGGCTGTGGCTGCCGCGGGGAGCTGAGATGCCAAATCCCTTTTAAAGGGTTATTTAAGCAGTTTAAAGCGTGCAGCGGTTCAGCAGAGGAGTGTGGCAGCCCCGGAGCATCGCCCGCTGCCCGGCCGGGGACAGCCCCGGCGCTGGCGGGGGGGACCCTGGCTGCGGGTTAATAAACACAATAATTCGGGGGAGGGGGGAGCTGAGGGGGTGCAACCCGGGCGCCTCCGCACCGGGAGGACCGGGAGGCAGCTCACCACGCCGGGCTGCACTGGGAGGAAAGCTCGCTGGGGGAACTGGGGGGTCGGTGGGACCCCCGGGATGGCTGACCCCCCCTCCGCCCTCCGCCCCGTACCTGCGATTTCTCCTGCTGCCCATCCTCAAGTTGCGAGGCTCCTCCCACGGTTTTCCAACGCTCGTTCCCCATCTCGCCGCCAACTTCCAGCCCAAGTAAGTGCCCGGACCCCCCCAGGTCCCCCCAAACCTCCTCCCCGGCGGCGCAGCCCCCGGCCCGCCCGCGCTGCCCGGCTGGCCGCGGCGGAGGACGGGCGGCGGCGGCGGCGGCGGCGGAGGAGGAGGAGGAGGAGGAGGAGGGAGGGAGGAAGCGGAGGGAGGGAGGACACGGGCACGGACACGGGGGTGGATCTTCCCTCCCCGCCCGCCCCGCTCCCCCCCGGGGCTCCCCTGGCCCCGCTCCGGGCCCCCTGCCCGGCGATGCCCCGGAGGGTCTCCCCGCCCCCCCCAGCACAGCCCGCAGCCCCCCGGCCGCCCCAGTCATTCCAGACTGGGGCCCGATCCCCCCTCCTCCAGCCCCGGGCTCCGCAGCTGCCCAGATGTGGCAGCACAGCTGGAGGAGCGGCAGCAGGTAAGGTGGGGGCTGGTGCCGGCGGGGCCAGGGGTGCTGTAGGGGACCGGGGGGCGAAGGAGATGCCCTGGGGACCCGCTCACCCCCTTTCCAAAGATACGCCCCTTCACCCCCACGCTGACGGGGGTCAGTCCCACCGGTGGGCAGGAATGGGCAGGGTGCTGGGCAGAGAGAGGGGGGCCATTGGCACGCCCCCACCCCCCCATAACCTTTGTGCCCAAGGGTAGCCAAAGTGCTGGGGGGCTCGGAGCTAAGCCCAGCGCACAGCGGGAAGCTGATGCGGGCTGGTGGGGGAGGAGACAGCAGCTCCCCTCCCTGCGGGGTCACACCGGTGCCGACTGGAGCATCCCTTGCACAAACCCCAGCGTTGTCAGCCCAAAGCAGCGGTGCTGACCCTGCGTGCCAGGAGTCCCTCCCGGCCTGATGTGCCGCCACTCCCGAGACGATGTGGTTTTCCTTCCCATAGCTTTGCCGCACTTCCCGTAAATCTTTTATTTGCCACTTGTCTGACCTGCGGGCAGGAGCGTTGCTGAGAGGTTCAGAGGAGCATCGTGAGAGCAGTGATGGCTCAGTCCTCTCTTAATCCATCTAGGGGGAGGCTGGGTTATCTCTCCGTGCCGAGAAGCCCCTGGGAAACCTCCAGGAAGGGCCCTGCAGCCACCCTGCACACTCCTGCCCTGCAGCAGGGGGCTGTTCCCCGGGCAGGCAGCACAATGGGGCTGGGGGTTGGTTCAAACCCCCCTGGGTCTCTGTCCCTGGAGCTCAGCCCAAGTTGGGACTCTCCAGCAGCTCCCGTGTGGTGGCAGGTAAGATGTGGGGGTGTCAGGTTGTTTGTGTGTTGGGGGGCAGAGATCCAAGCAGCTTCTTTCCAGGACACGCACCCCATTTGGGGAAGAGTTGGTGCGTGCTGGGTCGGCTGGTTCCAAAAGAGCTCTGCGGGGAGGGAATCACAGGCATTGCCTCAAGCAGTCAGTACGTGTGTGTGTGTGTGTGTGTGTGTGTGTGTGTGTGTGTGTGTGTCTGTGTGTGTGTGTTTGTGTGTGTGTGTTTGTGTGTTGTTTCCTGGCAAGGTGCAAATCCTGCCTTTGGCTGCAGTGATGTTGTGTGTGGATTTACCGGGTGATGCTCATGGCTGGCAGCCCAGCTCCTTCCCCACGGACGGTTTTCAAGGACTTCCCTTTACAGCTGAGACCGGCCAGCTCGTGCCACCAGTGGGGGGCTTGACATGCCCACACCAGCCGGGCTCAGCCCCTGGCTCTGCTCGGCCACTCTGGAAGCAGCAGGCCATGGGCACCCGGGAGGCTGTTTTAGCTGAACTCCAAACAATAAAAACTTATCATTAAAAAGAAATGCATCTTGGCTTCATGTGGCCTGGCAGCGCGAGGAGGAGTGATTCAGTGGCTTGTCAGCCCTGGGCGTTAGGCACGCCGAGCTGCACAACTGGACACTCTCCAAGTCCAGCAACTCATTTTCTGCAGATGGAGCCGGGACCGTGCAGAGGGCTGACGGTTAATTTGCAATCCAACATACCTTGACATAACCCACAGCCGAATCGCGGAGGTGGTGCGGGGTGGGATGCTTGGGAGCCTGCTGGCAGGGGTGTGCAGGCAGGGCTGGCCCCTTGCAGCCCCTGCCCTGTGCAGGGTGCAGGTGCAGGGTCTGGCTCAGCCGCTCCCAGTGCTTTTCCCAGTTTCCAGTCTCTGAGCAACGTGATGAGCAGGATAGAGGGTGCCTGCCTGGAGGAGAAGGCTGTGTTTCTGGGAGCCATGGGTGAGCCCTGCCCATGCTCTGGTGGGCCAGGGGATGGCAGGGACACTGGCCTGGCTCATCCCTGACTCACGCCAAGCTGTGTCACCTCCTGTTACCCATCATGGGGTCTGGCTGTAGCTGCGGCACTGGGGACATGGACATGGGCATCCACAGCCAGATGAGCCCCATGGCCCCACAGCCCTGGATTCTGCTCCATAGCCTGTGCCAGGAGGGATTGGGTGCTCAGGGTGCACCATGGACTTGGGCCCACACCATGGCTGGGCATCGATGGGCATGGCCCCCCTGGGGGCTGACAGGGGCTTGGGTAGGTGGGGAAGGGGTTCTGTCAGCAGCCCAGCCCTGATCCATAGGCAGACAGAGGGGATGATTCATGTCTCAAGCTGTGGCCTGAGGGCAAAAACGGGAGAGAGGTTTGATGTGAGGATGCCGGGAGGCTGCGAGTCCTGCTGGGAGTTGCGGCTCCTGGCAGTGTTTCCCCTCCCAGAGCCAGCTCTGCCCACACTGCCCGGGGGTCCCGGCTTGGCCTGGGGGCAGAAAACGGCTGAAGCAACACGGGATCAGATCCATGGACTAAATTGAGTCTTTTTTAAAAATTTAGTACACTATCATCTATGTTGTGGTCCAAGGTAGCGAGCAGAGTGGCAGTGGTGGTGTTGGGCAGGGGCTTGGCTTGGGTCAGGAGAGAGGACACCCCAGGGAGTGGGACACCCGAAGACAGGGCTCAGTGACACTTTACCCCCCTCGTTGAGTTCAACCACACTTGGTCTGCATCCCCAAAATGCCGCGGGGCCAGAGCTGGCAAGAGGACCAATGTCCCGTGGGTCCAGCCCGGCGAGGGGCTGTGCAGGGCAGAACCCGAGGCACGGAGCAGTGCTGGGGCTGGGGGCAAGGCTGACGTGGGGGGGGACACCGACCCCTCCCCGAGGAACAGCGAGCGCTTTCCTTGGCAGGGTGCCCCCGGAGGCAGAGCCGTCGCTGCACACGCGCGGCGTCAGACATCATCATCATATTAATAATGAAAGGGCAGCTCCTTCAAAGCTCTTCGTCCCCGCGCCGGCGAGAGCACAGAATGCAGAGGAGGCGCGTGAGCCTCATCCCAAAGCAGCCGAGGGGAGAGCGCTGCGATGCCCGGATGGTCCTTCGCTGGTCCTTCACCAGGCCGCTGACCCAGGGTGACAAAAACCTGTCAGGTCCCCGATGGGTGCTGTCCCCACTGGGAGTCTGGGTGCTGGGGGGATCCCTGCCTGGAAGGGGGGAAGCCTGCGGTGTTCCCAGCTGCTGTCCCTGTCACTGCTCTGTGCAGGCTCCCCCGCCTGGCAGGGAAAGGCCGTTTTGGCTGTCAGGGAAGGAGCCTTTCTCCCAAGGGCTGAGAGCTGTGTCCATCACTGAGAGGCACGGCAGGACATCGCTCGCTGTGCCGGGGCCTTTTTTTTTTTTCCGCGGAAGGAATCGATGGCTCAGACAATCAAACAAACCACCCGCGAAGAGGTGTTGGGCTGCAGCCAACAATGGGTCAGTGGCAGCAGCTCCTGGGGCATCTCTTCTGCTCATCCCCCTGCAAGACATTTGGGTTTCCAAACAACCTCCTTTAACACCCTCATTTTGTCTAGAGCATTCCCAAGCCTGGTCACTCGTTGTGAGGGTCTCAGCAGGACCAGATCAGGGACTGAGCGTCTCTTCTTCTCTCTCCCCTCTGCCAAACCCTCTCCTCCATCCACAGCAAACCCCTGCTTGCGTGGTGGAAGCCAGGAGGGGTTTGCTGTGGATGCTCTGACCTGGGGAGGAAAGAATCAAACCCCCCGTACCAGGTGGAGGTGGAGCACCCCATGCCCACCCTGTACACACCCCATGCCCACCCCATGTCCATATGCTTTCCCTGGCACCCCACGTGTTACAGAGGGTCCCACCCTGCAGTAGTGCCCCAGGGGAGTGGGGGGCTGCTGTGTTCACCTTCTGGCCCTTCCTGCCCCGCCCTTTCTCAGGCTTTTATTTTTCTCTCTCCAAACACAACAAAACCCCCAAATCCCCTGCAACTGAGAAACCTTTTTTTGTTCCTCTTTTCCCTTTGCTTTCTGCCGTGGCAGAGTATTGATCGGAGCTGATGTGCTGTAATCCGCTGTTTCTGAGAAAAGTTGGCATCCCAGAGTCCCTGGAGGGGCCAGATCCTGCCCCAGCATGGCTCTTGTTCCTCTGCCAGGCTTGGGGCTTTGAGGGAAGGCTGTGACTTGCCCCATCCCATCCCACCCCTGCAAAGCCAGGGGCCATACGCTTGGTGGAGGGGACAACATGAGGTGATAGGCAGGAGAAGGCTCTGGTTTGGAGCAGAGCCAGGTCAGATCCTGCTGGGATGGATATTCAGAGTGATGGACATCTGAAGATACCCTCCTACCCCTCTGGCAGGACAGGGGATGGTGGCACAGGGGTACATTGGTGCTGATGAGAGGAGCTGGTTGGGGGGCTCAGAAGGGGCTCTCCAGAGAGGAGCGATTCTGCTTCCAGGCATCCAAGGAGGGCTGTGGGGAGTTGGAGCTGACCTTGGCCTCAGAGGGGCTTGTTTTGGGGTGCACGGCTGCCCCTGCAGGGCAGGACCCTGGCTGAAAACCACCCTGTGCCCACCCTCCTCCCCCCCTCCACTCCACTGTGCTGATGTTCCATCTACACTTAATGATGGCAAATGGATCAGAGCAATGGAAAGTGAGGGGGAAAAAAGCCCAGCCAAAAATCGCCAAAAACCACAGGGAAGATTTTAATTTAAAACCTTTTCCCACATGGAGAGCAGCAGCCTGGGCCATCTGGAGGAGCATATGCAGGTGAGGGGGGGCAGCAGTGCCTCCCCCAGCTCCATCGTTATCAGCAGCCCCTAAAAGGGCTTCGGGCTGACAAAAGCCATCCCTGGGGGGGGGCAGGCACCCTAATCCCAGCCATCAGCCTGGGGGAACCCCGGCTTTCCCTCCCAAGCTACCAAGACCTCTCTGTTTAATTGCTGTATTTGCTGGAAAAGTGATGATGAATCCCAAAGCAAACTGCAATAGCGGTCGAGTTTATTGCAAGAGATTAATTCAGTGGTTTAATTGAAACTGCAGGAGCAGGATGGGAAAGCACCGGTGTGGGGCTGGGAGGAGGGGGGTCAGGGTCAGCCCTGCTCAGCACCCACATCCACCCCTAACCCCAGCAATCATCGACACCCAAATTAGCAGATTTACTCCTCAGAGGACTCCTCCATTGGCTGAGCGTCACATCCAGCATCCTAAAGCCCCAAGTCTCCTAGCAACTCCCCGGCACTGCCTCTGCCCACCCGTTAACCCCTTCCCGAGCTCCCCCCGCACCATGTGGAACACCTGGTGCTTTGAAGGCGTCACTGCCACGCTGGGTGTGAGCAGGGCTTTGTGCAGCAAATAAATCTGCAGGATGCTGGAAGGATGATGCTTGGGATGGGAGAACTGAGCCGGGCTGGTTAGTCAAGACTCAGAATTTTTTATTCCAGGTGGCACAGAGAAATCCTCAGGTTTATACATTGATGCCGTGGTAGTTAGGAAGGTTTTATCCTCCTGACTTGTGGAGATGCTGGGAAAAGGTCAGGGAACCTCCAAATGATGGCCAGCTGGTGCAGCTCCCAGCTGGCATTGGCATCAGAGCACGAGACAGCCTCTTCCTCCCTTTTCAATAGTAAATCAATGACACCATTTCTTTGGGAATAGGATGGAAGGGAAATTTTCAAGGAAAGTGGCCTTGAAAGTGTAAAATCACAGCAGGAGATGGTGTGATGCCCAGGCCAGGGCTGGAGGGAGTGAGGCTGCTTTTTGGTTTGGATGTCCAATATTTCCCTGGTTTTGCCTTTAGAGATCAGAAGGATGGAAAAAAGGGTTGGAAAAAATAGTGAGTTTGCTGTTTGAAAAATAACAGTTGACATGAAAAAAAACCAAACAACTTTGGTTGTGTTTGTTGTTTTTTTTAACTGTCTTAATATTTATAGACTGGGAAATGTGTCCAAAGATCATGTGCCACTGAAAAGGATAAATCACTTATCTCACTTTAATGTGCTTTGTTGGGCTTTATCAGAAACATTGTCATAAAATCACCAAATTGAAATTTTAAATGGGGAGAGAGAGGAGATATCTGGAGGGTTTGTTCTTGCTTCTGTTTCCTTATTGCCAAATAAAATACAATTAAAGCAACGTTTTCCATGCCAGCTAGCACAGCTAACACTGCTCTTCTGACGGCACTTTTTTCTGTCAGCCAATGAAAATAAATGATGCAGGATTACCAGGGAACATCCAGGCTCCGTGGCTGGAGGGCGATGCGGAGCAGCAGGCATTCCAGTTTGAAACAGAGGGATTTTATTCCCGCGGTAAGTGGAAATCTCCAGGGATGTTACCCACAGAGCTCTCTGCTGCCGCCTGGAGCGATGCTTCATCTTTCGTTCGCTCTTCCAGTTTCCCCCAGTGCTTCCCAGTCTAAACCAGTCCTTGGCACAGCCCCTCTCTGGGGGTGCCAAATTATCTCAGGACCCCCCTCGCAGCAGTTTTGGGGTGACTCCAGCCAGATCACGGTGGGTCTGGTCCCCCTCAGGGCTCACTCCCATGCCGGGGGATACCGGCAGCTCAGCTGCTGACTGCACCGAAATCCCCGTGGTAATTGGATGAGGGCGCTGGTTTCCACGAGAATATTAAATCAGAGCCCCAGCCCCGATCCCGGGAGACACGCTTGGGAATATAAAGACACGGTAGCTCACGTCGTAGAGGAGTTATTTCTCCTGCTTTAAAGTCAAAGGTACCACAGCAACTTCTTATTTGTCAAAGAGTATATTGGAGCATCTCTGATTGACGGGTGGGAGAGGGAAGGGGAAGGCAGAGGGGCTGAGCACTCACAGCTCATCACAGCGATGGGCTTTTGGAGGGCTTTGGAAAAGCAGGCTCAAAAAGTGCTTGAGTGCTTAAGAGCCTGCTTTTCCAAAGCCCCCTGAGAGCCCATCACCAGCACTTTCTGAGCTTGCTGTTCCAAAGCCCTTTGAGAAACCATCACTGTGAGGAGCTGCAAGGGCTCAGCCCCTCTCAGGGGAGAGCCTGGGGGGTGACAGCAGCCACAAACCTTTGTGGCAGAGCTGATGCAGGTGTCCCAGTGCTGCAAAGGTCCCAGGAGCTCAGTGCCACCATCCCGAGCTCGCTCCACTCGAGACTGGTACAGGGAATCACTTAGGAAATGAGGGGCTCCAGCACCCTCCCACTTATCAGTTTATCCGGGTCTCTGGTTGTGGTGACCATCTGCTGCTGCTCAGCTGTCACCCACCCTCCTGGTGAAGGGGATGCTCTGGGCACCTCGTGGGTGGGGATATGCAGGGGACATGTCCAGAGACCTGGCACAGGGTTAGGGACAGCCACGGCAAGCACATCCCATGGCTTCCGCAGGGACAGATGGATGCCATGGATGGATGGAACAATGGATGCATGGGCAGATGGACATCTCCCCACCCACAGCAGGGAGGCAGGGGAGGACAGACAGACAGATGTGTCTCCTTAGCCAATGGAGTGTCCTCAGGTGATGCAGGCAAGCCCATTAAAGGGGTTTATCAAGGGGGTCGGGGCTGGCAGGAGGCTGCTGGTTTTATCTGAGATGCTGCTTTTGGGCTGGGAGAGCCTAAGCTCCCGCTCATTAATTAGAAAGGCTTCAAGGAGGTTTGTACTGGTTGGCCTCACTTGTGAGCAGCCGTAATATGACGAGCGATTAGGGACTTTGAAGCTTTTTAGCGGGTGTCATTAAGCTGCTGATGAGCTCAGGCGGGGAAAGGGCCTTTTTGGCTGTGCCTGGAACTGGCTGGTCCTACTCTGACCCAGCCCTTCCTCCTGTTGTGGTCCCTGACCTCCTGAGCCTGATGAGATGGGTGAAGTGTGTGCTCTGGGGACAGCAATGGCTCATCTGTCACCCTGTGTCCTTGGGCTGGGTCAGATCAGGTGTCATTCAGCTCATCAGTGAGATGATGAGCTTGTGGTCATGCATGAATGAAGCTGAGATGTTACTATTTTCACTGTCTGCCAGGTATTGAGAGAATTTGGGGATTATTAGCTCTGAAAAGGTGACTTCTAAACCATTTGTGCATCAGGGGAGAGAATCGTGATATGTATCCTGGCAATTGCTTTGGGACAGAGTTTATTTTCCAGTTATGGGTTTTCCCTACTTGTCTGGGCACTGATGGTGAAGCCTTCTTGCTCAGGGGACACCCTTTCAGGTGGCAGTGTCACTGTCCCATCCTCCTCATGCTTCCTGATGCCTCCAAGGGCTGCGGCAAGGCAGGGACAAAATCTGCTGGATTTTCTCTGCCCTCCCTCATCTTCTCCCGCCTGCCTTGGCAAAACTTCCTGCAGCTCAGCAGCATCCTGCCCCGCCGTGGTCTGGTTGGCATCACTAGCGCTGTATTTACAGCAGTGTTAATTAAATACTTTCTGCAATCAGCGCCACACATGACCCCGCTCCCCGAGCCGGGCTGGGCTGTAATGTGCCATCATCGAGCGAGAACATGACTGCTGCCATCCCAGGGAATTTCTAATAGAGATTTACTCATCCCAGGCCTCTCATTTCTCCATTTTGTGACATTTTGCAAAGTTCAGGTTTACAAAATAAGCCGGTGCACACGAGAGAAGCTCCAGGCGTTATTTACGCTGCACATGCCATTCCCCCTCAGTGGGGTCTTTCGCCCCACGGGGAGCAGAGTTGGGGGGTGGGCTGGCAGCTGCTCTCTCCTCCCCTCTGCCCAAGGGGCTGCTAGTTTTACCAAGGAGCACCCCATCACCCCAGATGTCCCTTCCTCTGTGTGCTGGGAGAGTGGCAGAGTGGTGTGGCTGTGCCCTTTGAAATGCTCCTGGAATCGTGCAGCTGAACCTGCCTCCAACCTCCATTCCAGTCCCAGGGTAAAGGATGGGATGGGAGAGGGAACTGGCCACAGTCTAGGGGCAGGCCAGGTAGGGCTGCTGCAGTTTTGGGTTGTGATTTGGGATGCTGAGCTGCTCTGCTTTTAAAAATAAGCTTGTGCTGGAAGCTGGCGGGGAGCATGGGTGCAGAGGCAGCAGCTGCCAGCAGAATCCCATTAGTGTGCCACAGCCTCCCAGCTCTCAGCTATGGGCAGAAAAGCCCTTTTTGGCAAATCACCTGTGGTAGGAGCTGCCCACTGTGTGAGAGAGAGAGAGGCAGCCTGCGTGCTAAAAGTCAGGGATGGGGAGAAGGTGTCCATCCCACAGCCTTGTCCCTCCATGGCACAAAGTGGTGGCCAGTGCCTTTCTGACCTGCTCCTGTTTAACCTGTGCCCAGCTCCTGTCGGTGCTGGGACCTGGGGCAAACCCCTGAGTGGCCAAACTTCCTTCTCCTCCTCTTCCTCAGGAAGGCACTGGCCATTCTGTCTTCACCAGTGCTACAGCAAGGTCAGCTCGTCCCTTCTGGAGAAGGTTCTGCTGGAAACCAGGGTGTGCCCATCTCAGAGTATCACTCCATATGCAAGTGGAGTCAAGGGCACCAACCCAGGTCCCACACAGCTCCATGGGGTGGATGGGGGCAGGTAAGTGGGTGGTGGCACCCAGTCCCGTGCACCCTGTCGAAACCTGGCTGTGCTGCCAGCCTGGAGCTGGGCTGTGGGAGATGGGGAGCTGCAGGAGATGGGGGGCTGTGGGCTCCAGCACACCTCGCTCCTGCCCCACGCCTGCCTTGTCAGGTCTGATCACGAGAAGGATCAGTCGGCCCTGCTCCTCGCTCTCCCGATTTAATTAACGGGCCTTTCATCTCTACCCTGAAGGAATCTGCTATCTTCTGTCTTCTTAATTAACGTTCATTAAGCAAATCAGAAGAACATTTTCTCCTCTCCGCCTCCACGGCTTTTAACCCTTGCAGGGTTCCAGGTCCCCCCCACCCCAGGCTCCTGGGCAGGTTGGTGTGTCATCACAGACTTGGTCACCACGTCTCTGCCATGCTTGGACCAAAGAACTGGGGCAGTGGGTGAAGTCTCTCCAGGTACAGAGAACTTCAGGTGAGGTTGGGCTTTGCTATACCAGTTGGGCTGGGGGCAAATCCCAACTCTGATCACTCTTAGGACACTCTTGTTCAAGATCATCCATATCCCTGGAAGACAAGGGGTTTCCATATCCAGCTTTAGCTCTTCTTCATATGCAGGGGTGAAGTTCACCCATGGCACAGGTGATGCATCCGTGCTTGAAGGTTTTGCTGTGAGAAGCCACCATCCAAACCTGGTAGGAATCACAGTGCAAGGAAGGTGTGTCCTGTGGGGGCTACTCCTGCCATTCTCTTGCAGAGTAACATTAGATGTGAAGGGGAATCTCCTTGTGCAGGCAAGAGGCACACTTGTGCCCAGCACCCGACAAGATGAGGGGCTCATTCAGCCCAGGGTGCAGCTGAATCCCTCTGGGGATGTGCAGCTCTCGCTCCAGCTGCAGCATTCCCACTGCTGAGCACAGCAGTGTCACCATCGATTGCCATCAAGCCACCCATGCTGGGTGGGCTGTACTGGAGGAGGAGGTGAGGTTGGGATGCTCATCAGCTTTGCCTGCATCCGCTATACATCCCAAGGGCACAGGGGACTCTCTAACACGGATCCCTGTGCAAGAGGGGATGAGCTGGGCAGGGAAATCATCTCCTCTGTGTGTGTTACATCCAAGGAGGAGGAAGCAAACCCACGACACAAGAGAGCATCTCCTGCCCAAAGCTTGCTGCCTCAGCAGCAAGTGGAAAGCAAAACATCTGGAAAACCTCATCCCTGTAGGATGCAAATCTGCTTAAAACTGGTGGCAGAGACGTGCGGGGCAACTCTTGAGCTGAAAACCCTTCTCCTTCTCCCTGGAGGTTGACAGTGTGTTTGCCACTGGCCGCCCATTCCCAGGCAGCTGCTGCACAGCTCCTCAGTGCTGGGAAATTCACCCTTCCCAGCGGAGCTGGCTCTGGCTGTCAGAGCCTGGGTCAATATATGATAATGGGGCTTTGAAACGGCGCTGCTGCGGGAGCCGCTGCCCAGGACTCTGATTCACAGCTCCCCTCCGGTGCTTTCTCCCGCAGTGTGTACGGGGAAGGAGAATAAAATAAATAAGAGTGGAAGGGAAGGGGAAGAAGGGAGCTTAAATTATAAATGAGAGCTAAGTTTCCAAGGCCCCTGTGGGCAGCTCAGTGAAGCAGCGTGGGAGTCAGAGGCAGCGCTCCCCCTGTGCACCCCTCTTTTGCAAACACACCTCCTGTGGAGCGTGGGGCAGGGTCTGCCCAGGGGCATGGCACTGTGCCAGTCTGCCTCTCCCCCTATTTGCTGTCACCCTCCTGTCCCCATGGGTCAAACCTGGAGGGTGCCACGGTCCCCAGAGCGATTCCCTTGGCACAGACTATAATTAGGATTAGCTGAGAGCTGTTAATGAGGTCTGGTGATGATCGGGTTTTGCTACCCCATGGAGATGCCTCCACTGGGATGTGCCCTCACCCTGGTCAAGGGGACTGGGCTGGTCCATAGCAACAGGCAGAGATGGGACCCCCACTCGTGGGTGCTGGTGTGGAGGCATTGAAGGGTGTCACAGACCCACAACCCAGCCAAGTTGGTGTGAGTTGGGGAGCACTGGCATCCCATAAATCAGTGTCAGGGGAGAAGAGGGTGCTGGGTCTGCTCCAAAGCCTTTCACTCAACCCTTTTTGATTTTTGGGGCTGCAAGAAAAGTGGTGACCGCCACCAGTTTAAGGAAAAAAGCTACATGTGAGGCACATACCACCACAGCTCATTCCTGGGGCTGAGAAATGGAGGAGCTCTGCTCCATCCACGCAGCTGGAAGTGCAAATCCCCCATCCCCAAAGCAACGGGGCCGGGATGTATCCCACTGGAGGGTCCTATCCTGCCCATCCCCACAGCATGGGGACCAGGATGGCCTGCAGTGATACCAACCCCACAGCTCTGGCTCACAGACGAAGATTTCGACATTCCCAGCAGCTTCCACAAGATGGACCTCGGAGCGAGAGGAGGTGCCGGGTAGGGGGACCCGTCCCATCCCACCCTGTCCCGTCCCATCCCATCCCATCCCGTCCTGCCTGCTCCCGCCTTGCCATCGGGAGGAGGCTCAGAGTCCAGCCAGGCGAGCCCCGGCATGGCACGGCCTCCCGGGCTGTGCCTGCTGGCCCTGCTGGGGCTGGGGCTGGGGGCGGGGGGCTCGCCCGCCTGCTGGGACCCCCGAGGGCAGCCCCGCCGCTGCATGCCCGTCTTCGAGAACGCCGCCTTCGGCCGGGCCGCCCGGGCCACCAACACGTGCGGGTCGCCCCCGGAGGACTATTGCCTGCAGATGGGCAGCCGCCACGACAGCGCCCTGTGCCACCGCTGCGATGCCGCCGACCCCCGGCTCCACCACAACGCCTCCTTCCTCACCGACTTCCACAGCCAGGAGGAGAGCACCTGGTGGCAGAGCCAGTCCATGGCCTTCGGCATCCAGCACCCCAACTCCGTCAACATCACCCTCCACCTCGGTGAGTGCCAGCTGTGGTGTTGGTGACGGGCATCGCCTGTGGGGGCATCGAGATCGGGGTGCGGAGATGGGGGGGGGAAGGGTGGATGCTCCTGCATCCGGTAGCTCTTGGTGCTGGTGCTGAGTCAAGGACAGGACCTTCCCCAGGTCTTTTAGGGGGTGCAAGGAGGGAGGTGCCCTCTGCAAAGCACTGAAAGAACTCAGGAAGGGTCTGCCCTGTCCATCAGCCCTGGTCCTTCATGGGATGAGGATGCCAGCGGCTATGCCTGCCTGTGCTGCTTCCCAGCCTCCCAAGACCGGGGTGCCTGCCCTCCTTTTCATCCCCGGCTGCTTTTTACTGGTTGTGGAGGTCTGTGGAGCAGGAGACAGGTGGTTCCTACCCCTGGGAGAGCTTTGCCCAGGACGAGTGAGCACCATGGGTGCCAAGCCCCTGCCGTTTCACCCCCTGCATTGCTGAGGGTGCCCAGTGTATCTCGGGGTGCAGAGCTCTGCACACATCGTGCAGTCCCAGTAGGTTTCCCCAGCTGGAATCCGCCCCTCTGTGTTTTAAATACTGTGCAAGCCGCCTGCTTGGAGGGTACTTAAAACCCACGGGGCATGCCTGGCATTTTAAAAAGGTTTTATAACATTTTCCTACCATCTAAACTATCCTGGCTGTTGGCCAGCGCTGTAAAATCTTCATTCTCTGCAGTCTCCTGCCATCTGCATGCCGAAGGGGGGTAGTGGAGGGGCTGCGGCTGGAGCTGGTAAGGGGACAGCCCAGCGAGGTATAAGAGGACAACTGAGTGTTGGCGTGGCCCAGAGCCGTGCTGGTGGCACCCAGGCTGGCTGGGGTCGCCGTGGCGCCGTGGAGGGTCCGTGCCTGCCCCGGCAGTGACGCGGGCTCTGCCCGGCTGGGCGGAGGTCGCCGCTTTCCCAGCCCCCTGCGAGCGGGAGGACATCTGGTCCTGTCCCCGGGCCGGCGCTGGGCTCCCCGCCGGGCATGAGAAGCGATGCCGGCGGAGCCTGCCATCCCTGCTCCCGCTCCTGCCAGCCCTGTCCGAGGGGATCTGCCGGCCTCTTGTCCACCGTCAGATTGCCCCGAATCTATCTGTGTGTGTCATGGGGCACAGACCACCCGAGTGCAGCCTGTGTGGCTGAGAAAGTGCCACCGGGCGAGTCTGTGGCCACCAATCCCAGCTTGGCGCAGCGACATGTGGGAGCTCCACAGGCCCCGGGGCTTGCTTCCCTGTCTCTGCCTTTCTTCCAGCTCTTCCCTGGCTCTTCTGTGGTCCCTGTTGGACCCTGCATTCGGGTTTCCTGTGAAGTCCAGTCCCTGTGCCCACCCTGCTGTGTCTATGTTAACACAGCCAAGGCTATAGAATTGCACCAAGCTCATCTTCCAACCCAGTCCCTGCGGCCCTTCCTGAGCTGGAGCATTCTCTGCAAATGTCCCCTTCTCCTGCATGGCTCCTATATCTTGCTGTGCTAAAAAGTGCCATTTTGGTGCTTGGCACGTCGCTGTCTGACTTTGCCAGAGCTGCCGGGCCCTGTTCCTGCCCCAGCTGCAGATCTTTTTATTGCTGCCTTAATGCTTTCACTCGGGTTAAGGAGAAAAAGCCCAATTGGCCCTGCAGCCTCCCAGGATGAGTCCTTGCTCGTGAGCTCCACCAAGTAATGGGGTGTTTTAACCCCTGTAACGTGTCCCCAGCCTGCTTGTCTTGCTCAGACACACGTCATGTAGGTTCTCCAGAGTGGTTACCTGGGGAGCTTATTAAATAAGATATGGAATGAGTTGGACAAGAGCTGTGTTTACCTGCATGCTGCTGATTGGCGTTAACTAGATTATCCTCCTTTAAACCTCTCTTCCCCGGGAGATTTCAGCCGTGCTGTTACAGTGCACCGGACTCGGAGCAGGTTGATCATCCCAAGTGTCCATGGCTCCTGCATTTGCCCTGTCAGACGTCAGGGAGGAACCCAAAATATCCATGGCTTGCAAAGGCAACAGACGCCAGGGCTCCTCAGGAAGCTCCCTGAATGTCAGTGGCTCATTTTGGAGTGTCTAGATCAGGCAGCATCCGTGTCTGTGACTCTGCCTCTGGTTTTCCTGTGGGACGGGAGCCCAGTGCTGAGGTTTTGTGGGGCTGGAGGTGGTTGGGGACATGTAAGTGATGCGACTGTCCCACAGGCTTCTCTCCAAAATCCTCTTGGAGCCCCCAGTGCCGTATGAGCTGCAGGTCAGGCTCCACGGGAGGCAAGTGAACACTTTGTTCAGGTTTTTCTAAGTAGAAATCGGCTGATTGAAAAACCTGTCTAGAATAAGCACACACTCCCTCAGGATGGTTCCACAGGGAAGTGAGTCTCCTCCATCCCGGCTGGAGGCACCGAAATGGGGCTCCCCCAGCCTGGCTGCCCCCTCCCCTCGCGCGGGGCTGCTTGGGGCAGAGGCTGTTTATTGACACAGCACTGAGCTCCCTTCCTCTCCCAGAGGAAACAGCTCTGGGAGGTGATGGCCCTGACCTCGCTGTTTTGGTAGACATCCCCCCTGGGACCCTGCTGTCTGGGAACCGGCGCCTGCCAGGCATCCACCCCCCTGCTCAGGGTGCAGGACAAGGGCACCCCCGCTGTCACGAGCCTGGAGGGGTCCCAGAGGGAGGGGAGAGGCACAGGGGAGCGTGGCGATGGTGGGACAGCCCGGCTGCAGACCCTTCTTGGCCCTCGTCACCTCCGGGTGGGCTGGAAGCGGGTCTGTCCCCAGCTCCGGGCACTCAGCCGGGCACTCCCCGCATCCCTGATGGGATGCAGCTGCTTTTCCCAGCGCTGGTAGCCGGCTGCCTTGGCTCCCCCGCAGCAGTCGCAGCACATACACGACAGTATTCATATGGGCCCAATTAAAGGCTTGTTTTCCTAGTCCCAGAATAACCCCTATAACATTCCCAACTCATTATCTTTTCAAATAAAGCCAAAACCTTGCAGCTAATTGTTTTGTGCTGTCAGGAGTGGTGCTGTTATGGAGCAATCCAGGCTTTGAGCTGGTCCTTCATCTCTGGCAATTAAGAGGGTCTGATGTTCACTTTGGTGTTTTCTCTTCTGCTTTCTGCTAATTCTTTCAAGTGCTTTCAGAGCTCGCTGGCTGCCCCAGGGATTGGTGGCCTCTCTTTGTCTTCATCCCAGCAAAGATGGCAGCGAGGCTGGGTCCCGGCACGCAGCTCCCTGGGAATCCCTGGGAAAGGGATTGGCCTTGACCCTTTCCAGCTCTCCATCCCTGTGGCACCACTGCCCTGGGGACGCTCTCAGTGCTGTGGGCCTGACTCTCCTCCCTGCTACTGGATAGAGCCTGGATTTGCAGTGACTCCTTGCCCGTGCAACCCACAAGTGCACCCACACAAGGGGTGGGCGCTGCACTGGGGTGAGAACCAGTTTGGAGCTGGATGGAGCTGCACCATGGAGGAGCTGGTTAAGGGCAGCTGGATGGTGATCTCTTCTGGCTGTGGTGTGGAGAGGGAGACAATGCAGCAGGAGCAGCGGGATGGCAGCAGCTGTGCAGGATGGGGCACTGGGATAATTCAGGCTGGTGGTGCCCATCGGGAGGCCGGGAGAGGGTCACAGCACAGTGGGTCTGTCCGCAGGCAAAGCCTACGAGATCACCTACGTGCGGCTGAAGTTTCACACCAGCCGCCCCGAGAGCTTTGCCATCTACAAGCGCAGCCACGCCGAGGGGCCCTGGGTGCCTTTCCAGTACTACAGCGCGTCCTGCCAGAAGACCTACGGGAAGCGGCCGCGGCAGTACCTGAGGCCGGGGGAGGATGAGCAGGTGGCCTTCTGCACCGATGAGTTCAGCGACATCTCCCCACTGAGCGGGGGCAATGTGGCCTTCTCCACCCTCGAGGGACGGCCCAGCGCCTACAACTTCGATGGGAGCCCCGCGCTGCAGGTGCTGCCAGGGCGGGAGGGGGTGGGTGTATGGAGCCCTGGGGACTGAGAGAACTAATGCACCCACGTGGGGTAATAGCACTGGTGATGCCCAGCATCCCTGTAGGGAAAGGTGAAGGATGAGTCCTGGTTGGGGTGGGAGCTGGTGGCACTGACCCCTTTACAAGGTGCATTTCCTGTGTCCCCTGCAGGAGTGGGTGACAGTCACTGACCTGCTTATCTCCTTGAACCGGCTCAACACATTTGGGGATGACATCTTCAAGGACCCCAAGGTGCTGCAGTCATACTACTACGCTATCTCTGACTTCTCAGTTGGTGGCAGGTGAGGGGCAGCCAGAACTGGGGTGAGGGCAGGAGTATGGGGACCTTCCTGGGGCTGTGGGGCTGGGGCAGCTGCTCCACACCAGTCTTATTTGAACTGTGGTTTTGGGAAACCTGTCCAGATGTGGCTTCCTCCATATGTAAATCAGAGCTGGAGCCTCCCCAGTCGTACAGAAAGGTGGTCTTTTCCCCACAAGCTTTTCTCCATGTTCCACCTGCTTTATTTGCTTCATCCCCTCCCAGTCCAATGGCTTTTAATGACACTGGGGCTTGTGTTGCTCCTCCTGTGGCCCTGCTGGTCCCTGGGCATGGCAAAAGGCGTCCCTGTGGTTCCAGTGGAGCCACAGCCTGAGGCTGCGGAGGCTGGTGGAGGAGCTTGGAATCAGCACGGACACAGTCAGAGAAGCTGGAGCAGCTGCCTGTGGGAAGGGGGAGCTGATGTGGGTCGGAGATGCAGTTGGCACCCACTTGGTGCTGCCCATGGGCTGTGCTGCACTTGCCCTTCCCCAGCTGGGAGGAGTGGGAAATTTCTCCATCCTGGAGGGAGCTGTCTGCCCTGGGCGGCAGGGCTGGGACTGCTCCCAGCTGCTGTCCCACACTCGGGGTCAGCAGATGGAGCTGGTTAGCACAGGCCACCCTCAGCGTGTGACCTTCCGACTGGCCAGACTGGGAGCACCTCAGGGACACCACGGGCGGCCTCAACACCTCAGCACAGCCTCGAGCTGCTTTCACCCCATGGCCGGCCTGGCAGGGCCACACACAACCTGGGCACTGTCCCACTGTCCCACTGCCCACACCGAGCTCAGAGAGGCTCCCCCGTGCTGGGGTTTCCCCACAGGTGCAAATGCAATGGCCACGCCAGCGAGTGCGCGCCAGACGAGGCCGGGCAGCTGGTCTGTGTGTGCCAGCACCACACGGCTGGCGTGGACTGCGAGCGCTGCCAGCCCTTCTACCAGGACCGGCCCTGGGCGCGCGGCACCGCCGAGGCTGCCAACGAGTGTCTCCGTGAGTATCGCTCGGGCTGTCTCTGTGGTCAAGGTGTGTGGCCACACTGGTGCTGCATTGGGTCATCCAGAGGCTCCTGCTCTTCCTGCACAGGAAGAGAGCACCTGCTTGTAAGGGAGGGAGAGTTTGCACCCCAGGGCTTCCCTTCACAGCATCACACTACGGATTCCCCATTCCCTCACCCCGTGAGCACAGCCATCTGCTCCGTGCATGGTGCTGCACCCGCCTATGCTTCCAGTGGCAGAAGCATTGCTGAAAGCTCACACTGCTGAGCCAAGCGGCCCCTCTGGCTCATCCGACCCCACAGGAGGTTTCTGTAACCCCTGGATGAGCCCTGTGCCCCGCAGGTGCTCACCCCCTCTCCTGCCTTCCCCTCCAGCTTGCAACTGCAGCGGCCGCTCCGAGGAGTGTTTCTACGACCGGGAGCTGTACCGGCGCAGCGGGCACGGCGGGCACTGCCGCAACTGCCGCGACAACACGGCCGGGCCCCACTGCGAGCGCTGCCGGCAGAACCACTACCGCTGGGAGCCACAGGCAGCCTGCCAGCCCTGCCACTGCCACCCCGCAGGTGCGTGGGGCTGTGCACAGCTGGGCTCCGGCTGCACAACCCCTGTCCCAGCTGGAGTTAGCTGGGAGGGATGGTTTTGCTGGGTTCTCCCTTGCTCGGGGTTTACACATTTGCTCCCGCCCCGTGTCTCTGTTGAGTCTACCCTGTTGAGCCTCAGGGCTGGCCGGGGTCCCCACAGGCTCCCTGCAGCCCCAGTGTGACAACTCGGGGACCTGCCTCTGCAAAGCCAACGTGACGGGCTGGAAGTGTGAGCGCTGCAAGGACGGCTACCACAGCCTCAGTGAAGGTGGCTGCAGGTGAGGAGGAGCCTGGCCCTGGGCAGGAGCAGTGGGATGGAAGCAGGGCTCATCTCATGCCTTCATCTCACCCCATCCAGACCCTGCACCTGCGACCCGGCGGGCAGCGTTGGGACCTGCGACCCCAACACAGGGCACTGCACCTGCAAGGAGAGGGTGGAGGGGCACTTGTGCAACAGGTAAGCACCACAGCCCTGGGATGGGGATGGGACCACTGTCTCTTTCCAGCCTGGGATCAGTGACAGGACTTGGTGGCAAGACTATGGGGCTGCATCCCTCTGGACCTCTGGGACTGGGTACACAAGGAGCTGCTACCAGTGTCCCACCCTGGGTTCCCTGCAGCTCTGCCTGCCCTGTGCCACCTGTAACCCATTTCCTCCCTGTGCCCAGGTGCCAGCCAGGCTGGTTTAATCTGCAGCCCCACAACCCCATTGGTTGCACCAGCTGTTTCTGCTACGGCCATTCCACTGCCTGCACAGCAGCCGATGGATACAAGGAGACTCACATCCGCTCCGACTTCAGCCACGGTACTGACCACTAAGCCCTGGGTGAAACAGAAGGCACAGCTGTGCCACCTCCAGCCAAAAAACTTGGGAGGGGTTGGGCTGAGCATCCCTCTTGGGGCTGAGCATTCCCCTTTATGGCTAACTAGTGGTGATGGTCAGCGGGGATTTTCTCCGGCTTGCCCCTATTTTACTGTTAAACCTCTGCTTTCGCCCCCAGCTTCATGGGGATGGATGGGCTCTCCTTGGCTCCTCGTGGTATATCTCCATACCAACCTGCTCCTGGGGCTGTGCGTGGCTCAGGGAGGGCTGTGGGGCCAGACGTGGCTGCCCCACAACACCAGTGACTGCAGGAGCACTAAAAATCAGCTCAGAAAGTTAAAATCTAAAAGGATGGTGCCTGCTGTGAACTTTCCCCTTTATTTCCTCCTCTCCCCACCCTCGGCTGGCATGTGGCAGGGTGGCCGGGAAAGCGGGATGGGGTGCTCTTTGCCCGGCTGCAGCCAGGGCTGTGGTGGCAGGGCTGGATGTGTGCGGGATGCTCGGGGAAACCCTGCCATCTGCCGCGCATCCCGGCGTGTGCAGCCCTGCTGCAGGGACAGCGCAGCCCTCACCGTGAGTCCCCGCTCGCCAGGACTCCCCCTCTGCACCCTGCAGGGACGGGCACACACGGCAGGCACCCCCCGTCTGCCTCGCCTGTCCCCTGACGAGCAGATGGATACGAACCCGCCAGGCACGGGTTGATCCTGATTGCAATTAAGCCGCGCTGCCAATTGCTGTACTGCTGGAATGTCTTCCACGGCCTTGAAACAGAGCCAGGCTTTAAAACGAGTCTTTTTTTCCACCCTTTACGCAGCTAATCTGGGGCTTCTCCTTTTGGGACTGGTTTAGCAAAGCCCTGGGCTGAGATGTAGCCATGACACCCTCCTAAGGCCCCACTCCCCAAAGTGCTCCCCAATCTACAGTGGAGCTGGATCAGATGGAATTTTCATGTCGTGGGTGAAAGAATCCAAACTGGGGATGATTTGATAGCTGAGCACAGCCCACTTGAGAGCTGGGAAGGGATTTCCAACTGTTTGTCCTGCAGGGCAAGAAGAAATAACCCTAGGGAATGGGGGAGAGTTTAAATGGCTTCTGAAAAAAAACAGCTTAATGCAATTACGCCCCATCTCTCCCTGGGTTTCTGCAGCATCTCTCCCCAGGCTTCCTGCGCTCTCCAGCCCACAGTAATGTTAGCAATGCAGCACAGGCAGGGAGGCAAAAGTTTAAAGATAATAATTTCCTCCAAATCTAAAAAAAATAAACAGATAAGAGCTGGCTAGGGCCACCCTCTAGAGCACAGAGCCCGAGCAGAACAGGGTGTTACAAAGTGCTGGCCCCTTCCAAGACCCTGGAGAGCCTGGGGAGGAGGGACAGAGGCCCTGAAAGCAGCACCTTTGTGGTGCTCCCTTTGCTGAACGTTGCCACTGTGTGCTGTCACACAGGGCTGGAGGGCTGGGCTGCCACAGCTCCAGGCACCACAGACCTGCCCCTGCACTGGGCTGGCGGGGAGATCGTCACCGAGTGGGATGGAGAGGAGCCGGTGGATTTTCGTGCACCAGGTACTGTGTGTGCTGAGTCCCTGGGGTGCTGCTCTGCCATGAGGACCCCCTGGTGCTCTCATGGGGTGTCCCACTGCTATGCTGGTGTGTGAGGCACTGGGCTCTATCCCAGAGCTGAGTGTGTTTCAATAGTACAAGGCGGTGGGGAGGTTTGGAGCAGTGGATCTGCCTGGGAGGGCAGGTTGGAGCTGGCACTGCTCTAGGAGGGTGCCTGATAGTGCTGGTGGGAATAGGACTTTCACCAGCAGAGCTGGTTCCTCCATGTCCTACAGACTTTGCTCCTCTCTCCCTTTGCAGAGAAATTTCTGCAGAACCAGCGCCTCAGTTATGGGCAGCTCCTGTCCCTGCTGTTGGGAGTGGAGAACAGGACAGGGACAGAGCTCGGGATGCCTCTGCTCCAAGTCCAGCTGGTTCTGGAGGGTGAGGGGATGGAGATCACCATGCCCAGCAGCAAGAGCCAGCCCCAGCATGGAAAGCAAGCTGTCACCTTCAGGTACTTCTCACAGTGCTTTGGGGAACCTCAGTGGGGTTTAGGGCAGAGTGTGTCTGATCTTGTCTGGGCTGCTCTTTGCTGTGGGGTTCAGCCCCACTCTCTGCCCCCATCAGGGATTTAATTAATTGCTGTGCCTGGGTCCCAGCCAGGGAGCCAAGCCATCCTGCAGCACGTGGCTCTCAGACTGGCCCTGTCCTTGCTCCCATGCTCCTTCTCCAACAGGCTGCACGAGGCAGAGGAGGGTGCAGAGCCTTTGCTGTCAGCCTTCAGCTTCCAGCGTCTGCTCTCCAACCTGACCGCCCTCCGGCTCCGTGTGAGCCGTGGCCCCGTGCGAGGTGGGTGGTCTACACTCAACATTCCCACAGGGACCAAGCTGGGATGGGCTGGGGACACCAAAGCAGCAGCAGACTCTGATGAACGAGAGGCACTGCAGGGAGTGTGTTGGAGCAGGGGCTGGCTCCTCTCTGTGAACGCCCCTGGGCTCTCCAGAAGGTGTTTCGGTGTCTCCTACGCCTGTCTGGAGCACTTGCAGGCAGGAATTAGAGAGCTGAGCATGGGATGTGCCATCCCATCCTCAGGCCGCTCTCCCCTCTCACAGGCAGGCTGTCCCTGAGCGAGGTCCAGCTCACATCTGCCAGCCCTGGGCTGGGGACACGGGCGGGCTGGGTGGAGGACTGCACGTGTCCCACGGGCTATGCCGGGCAGTTCTGCCAGTCTTGTGCACCTGGATTCAAGCGGAAGATCCCCTTTGGAGGCCCCTTCGTCAGCTGCGTGCCCTGCGCCTGCAACCAGCACGGGGACTGTCACCCCCTCACAGGTGTGCACCCCCCGGCCCCTCCACTCACCCCATGCATGAGTGACAAATCCATGTCTGTGCTTGTTCTGAAACCATCGGTGAGGTTGCTGTACCCAAAATTTGCAAGTCGAGTTGCTCGTAGGGGCTGGGTTCGTAGCTGCAAAGACAGAGATAATTAATGAAGTGCAATAACGGTGGTAACTTATAATTAGAGGGGCATTTTTCATGGCACTATATGACCTTTAAGGAGGAGAAGGGAAGGGTGCTCATCCTCAGAGGAGTGTGGGAGCAGAGGTCAAGGCAGCAGAGAGGCAGAGGGTTTTGCCAGGCTGGGTCTCAGGCAGCATTGCTGCCCGATGAGTGGAGCAGGACTGGGCACAGCCCTGGAATCTGCAAACTGGAGGTCGACCTGAGCAGAGAAACAAGAAAAAGAGCAGGAAAACACATCAGTGCCAGGCTTGTGGGAAGACATGGGAGGAGCTGGCCCTTGTGCTGTCAGCCCAAGCCCTGTTCTACCTCCAGATCCAGCTCAGAGGTGTGTGACTGCAGCAGGGACTGCGGATGAAGGGAGGAAAAAGCCAAAGCAAAGTCTTTGGGGCAGTATGGCTGTGTCTGGGGTGGTTCACAGGGTGCTGTCACTCACCTCTGCTGCCAGACAAAATGTCTGGGTGGCTTTGGATGGGGAAGGGGAGCAGGATTCCAAACAGCTGCCATGGAGCTTGAGGTGGCCGTGTGAATCCAACAGCAGCCTTGCTGCTGTCAGCCCCAAGGAAATGCAGACCAGAGCCCTGTGGGGTTCATGAGGTGCTGCCATGCTCCCCATCCCCTGCAGACAACAGCAGCTCCGACAAGTGCTGGAAAGAGCTTGGAAATACAATGATGCATTTGTTACCCGCAGATCCTGGATAGAGGGGAGCTGCTGGGGGTGGTGGCAGCTCTGCAAACTCGCCCTCATCTCACAGAGCCGGGGCTGGCGCCGCTGCACAATCCCCAGGGATGGGGCCAGGCTTTTGATGTCCTGGCCTGGGCTCTGCCAGCCCGCGCACTTCCTTTAGTTTATTTTTCCACTTCTTCCTGCCACCCGCTTTTCCTTTCTTTTCCTTTGTCTGACTGCCCGGAGGTGGGGAAAATGGAAAAAAACACCCATTCCCTCCTGCGCAACGTTCCTGGTATGACCTAACCCCACGAATTGTGGGGGGAAATCTTCCCCGTGGCTCCTCCTCTCCCCAGTGAAGCAGAGCATCTGCCTGGAAGTGGGGGGTTCCTTGAGCACCCTTCCTCATCTTCCTCCTCCTTCTCCTCCTCACAGCCGATTTGGGAAGGCTGACTCACCGGCTCGGATTGCCCTGGAGGAGATGCTCCCCAGTGGGTGCCGGGACGGCTGCTTGTGTTTTCCATGACAGGCTGGAAAGGACGCGTCTCGTCGCTGAGAAATGTGTTGTTGATTATGGCAGGCGCCGACAGCCTCCACACACACACTGATGGTGCTGCCTGTGCCAGCTCTGCCTTGTCCCCGCGCAGCTGTGTCTCCCGTGTCCTCTCCAAAACCTTCTCCCTTGAGCAAGGACAAGGAAGGGAGGGAAAATGCTCCGAGTACTGGCTGGAGGTGTGCAAGCCCAGCGTGATGCTTTGGCTGGAGCTGCACATCCCTCTTGGCACCCGCTGTGCCACGCTCAGCACTGGGCTCTCCATCCCTCCCGCGGTCCCCGCTGTCATTTGGGGCTGGGTTTTTGCAGACCCTCAGCTCTGTTTTTCTCCCCGCAGGGCACTGCCAGTGCTTGCACAACACAGAGGGTCCCTCCTGCGAGCGCTGCAGCCCCGGGTTCTATGGCAACCCCTTTGTAGGGCGCTTTGATGACTGCAAGCCGTGCCCCTGCCCCGGAGGTTCACCCTGCACCGAGGTGCCCAGCAGTGGGGAGGTGGTCTGCACCCACTGCCCCCCGGGACAGAGAGGTGAGGCCAGGGGTGGGTGGGCACGGGAGCTGTGGGCAGCACCGACACGGCCAAACCCTCCCCATCTTTTCACCTTCCTCAGGGAAACGCTGTGAGCTCTGTGATGACGGGTTTTTCGGGGACCCCCTGGGGCAGAGGGGGCCTGTGCATCCCTGTGAACCCTGCCAGTGCCATGGGAACGTGGATCTCAATGCTGTGGGGAACTGTGACCCCGTGTCTGGCCGATGCCTGCGCTGTGTGTACAACACGATGGGCGAGCACTGCGAGAGGTGTCGGCCGGGCTTCTACGGGGACGCGCTGGCTCCCAGCCCTGCTGGGAAGTGTGCACGTATGTATAGTCCTGAGGACAGCTCACTTGCAGCCAAAATCCTCCCAGCAGTGGAGGCAGAGGGTGGAAGGGGGATGCCCAGTGAGTCTAGGGGGTGATGGATGGTCCAGGTTAGCCCCAAATGCTCTGGAATGGGATTTGTCCTCTTTCTCCACTGCCATCCGTCCCTGGAGATACTCTGGTCTGCAGGGGCTCAGCCTCTCGAAGCCCTGTTTGATGGGGGGACATGACTCTCCACATTGATGGGGGGACTCAGCCCTGGGGTCCCATTCCCACAGTCCTGTCCCCCAGCTCCGTGCCGGGATGTAGGTGCTATTTTGTCTCCCACAGCTTGTGATTGCAACCCCAGCGGCTCAGACCTGGGGCTGGAGGGCTGTGATCCCGCCACAGGCCAGTGCCACTGCCTCCCACATGTGACGGGCAGAGCCTGCGGGCACTGCCAGCCCGGCTACTACGGCCTGGAGCCCGCTGTGGGGTGCAAGAGGTATGTGGGGCACGGTGTGGGGCTGCCAGGGACAGGGTGGCCCTGTATCCCTGGCTCTGCTCTCTGCTCTTTGCATCCACTGCTTGCTCATGTCCCCCCACTTCTCGTGCCAGCTGCGAGTGCCACCCGACAGGGTCGCGTGACAGCGAGTGCCACGCAGTGACGGGGCAGTGCTCCTGCCAGCCAGGTGTCACAGGGAGGCAATGTGACCGCTGCCACCACGGCTTCTTTGGCTTCTCTGCCAGGGGCTGCCGAGGTAATGGGGGTGGGGACTGCGCCTCGGTCCCTAAAGCAGGGCTGGCAGGCACAGCATGACACTTCTCTGCCACTGCTGCAGCCTGCAACTGCTCCCCGCTGGGCTCTGTGACCCCGCAGTGCCACGAGAACAGCACCTGCCTCTGCCGCCCCGGCTTCGTGGGCTACAAGTGTGACCGGTGCCAGGCCAACTTCTTCCTCGACCCTCTGAGCTCCCACTGCCAGCAGTGTCCTGCCTGCTACGGGCTGGTGAAGGACAAGGTACAGCCCGTGCACTGCTGAGGCAGGCTCAGCACCCCAACCCTCACCCTGCCTTACTGTCCCCCCGTGTCCCCCTGTGTCCTGCTCGCAGGCTGACCAGCTGAAGGCCAGGCTGCAGGAGATGGAGGAATGGCTGCAGAAACCAGGCTGTAATGCCCACCCAGGCCAGTCTCTCATGCTGGGGGATGCACCCCGGGGTGATGGGCTGCCCAGCCCACACCTCCTGCAAGGTACGAGGGACACCCCTTTTCCCCATCTCCTGCAAGGTATAAGGGACTCCTCTTCCCTCCACCATGGGGGAGCCCCATATGACCCCTCTGGGTGCCCTCTGCTCCTGAAGGGTGGTGTGACATGCTGGGTGGGTGCAAGGAGTTCCCAGGTCAGCGCTGGGCTCAGTGTGGGTGATGGGGTGACCCAGAGGGGAGGGCAGAGGGGAGGATATGCCTTTTTGGGTAGGACAGAGCACTGCAGGGATGCTTGCACCCATGAGGTTTTGGAGCAGGTAGTGATGGGTGTTACTGAGGGCTGAGCACCAACACATGGGTGCCTTTTGGGTGCTGCATATGTGGATCCCTCCTGAGCAGCAGGAGGGACTGTCTTCCCCTTTCCTTAGCAGGTGGGAGGGAGGGCGTGGGGCAGCCCCACAGGCAAGCAGGGAGCCCTGAGCACCTCTATGGACAATGAGCTGCTTGTGCTGCCCACAGGTGCCTGGGCCACCCTGTTGGCACAGCTGGGGCAGCTGGCAGGGGCTCTGAACACTGCACGAGGCCGTCTCACCAACGCCAGCCAGGCCACCAGTTGCTCTGGCCACGGACCCCCCAAGACCTGCACCCTGCTGTCGGAGATCGGGGCCGTGCTGCAGTCAGCACAGCGGGAGATCCTGAATGCTGCAGACACCCTGGCTACCACGGTGAGCTGGGCTCCTGGGGGGGCTGGTGGCAATCCTGGGGGGCAGCGGGATGTGCCCCCAGGACTGGTGGGGTGGGATGTGACCAGCAGAGTGGGTAAGCAGGAAAGCCTGGGGTCTGTGTGGGTATGACCCTCCTTGCAGCTGAGTCAAGAGGAGCTATTTTCCTTGTCCTAGCCCATTGGGAGGTTCTTGGTGCTGGGCTGGTGGGGCTTGAGAGTCCCTGCTCCTTGCCATGGTCTCACCGCTGCTGTTTGCATTTTAAGGAGATTCCCCAGGAAATCCCTCAGCAGCCCTCAAACTGGAGCCGCTGGGCACTGGAGGCACGGGCTCTGTCCCAGAGGTACGGCTGCGACAAGCAGACGAGGTGGCTGCCCAGCCGGGGGTGCAGGGAGGCCGCTCCTTGCCCGGGAGGCCAATCCTAATATCATGTCTCTGAGTGTCCTTGTCCCTGCAGCCACGAGGGCGCTGTTGCAGAGGTGGAAGCAGTGGTCGGGAGAGCGCTGCGTGCCTCCAACGCCAGCTCCGAGCTCCTGCGGAGTCTGCTGGAAGGGAATGCGACGCGGGATGCGCAGCGTGAGCTGGAGACTGGGTGAGGGGCTGGCAGGGCACCACAGCTCCTTGCCTCTGGCCAGGTCCCTGTTACAGGACTGTGATCTGGCATCTGCCCAACAGGGACACGATGAGCCCTGTCAAAATCATTGCACCACAGTGTTGCCAAGTAGAAAGACAGGGTGCTCCATACTGTGGGTATTTCAGGGAAAACCCCCAGCCTTTCCTGCTACATCCATGTCTGGAGCCAGGTCTCCCTCCTTTGAGGAACCAGAGGGCCTGGGCTGACAGCAGCATCCTGCCCACATAGGTACGAGGAGATCCAGCGGGCGCAGGAGGAGCTGGGTGTGGGCATGGAAGAGGCCAGGAGAGCTTTGGCAGCCGTGCAACAGGCAAACGCAGACATGGCCAAGAAACTTCTGCAGGTGGCTGCTCTGGGGCAGGTGAGCAGCACCCAAGCTACGGCTCCTGCTGGTAACCCTACCCCCTGAGCAGTGCTGCCTCCTGGGCTGGGAGATGCTCTCATAGAGCTCTGGCATTCCTGACCCCACAGCAGGTACTGCCAGTGCAAGCTGGAGCCCTGGCACAGGACCTGGCAGTGCTGGAGCAGGCAGCAGCAGCCCAGGAGCTGTTGGCTCAGCAGGCTGTCGAGGCATCCCGCACACTGGCAGCTGGATTGCGCCTGGAGCTGCAGAGGACTCATGGCTTTGAGCAGGTAATTGCTGCTCATTTGCACGGGGAACCCCATCCCTGCTGCTCCAGTGACAGGAGGGACTGTGCCTACAGCCAGGGAAAGGATGTTTTGGGAGACATCTCCCCTTGGGGTCACGGGTCTCCCAAGGAGCTCACAGGCCAAATGGGAGCTGGCTGAGACCCACATTTCTCAGCACTCCTCAGCCTCACTCCTTCCCTCTCCTCTCCCAGCTGCGGGACCGGGCTGGCTCTGCCCATGGCACGGCCACCTCGGCTGTCTCACATGGAAAAGCTGTGCACTCTGATGCTGAGTCCCTCCTGGCCAGCTTGGAAGGTAAAAGGCACTGGTCAGAGCATGTCCAGCCACAGCTTGGCTCTCACCACGCTGGCTCTGGGTGCCAAGGGGAGAAGGGGACAGTTTGGTGACAGCCAATTTGTCCCCACAGGCATGAGGAAGATGCTGCGGCATCGGAAGGGCCCGGCTGCCCTGAGGAGGAGGATGGCCACTGTGAGGAACAGGGTTTTGGGGGATGCCCGGAAGAAGATTAAACAGGCAGAGAAGACACTGGGAAACTCCTTGTCCCTCTCCATCGCAGCCCAGAGGACAGCTGGAGAGGCTGAGAAAGTCTCTGAGGAGAGTGCCAAGGTCTGAGTGGGGTGTGGGGAACTGCTGGGCATGGCCAGGCTGGCAGAGCCCAGCCTGCTGCAGGGCTGCATGTCCCCAGGTGACTGTCCCCACCTCCATCCCTTTGCAGAGGGCATGGGCTGTGCTGCAGGAAAGCAAACAGGCCCACAAGCACGCCAGACAACTTGCCAGGCGTGCCAACGAGACCCAGCGGGAGCTATCCCGACAGGAGCACATGGCTGAGAAGCTCAGGGGGGACCTGGAGGAAGCACACCAGGTGAGTTGGGTGCCCTTGGGCAGGTTGTGTCCTCTGGGACATGGACAGGCTTTGCCCACAGCCCAAAGCACAGGGAATAACACAGCTTTTGGGATCCACAGTATGGCAATGCCTTGGGGATGTTCCTGGGATCCCCTTTCCCATCCAGCCAAGGGCCAACAGAGTCCCTGATCTGGGTTTCTGTCTCTTTTGAAAGGTGGGGACAGAGGTGAGTGAGATGGCAAAAAGTCTCCAGGAAGCCCGAGGCTCACTCATGTCAGACATCGAGACCCTGAACAACCTGCTGAGCAGCCTCGGTGAGACCCGGGTGGGAATGGCGTGCAGGTTCCCAGGGAAGGGCTGGGTTCTCGGGGGCCCAGGGCTCTCCTGATCACTGATGCTGGGTCTCCTTCTCACCAGCCATCCAGGCTGAGCTGGATGCTCTTTGGCTGAGATCACCCGTGGTCTCAGCGAAACTTCTTGAAGGTTCATGTCTTGAGGAAAACCTCACTGAAGAATGAATGTGTGTACTCATGCCTGGTGTGGGGACACTGATCTCCCTTGGCACCTTCAGAAGGAGCAGGGCTGGGTTAAGGGCTCCCTTTGGAGCTGAGGGATGTACTGGGCTGGGTTCACTCCTTGTTGCTGGTTGGATTTGCTCCAGCTTCT
The DNA here is from genome assembly GCF_003984885.1 of Neopelma chrysocephalum. NCBI lineage: Eukaryota > Metazoa > Chordata > Aves > Passeriformes > Pipridae > Neopelma > Neopelma chrysocephalum. Next base: position 5,645,138 of record NW_020897735.1, read on the forward strand.
CCTGCTTTGATCATCTGGCTACATTTCTGAGTACTCCAGAGTCTTGCATCCAAGAAATTTTGCAAAGGGGTGGACACCATCCCCATCTGTAAGATAGACGCACCCAGGCCCTGCCTGGAGCCACAGTCCTGTTTGCTTATCTGTGATCATTGGGAAGCTGCAAAGCCTCCATGCCCTGCTGCACCCGCTCCCTATAGTTTGCCTGGTGCCAAGGGTCTGAGCCCCTGGAGCATATCCAGAATCTCTCCTGCCCAGCTGCCTGCTCTCATTCGTGTGCTCTCCCCTTGTCCAGGCAACCTGGAGCAGGACATGGAGGTGGAGGCAGTGCTGAGTGCCGGGCAAGTGCAGCTGGAGCGGCTGTGGCGGCGCCTGGCCACGCCGGGCTCCCTGGCCAGGCAGCTCAGCCGGCTGCAGCAGGAGGCAGCCCGGCAGCAGGAGAAGATCCAAGCATTCGAGAGTGACTTGGCTGAGATCCGGGCCGACAAGCGGAACCTGGAGGATATTCTGCGGAGCCTCCCCGAGGGCTGCTCGAAGTGACTGGTTGCTGGCTGCTGCCCCGTCCCCTCTGTGCCCCCCTGCACAGGGAAAGGCAGAGGGAAGGACACCCTGTGTTAACCAGCATCAATCCCTTCCACTGCTACTCACGCTGCCCTCCACAGAGTATCACACCCCAGGTCTTTATCTGTACCGGTTCAGGCTCTGCATTCCAAGTGCTCTGCAGCAAGACTCCAGCCACCAGCTCAGTCCTTGGGATGGGGGGACAACCAGCTACCAGGGACCACCAACGTTTCTGCGCAGGATATTGAGCCATCGCAGGGCTGGTTTCTCACCATGGAGTGACCAAAGAATCATCACAGATTTCCTCCGTCTCTCCTTCCCCACCACAGCGTGGCACACTGGGCAGGGAGAGCTTATCAAGTATGTAACATACCCAAGCTGTAACACCCAGAAGTCCCTCCTGCCCCAGGAGATGAGAGAGGCTCTCACCTGCTGCACAGTGCCTTGCAGTATCATGCTCATGTGCTGTGGTCATAGAGGTGCAGAGAGGAATCCCGGTGAAGCGAGGCAGAGAGCTGCTCACCGGAGGGCAAACAGCTTGTCTGCTTTCCAAGGGAAGGGAGGTTGCAGCAGGCAGGGATCGATTAACAAGCAGAAGCAAAGCTGGACCCTTACCCAGCTCCTGGCAGGCAGGTGGGGCATCCTCTGCCTGCTGCAGGGTAAGAGCAGGTCAGCTCTTGCTGTTCCCCTGCTCCAGGGCAGCACAACACTGCTGCTGCCCACAGCTCTTTGTGTCCTGTCCCATTCCTCCTGGCTTACTGGATGCCACCAGGCCTTGCTTTAAACCAGCCCGACATCTGCAATCCCAGGGGCTGGGAGGCACAGGCACCGGGCTGAGAGGTGGGAGAGCTGCATCACCCACAGCCCCACATCAGCACCCGCGCCCTCTCCCCACTGGGAGGAGCTGGCTGGTGGCACCAGGCTGTGCAGCCAGCACGGACTGGATGGGGAACAGCTGGACACCAGCTCCTGCCAGTGTCACTCCCACGAGGTGGCAGAGGTCGGTGGCTGTATTGCCTTTAAAGGAAAGGCATGTGTGTTCCCCTATGCTCCCATGAGGGCTGGGCTGTGTGGCCACACAGGCAGGTCCTGGCTCAGCCCACCCTGTGCTGGCTGTGCCCTGACTCCAGGTAGATGAAGTCATTCCCATAAGACCAAAACCAAGTCCCCAGGCTGGAGCAGGTTTCACTTTTTAACCAGTTTTACCTGTGTTTTTTCTGCTCACAGTGCTGGAAATCAGGTTTGCTAAAGTCTTGTGTAATTTACGTAAAATTGCTGCCATAGATGTTGAATTCCCCCAGCAACATCTTCAGTCTGTCCAGTGGCCTGAAAGGGACATGGGATTTTCCTACTGAGAACAAACCCTTTGCCCTCATAATTCTGCACAAAAGCTGCCCAAGGAGTGGGGTGCCAGAGCTGCGGGGGTGTAATGGCAGGGACTCCCCTCCCTCTGCCCAAGGGCAGCTCTTAAAAAGCAAAACCATAGAGCAGTGAGAGCACAGTGTGATCCGGCTCGGCCAGAGGCAGGGAGCCACGGCCACTTACTGTCTCCCTGGGAGGACAATTATACATCTCCAGTGAACACACAAATTTGCTGCTGTTACAGAAATGTCAAGCCTCTGCCGTGTGCCTGCTGCTGAAGATGTTCATGCTCCCTCCTGCCCTCCCCGGAATTCTGTGTTTTTAGCTGGCAATACCTGCCTAGAGTTGTATCCATTAAAAATTCTTAATGTAACACACAGCTGCCCAACCAGCTGTGAAGGTGAGAGGGCAAACGCTGTAGCTGCTCTTGCTGCTTTTAAAGAGCAGGGGCTGAAATGCGGCTGAATTCGGAGTGGTGAGGGGCGAACGTCTGACAATTCCTGCTAAACACCACTTTAGTACATGTTCCTAACATAAGGTGTCAGCCTGAGATCGCGGGGGCGATCGCCACAGCAGCTCCAGGCCGGGACACGCATCAGCCCGGCTGTGGCTGTCCCTCGGTCCATCCCTTTTCCCGCTGCTCGCGCTCCAGGGTCTATCCAGCAGCTGGAAGCGGCTACGGCGCATCACCCCACGGGGCACCTGCGGACCGGCCGCCGGTACCGGCGGGGAGCCGCGGCGAAGGGATGCCCATCCCGGGGCGGCTGCGGAGCGATGCCCGATGGGCAAGAGGGGCCGGTCCCTTCCCCGCCGCGAGTCCCCCGCGGGTCCGCGCTGCCCTCCCTGCGCGGGGCAGGCTCGGCCAGGAAGGAGTTAAGGGCGGGGGGCGGAGGGCCCGGCCCGGCCCGGCCCTGCCCGCCCCTATTTAAGGCGGCGGCGGGCGCGGGGCGGTCGGTGCGATGGCGGCTCCGCGCCGGCCGAGCGGCGGGGGGCTGCGGAGAGCCCCGCAGGACGGGCGGCTGGAGGAGATCAACAAGGTGCGGCGGGGGCCGCCCCCCGGGCCGCCCCCACCCCGGCGGGGAAACGGGCTGGGGGCGGCCGGGAGGGGAGGGAGCTGCCCCGGGGAGGAGGAGGAGGAGGGCGGTGGGTATAAGGAGAGATGCGGTCCCCTTTGCCTGAGCCCTTTTGGAGAGGGGGATGCGGCCAGAGGAGGCAGGGGGGCTCTACGGGGGTCGCGCTCCATCCCCGCCGCCCTTGGTGTTGCCCTCGCATGCTGCTCTTTCCCCGCAGCGCCCGCACCCCGGCACATCCGAGCGGGGCCGGTGAGTGCCCTGGGGACCGGCTGCCGTGAAAGTCCCCTTGGGAACTTGCTCCAGCAAGAACGGGGGCTATTGTTCTCCTGGAGGACTTCAACCTCCCCTCCGCTGTATTGAGCACTTCAACTTCTCCCTCACCTTCTTCCTGGAATGAGGAGCAGCTGCTGCTGCTGCTGCTGCTCAGAGCTGCCTCCAGCCTTTCTAGCTTTTCACTACGGCGGGTGGTGAATAAGTAGCCCAGGATGGCTGGACACGCCACGAGCCTTGGGCAGGGGGAATGGCAGCTCCTGGATTAGTGCAAAGTGCGCTGGGCTTCATGCCCTTCATGCCAGGGTCAGGCAAGGTCCTTTCCCCAGAGCTTCGGGCTTGCCCCGTCCCTTGCTTGGCATGGCAGCAGGGGCAGTTCTCTTGGCATCCCTCCCGGCTAAGAGGGGTCCAGAGGGAGAAAAGAAGGGTTTAACCTTGAAACAATCAACGCTGGGATTTCTAGCGTAGTTTCCAGGTGGGTTCAGTGGTTGCCTGCTCCTATAGCCAGTGGCACCTTAGTGTTACAGGTGGAGAAGTCAAATCACTGCACAAGATGAGAGCCCAGAGGAGATGGTGGCTCACCTTGCCCTCACACTGCCTGAGCTGTGAAAAGTGCCAATATGTTCCACCAGACAGCAGTGAGACAGCGGAGGTGAAGTTTATGTAGGTCACTGGAGAGGGAATTAAGTCATTAGAAATAATTCAATTAATTAGAAACTAGCGTGTGCTGCGGAATAAGAGTGGAAAAAGAGGTGCTGCAGGATTAAGGTGTAGAATAAGATCACTGGGCTAAAAAGGAGCCCTTGGAAGGCAGACATGGCACGCTCTGCTCCAAGAAGGTGCATAGGTGGGCCTAAGGTATCTCTCCTAGCCAAGGTGGTATTGGCCCTTAGGTTGAGGATGAAGGGACTGTGTTGTACCTACTGCTGCAGTTTCTGCTGCTCCAGAACCATCCTCCAGCATCACTCAGGTGCAGGATGGATACCTGATCTTTCAGCTGGTGGGAGCTGTAGGACTGAGTCTGGGAAGCTGTTCTTCCTGGGATGCTGCTGGTGTGCCACTGCTGTGTTCCGGGGCTGGGGCATCTTCCTTCTCCCACGGAGGGGACACAAGCTGCCATCAGTCCCCTAAGCTGCCATCACTTCTGGCTTTTCCTTTGGGTGAGGTTTGTATGACAAAAACCAAAACAAGCTACATAACTTCCCGCTGATGGAGCTGCTTGTTTGCATCCTTGCTGCCCTGTGTGTTGGCTCAGTGCTGGGAGAGGGCGTTTGAGCAGCTCAAAACCAAGCTGCAAATAGCACTGGTAGGTAGCAGCTGCCTGTGGATCCTGAGAAGCCATCATGCTCAGGGCTGCAGCCCCCACGCTGCCCTGCTTTGGTCTCTCTGCCAGCTCTGTGTGGCAGTGGAGGAGTGCAGTGAACATTCGCACACCTCTCTGTTGCAGAGCTGATAGAGCTGATATTGTGGCTGGAGCCAGAGAGGGGGTTTCCCAAGACCTGAAGAGCCCCAGGGTTGTAAAACAGTCAAGTGCTCCTAATAAAACCAATCAGGCCAAATTCCTGTCAGGCTTAATCTCATTGTCTCATCCTAACAATTAGCTCCCTCCCAGCCCTGTTTTCCTGGCTGGTTTCTTCCCTGCAGCTCTCACTGGGATAAAGGTCTGGCAGGCAGCATCCTGAGTGCACATGTGCTGCTGAAGGACAGCTGAGTCCTAGTATTGACTTCTCTCTTCCAGCTTGAAATGCTCCTCTGGGCTCCCCTCTTGCCTGTTCCCCTCTTCCTGGGGAACACAATCACATTGTTCAGCCTCGTGCATCAAGGTGGCAAGTCTAATCCAGCACAGATTAGTTTCAACCTAGTTTTACCCACTAATACGCTGGGCTGTGGGGAAGAAATTCAGCCTGTTAGAGAGCAGGTGCCCACTTCTTTCATCCAGGTCAGGCAGGAGCATCCCTCAGCCCCTTCCCAGCACCAGAAGGCAGGGCAGCTGGCACTGAGCACTTAAACATCCCAGTAAGAGCTTGGCCTGCCAGTTGGGGTCACCTTTTTGGGGAGCAAGGAAGAATCTGTTTTTGCTCAGGTTGCCTTGCAGGTAGGTGGGACTTGTGTGGCTGAGGTTATTGGCTTAGAAAAGTCTCTCAACAGCTCAAGAAAGGCTGTTCAGGGCAGGAGCAGGAGAGAGGCTTATTAGGCAGTTCTTATTAATAGAACATGCCCCTTAAAATGGGAACTTTAGCCACTCTGAGTCACAGGCCCTGGGGACTGAATTCCTGTGTGCTATTGTGAGTGTTTGCCTTATCGCAGTCACAGCCCAGCTCACATACAACGTGGAGGGTGGAATGCCTTTCAAATACAACCCCCTATTGCTTCCTTCCACCTGGAGCAGAGCTGGGATGCTGGTGGTCTATCCAGTCCCCCTCAGGTTGAAACTCAAGGGGTTGCACAGGTGTGTGCAATGTCACCTGTCCTGCTCTTGTACCTTGCTGCCACGGGCTGGTGGGCTCCTGGGCACATGTCCCTCAGCCATCACATATGGATGTAACATTCCCTTTGGTCTTCACCATTTCTGTGCTGCTTCTTGCTCTCAGAGAGATGCTGTGCTCTGCTTTCACACACCCTGTCCTGCTGGTAGGTGGAAGCTGTTTGCTGCTCCTGCAGGGCGGGAGTGAAGCCGTGACCTGGTGGTCAGGAGATGCTTTGACCTTGTTTTGGTTTTCAGTGATGTTTGCCTTCCCCAGAGGCTCTTCAGTGGTGATGGCAGCAGGTAACACTACTCCAGTCTCTAGTGACTTCTGCTGCTGCCTGGGCCCACAGCTCAATTGGGCCCTTTGTGTTGGGCTGGTAAATGATACCCCTGGGTAGAAATAACTGAGATAAATGAAATCGAGTTGGCAAAGGAGAGCAAAAGAAGGAACTGGGAATGCCACTTTTCACCACAGCTTTCAATTTGAGTTGGTGACCATGGTGATGAGGGAAGTCAGTGTCACACTGGTTTAGTGACCGGTGACCCGTCTGTGGTTCACAAAGTGGGAGGACAGGATGGCAGTCACTGCTGTCCTAGTGGGCTTCCTACAAAACCTTAGTTCATCTGCAGGTAAAGGACTTGCCATAGCAGTGGTTAACTGGCAGTGAAGGTTTGAGGACTCCCTGGGCAGGTCCAAGTTCCCCTGTCCCAGTGAGAAAGGAGGAAGCAGCTCCAGGTGTGTGGGCTGGAGGGACCCAGAGCACAGGAGCAGGATCAGGGTGACTGACAGTGATCAGCACACAAGGCTGGCTGTGGCAGCAGAATCAGGCATGAGTTTGGGGCTGTGTCTTTGCTGGAGATTGCCCACCAGCTGGACTGGCACAGTTCATCACACCTGGGGATAGCTGGATTCAGCCTTCCTTCTGGAAGGAATGAGTGTGCTCTGGAGGCTGGAGAGCATTTGGGTTACTGTTGGCCTTGTGGACCTTGTGCAGTCCTGATATCTTAGTGCCTGCAGGTGGGACTTCATTGGGTAGGTGGTCTCATTAATCACAAGCAATGCTGCCCCAGCACTACCAGTGCCAGAAATCCTCATCTCTCAGTGACCCACTCCTGTCTTCCCCATGAACATGGAGAACAACAGTGAGGAACACATGCCCAGGATAGGGAAAAGCCTCAGCCCTCCATCCACTAACCCCTGGAGGGGTTTGTCCTGGACAGGCCATGCATAAGCTGTGCAGATGTTAATGATTTCTACACTGAAGAATGTGGTGTTGTTGCTGAACACAGATCGAGTCATTAAGCTGTGCTGGGCTCGCTGGAGCTGGGCGGTGTGGGAGGGCAGGGACAGGAGCAGGACCCTGCTGCTCACAGCTGCAGGGGGGTGTTGCTGGCAGGGCAAAGCAGCAGAGCTGGCTGTGCAAGTTGTGGTCTGTTCTCTTGGGTATCTGAAGGTTTTTGAGGTGGGGCTAGGCACAAGTGACCAGAAGTGACCCAGGATTTCCCCTCCAGTGTGAGCAGGGTAGGGGTAGAAAATGGATAGCTGGTCTGAGAGAGGGAGAGCCTGTCCCTTAGCCACACATACCCGTCCTCTTGGGTGCATGACATTCTGCAAACTTTGCCTGTTCTATTTGCAAGTCCTCAGAGTTTATCCAAGAGTTTGAAGTGTGAGATAAGAGTGCTTTTTGCAAGGACTAGGAGCCCTTGCTGGGAATAGGTGCCCAATCCACATGCTGTATGTGCTTAAGCTTTCAATGAGAAGCTGAAACCTTGGGTAAGCAAGAAGATGGGGTTTCATGCAGTTATTCCAAAGGCACGTGGGGTCCCGTCTTCCCTCAAGCTGCTGGTGGGAAATCTGAGACACCAGAGGGATTCCCTTTGCACTGGAATTCTAATGACAAGGTGTGGAGGGATTCAGCCCATCTTCAAGTCTCCTGGTGCTGTTACTCACCTGTGGCTCTCTGGGAATTTTCTGGGTCTTCTGGGTGATGCTGCCTCTGTACATGCCCTCTAAGGTGTTTTCCTTTGCATCTTTAACCTTGGGGCTGTTATTTTTTTCTGCTATAGGAGTTTCTCTGTGATCCAAAGTTCAGTGATGAAGAAGACCTGGAGGAGAAGTTGGCAGCATTCAAAGGTGAGAACTGGAGGGTTTCCCTGTCCTTTCAGCCTGACTGTTTGCTCTGAACCAGATTATTTTCCTCAGCACTTGGATCTTACCAGCCTGAGTTTCTCTGCTAAATACAAGTGACTGAGCTGGGATGGATGCCTCCCCCTTGCTTGTGGAACTCGGTGAAACTCCCTGGAGGGGTATTTTGCACACGAGCCCTTGTGCTTCTCCCACTTGCAGGGCAGAGTCATGTCACCCTGCAGACATCCTGCCTGGTGGCTGCTATTACTGCAAAACCTGCTGCGTGGGCAAAACTCTGGGGAGCAGTGAAGGAGGATGGTTTCTGTCTAGTTACCCACACAAGCTAACTGGCATAATGGACCATGCAATAGCTGGACTCTCTTTTATTTTTTTTTTTCCAGTGAGTAGGAGGACCTCTTCCCACAGAGCAGAAGTCTCAGCTGCTTTCTGGAGAAGTTGGGGACTTCCTCTGCTCAAAAGTTTCATCAGTCTGATCTGGTCCTTCCCCAGCCACTTGACCCTGGAGGCAATGGCAGTAATGTGTGTAGTCCTGGCCAAAGCCCAACTCCAGTGGGTCAGCGGATCTAGTGCTTAGGTTTGGGCCATTTGTTGGGACAGGGAATAGAGAAACAGCTCAAAAGCCTGGAGTCCTCTGGAGCTTGTCCCCAAACTGGTTACAGGACAAGATCTGGCAGGGCTGTTCTGGGTACTTCTACTTTCTTTCCAAGCAGTGGCTGAAGGCAGTTGAGAAAACATGCCTGTGCGTCACACTGCCCTCAAGGCTTGTCCTCAGCCTGGCTCTAACCAAATAAAACCTGACCTTGCTTCCATTTCAGGCATTGTCTGCTATTTCCCTTTGAATTTTGGCTTTGCAATCCAGCATGGAAGAAGCTGGCTGGGGTTTTGTGATCCCTTACCCTGCTGGGCACAGAGGAGCCTCCTGTGCTCCCCCTTCTCTTTCTGTTGCCTTTTGTGTGACTTTGGCTTTTGGCTGCAGCCCTGCATTATTTTTTCCCATCACAATTGGGGCTCTTCAAACATTGCAACTGTAGGTCACAGGCACAGAATTCCCTGTAATGAGAGCCTTTGGCATCTCCTCCTGCTGCCTCGTGAGTTTGCCTCCGTGGCCTGTCCCGCTCTCCAACGCCTCCTCCAGCTCCCCCAACAATCAGCTCATTGTGTGGTGATGGGGGGAGTGTTTCTTCTCTGCTGCACCTCCCAGCTGGGCCTGGGGAGCTCCTGTGCAGTGTTGGTGTAAATGTATTTGTGAGGGAGGGACCACGCATGGTTTTGCCCCGCTAAATCCCTGCCACTGGGGTGGGAGGAAGAGATCAGTGTGCAAGCTGAGGCTGGTGTAAAGCTGCCTCTGTTCACTGCACTTTTGGCAAAGTGTCAGCTGAGAAGAAAAGAAAACATGTGCTGGGCAGGGACGTGGCAGAGCAGGGTTTGTGTCCCCAGGCACATGCTGGGGTGTCTGACCCCTGCCAGGGAGGCAGCAGTTCATTTGCACAAGGTCATTATGGTGGGGCAGAGTGTGGGGAGAGACAGTCCCACATCAAGCATTGCTTTGGTCCCCAAGCACGTGTTACAACCCCAATTTCATCTTTGATCAGTTGCTGGATGCTTGAAGGGAGACATTTACTCCTGCCTGAAGCATGAGCAGCTTTGGTTTGTATGTGATACTCCCGTAGGTCTGTCTTGGTCAGCTCATGACAGCAGTAATCCATGGGCTGAGACCCAGGTGAACACATCCAAGTCATTCCTCTGCTTCCTGCCCTTAGCTGCCCATCAGTCCACTTAACCCAGCAATTTTTCTTTGGAAGCACAGGTCCTGGGAAGACTCTGCTCTGTTCAATAACCACTCTTCCCTTTGGCTCCTTAAATTAGCCTGCCACTTCTCTGTTCACGCTCATCTGCTTGCTGGTGTCCCTGGAGGAGAGGCAAAAGGTCTTTTCCATTCTCCTTCCTGGGGGAAAGGAGTGGCCTGGAAGGACTCAGTTAATTTGAGTCCTGGGGGCTGTTGTGGGGAGCGAGTGCTAACTGCAGGGCAAGTGGTGATTTCTCCAGCTCAGCAATGATGGATGGTGGCAGCAGGCATCTTGCATCTTGCTCTTTTCATTTAGCACAGCTGAGATGATGGGGGGCCCCCTGAGGCGCTGGGAGCTGTACGGTCTGTAAGACAGACAAATCCTCGCCTGAAGAGCTTAAAGTCTAAATGGGGAACAGCAAGGGGGGGGGAGGGAGTTGTAGGAAGCCCAGGTGTGCCACTCCATAGGGCAGAAACTGCACGGGATGGAATTCCTGAATTTTCTAACTGAAATCAGTGCTCTGCCTGTTACAGCGTGCGAGTTTTTGTCCTGCAGAGCTAATCAGACCTTCTCGAGCAGGTTCTGCCTTTCTCTGAGAATGCTGGAGTCAGCAGTGTTTGACAGCAGGCTGGAAGGGCAAAAAAACCCTGCTCCAGCATCACTGCTCCCAGGCATGTTCTTGGCTTGGCCCTCTTGATGTGGTCCTTGAGCATCTCTCCTGGCAGGAGCTGCTCTGGGAGCGAGCACAGTGCTGGGAGGACTGTGGAGTCTCTCCCTCGTTATTGCAGGCAACTGCGTCATTTAATCCCCCTCCTAAGCCGATCAAGCTTCATCTTGGGAGTGCTCAGGGGTTTGTTTTCCTTGCTACTCCTTCTGGGAGGCTGTTCAGAGCTTTGTTTTTCTGGCTGGAAACCTTTTAACGCTGCTCATGGCTAGCCGACACCTTGTTCTCATGCCAGTGTTTTCCTTCAGCTTAAATGAAAAGCAGCCACAATTACAGAGTACTTAATTGTAGAGCCCTAGAACTGAGATAAGGGTACTAAAACCAGGCCTTGAGATGGTCTCCCCCTCTGAAGTTTGCTTTCAGCAGTATATCAATGTTATCTCCATATCTTTTATTTCATTGCCCCAAGCAGGCAGTGCTCCAAAGCCCTGCACATCCCCTGCTCTAGTGTCCTGCTAACTTGCTTCTGTGTCTCTTCCAGAGAAATACATGGAGTTTGACCTGAACAACCAAGGGGAGATTGGTGAGTGACTCTGAGGGATGCTGGGCTGGAAGAACAACCGTCTGATGAGGTGATGTCTGCTGCTGTATCTGCTGCTTTGTGGTGCTGAGGAGGAAAACTTGTGGGCTTTTCTGTGCCATGCCTTGCTTGAATCTTGATTTTTCAGCCAGGAGCTTCCTTGGATTTCTATGTCCTGCCTCTCAGCTTCCTTAGTCTCTCCTCTCCTACTTCAAGATCTAAGCTCTTCTCAGTCCTGTTCTCCTGGAGTTCTGTTTAGCTCCTCCACTTCTTTCTGCTCTAAATGCTTTTTTTCTTTTCCTTTTTTCTTTGCTGAGGCTTTCTTCTCAATCCTCTGCTGGAAAGCTGGGAATCCAGAGCTGGGAAGCCGCAGGGCTTGGACAATCCTGGGGTTTTTGCCTGGCTTGAGGCAGAAGCTGTATAAATCCATGAGCACTTCTGGTGCAGAGCAGCTCTTTGCTTTGCAGGGAGGGGAGCAGAGGGAAGCAAAGGACTTGGGTGTGAGTCTGGCTCAGCTGAGCAACCCTGCTTTGGGTCCAGAAAGCACTAGTTACATAAAGACCCAGCCTTCTGCAGGCCTGGAGCTGACATAGAAGTGTAACCACTTGTGACCTGTGCCCTTCCAGGAGGCTGCTGCCTCATTCCCCTCCTCCACCAGTCCTCCAGCTGAAGTGAAGCCTGTGGGGAGCTGGAAGAGGCCTGACTCAGGGTTTCCGGGAGGGAAGGGGCCCGCAGGTCTCAGCAGGCAGCAGTGCAGTGGAAGGAAATGGCCTGTGGCGCTGGGCAGGGGCACCTGCTCCCCACAGCTTGTTTGTCTCCAGCTTTAACCCCGGTCTTGCTTCCCTCCTCCCCATCCTTGTGATTCTTGGCACTGCACTCTGAGCTAGAGAGCAGTGTCCCCACGTGTCTCTGGAGCACTAGGAGAGTTGTCCCTCTTCTGTGTGTATGGTGCTTTTATCCTGAGCTGCATAACTGGGCAGTGATGCTCTGTACTGGCCAGTACAGCAGGAAACTGTACTGGAAGGCTTCTCGTGGCTTTTGGCAACAGCTTAATGCTGTCAGTCGTGGAGTCCACAGGTGAGGTGGGAACTCATGGCTGTGTCCCTAGGGTTAGTCTATGCTCAGCGTGGTCACATCTGAACAGCACCGGTTTCCTTATTCTTGTAGATTTGATGTCTGTCAAAAGGATGATGGAGAAGCTGGGGGCTCCGAAGACCCACCTAGAACTGAAGAAGATGATCTCTGAGGTGACTGGAGGGGTCAGCGACACCATCTCATACCAGGACTTTGTCAACGTGATGCTTGGAAAACGCTCTGCTGTGCTTAAACTGTGAGTGTCCCGGGGTGGAGCAGGGAAGACACAGGACCTGAGCTGCGGAGCACAAGCTGCTCTGTCTGGTGGAGGTGGAGCTGTGGGTGCTCAGTGACTGTGGAGGGAGACAGGACCCTTGTGAAGGGAGAGTCTGCAGAGTGACGTGAGAGGGTGTATAAGCCCATGTCCAGGCTGAGCAGTGGCAGGTGCTCCCAGCAGAGCTGCCTGCTGTGTGTTAGCACAGGCTTCCTCCCACGTGCTCCGTGGGAGTGATCTCCTCCTTTCCCGAGGGTGTGCAGGCATTCCGCACTGCAGGACTTCTTCCTGTCTCTTCCCTGAGGCTTCTGCTGACTTTGGGGCAGAGGCTTCCCCTGTGGATGGTGGCAGGACTTGAATGGTGAATGATGGTCCTGCCAACACCAGCAGTGCTGGCTCCTGTTTCCCACAGGATGGTCTGTCCCTGCCTCATTTTTTGGAGGCGGTAGGAGATGGGGCACATACTTGAAACAGCTGGCTCATGCTGGGAGAGGTTTTCTGTGGTACAGGCTGCCAGCACTAGCCTCCCACGGCCCCCTCTGCCCTCTCAACAGGGCTCTGAAAGTGCTGCTGTAACAAACGGCTTCCAAACACTTGCTTGGCTCCATCTCCATCCCATTGAAGCCTGGTGTTTCCTTTCACAGCCACAGAGGCTGGCCCTGCTTTTGTGTCTGTAACCACCATGAATAGGAGCAGCTCCTCTCCATCCTCCTTACCCCCTTTTTGAAGGCAGCTTTAGAAACACAGCCAGCTTTCAGGGCAGGTTGGGAGGAAGGTTCCTCTAAGCTGGTACGTTCTTGCTGGCAGTGAGTCTCCCCACTGCGTGCCCTGTTTCTGTGTGTTGGGATGCTCGTCTTCCAAGCACACGCAGACTTCTGACATCCCTGCTCCTCCTTTCTTTCTCCACAGAACCAGACTGAGTCTGCAGCCTGTCCCATATCTTCCATCCCTCCTCTCAGCTGCAGCAGCTTTCACAAACAGGTCCCTTCTCTTGCTAACAGAAACCCCATTGTCTGTTGGACTCTCTAGAGCAGGAGCAGAAATGTAAAACTCCGTCCTAAGAGCAGTGCAGTCCTTTGATCCATCGAGGCAGCTGGCATTCCCAGCGTAGCTGCAGTCCTTAGGGAGGAAGAGAGTGCTAGTGGTTGCAAAATGCTTGGGATTCTTATAGCCAGTGCCTTGCTCCTTGTCCCTGCCCTCTCCCTGGACTGTAACTGCTGTTGCTTGCTTGGTGTTGGCTTCTGAACGTTGTGCTGTGTGGTTACGTGCAAGGTGGGCCAGGGGTGGTTTCTGCTTTTACGCATCGGGGCTCTTGGCATGCCGTGTGTGCCCGGGGGATTTCGGAAGTGGCTGTCTAAATAAAATGTGCTAATCCTCTGGGCTCTGAGAGGAAAACCGGCAGAGACTTTTGGAACACACTCCTGGAAGCTGCTGGGAAAGCCAGGCTGGCAGCACTGCCCTCTGTTGGCTTCCCCTCCTCTGTTAATTATCGGGTGCCCTTTGCAGAGGAGCCAGATGCTCTTTTTCAGCAGATAATGCCTAATGATGGGCGAAGATGCATTTGCTTTTTTTTTTTTTTAATTGGTAATATCTGTTGTGTTTTGCAGGGTCATGATGTTTGAAGGAAAAGCCAATGAAAGCAACCCAAAACCTTCTGGTCCTCCTCCAGAGAGAGACATAGCCAGCCTCCCTTGAAGAGGACAGGCTGCAAAATGGGCACTGTTTGCTTTGCTGGTCTGTAACCAGTAACAGAGGTTACCTGTGCTTTGTTACTCTTTTTACTGTGGACAGTCCTAGTTTTCAACTAACCTGCCTTAGAGGAACAGCAAGGGAAGCTGGAGACTCCCAGCTCGTGTCTTTCTGCTGCTTGATCTCTTAGACAGAAGCTGTAGCACCAAGTGTAATGTGAGACCAAAAAAAAAAAGTATTCTGTGATCTTACTCTTTCCTCTGCCCTTCCTGCATTTCTCAGATGGAGGAGCTGCTTTCTTCCCAGCATATGGATTCAGAGCTGCACTTGTCATAACAGGTACCTAAAGGGCCTTGCTGCCAGACATGGAGCATTTCTCTGGCAAAGCCCCCGGGAACAGCTTAATGGGTGAAAAGAAATAAGTGCCTTCTCTGCTCCCTCCTATACTTCCTGACTTTGGACTAGTTCTTCCCCTCCTGATCTCCCCAAAGTGCAAATCAGGTTCTGCCTGATCATGTTCTAGGTGGATGTGGGGATGTACTTGGACACAGAGATCTGCCTGCGGGGCCTTTTGGCTTGGGGTGGCCACGGCTGCCTGCAGGGACAGCTTCTGTCTGCTCCAGGGGCTCATCCTGCAGGCAGATCTCAGGGGCCCAACACCACCCACTGTGAGTGAGGATGCTTAAAGTCACCTTAGGGACCCCCTTCCTGATAAATCTCAACTTGGATCTGACCAGGAGGGTAACCTCTGAACGGGTTGTTTGTCTGTCCCATCCATGGAGTGCAGAAACAAGCTTGTGATGCCTTTGCAGCCCCACAGGATGCCTGGAGGAAGTCAAACCTTCAGGTGAAAGGAAGCTGGGTGACCAAACTGAGCCCTGCCAGACCAGTTGCAGATGAGAATCTGTCCTCAGGCAGCTGCTCTGTCCCTCTGGTTTTTGCAGACCTCCCTGTATGTGTTTCATCTGGGTCCCCTGGGCTTATGGGGGTTACATTGCCCTCAAGTCTGCAAAATCAGACTGGCTGTAAGTATGGAGTGTGAGCTGGGACTGTGCTATCCATGCTCTGGTTACTGTGGTGATTCTTGTTCCACACACAATTTCTGGAACCCAGGTGTTTGCTCTTTGCCCTTTTCCTACTCTTTTCTTAAATGTTCTTGACAGCTTTTAACTTTTTTAAAATCATGGTTTAATAAGTACATTTTTTAAAGGAAATACAGATGATTAACTCTACTAGGCTGATTGTTCCTGCCAAAGGCTGCACTTTTAAATAAAAAATTAAAAAAAAATTCTCACTACTGTTTGTGTGAAAACCAAAACTGTAATGGAGAGAAAAATTATGAGCAAAACCAGCACCAGTCTACTTCAAGGACTGAAAATAAATCTCCTGAACCTACACTGTGTGTCAGTCTGTATTATCTCCTCTGAAGCTTGGTCCTTATGATTGGTTGCAGATTAAGGGAGCTGGTGTCCAAGATTGTTAATATAAACCCTTAAGCAGATCCTGGAGATAGGTTTGGACTGTCTTGATCTGATCTTTGTCTGTAATAACTGACCGAATGCCATGGAGTTTGTGTGATGAAATGCAGAGGCCACCTCCTGAAAGCTAGTTTGTTTTTTTTTTTCCTGACTTCCTGAAAGAGAGCAGGTGGCAGTGCTTGTTTTAAGTAATAAACAAGAGCAGACGCAGTGCTTCTCTTGAAAGAGTGTGGTGAGGCTTTTTTCATCCTCTCTGCTCTTGAAGCAGTTGCCTGAGGTTCTTGTCTAATATGAATTATCAAAAGGGTTGGACCAGGTTTCCTGGGGAATGACTGGGTGCACTGTTTCCATGTGTTTCTCAAAAGGACAGGATTTCCCTGAGATCAGAGCCCTGTGTCTGCTTTCTGCTGCCTGGTAGCCTCTGGGAATGCACCTGCTTTTCTGGGCTGTGTGTGTAAAACCATTGTTCAGATAGAAAATAAAGGAAGCTTATTACACGAGGGAAATTTGGATGTGGTTTGCCATAGTTCGGGTCACTACCCAAGGCCATCACTGCTTCTGCCTCTATGGAAATCCTTGTCCTTTTTGGTCCTGGAAAAGAGAAGCACAGCCTACTAAAGATGGAAACAGCTCTTCTCAACATGTCCCCATAGGGCTGAGTGCTAAGGTGATGCCTGGTGCTGGCATTCTGTCTGAGTGGGGGCTGAAGCCCCAAAACTTGAGGAGCAAGTAAAGAAATCGAGGTCCTTTTGTGATCAAAAACCCACATGCTGCTTTTGTGTTTCCCTGGAGCACAATAAAGCTATTCCAGCTCACAGAGCTTCTGTGTTTCCAGCTCAGCCCCCCCTAACTGGAGGTGTACAGGGACTGACCCAGAGCATCCCTGTGCTCCCACTGCAGTCCATACCAAGGGAACAGATTTTTACCTGAGGGAATGGCATAAAGGTGTGTCAGGGGAGGGTTAGGTCAGACATCAGAAAAAGGTTTTTCCCCCAGAGGGTGGTTGGGCACTGAACAGGCTCCCCAGAGCAGTGGTGATGGCCCCAAGGCTGCCAGAGCTCCAGGAGCGTTTGGACAACACTCTCAGGGACTGGGTGGGATTATTGGGGTGTCCTGGGCAGGGCCAGGAGTTGGACTTGATCCTTGTGGGATGATATGGACGCGATTAGCTCAGAGCTTCAGCAATACTGGATCTCTGATACGGAAAAGTCATCAGAGCCCCTTGCTTTGATGACGGCTGGGGTGGAGCAGCCGCCTGCCTGGCAGGGACAGCCAGACCCCATCCCTGGTGGCACCGGGGTCTGTCCCCTCCGGGCCGGATCCCTTTAGGGTGGAGCAGGGCTGGATCCCCTAAGGATGGAGCAGGGATGGGGGTCCTGCAGCTCCCAACCGGGTCTGGCCCTGCCTCAGAACATGTGGAAAAAATCAGGATGAGAGGACATAATCTTGAGATTTAGGTCGGACATGAGGAAGAATTTCTTCCCAGAAAGGGCGATTAGACAACGCAAGGGGCTGCCCAGGGCGGCGATGGAGTCACCGTCCCTGGCGGTGCTCAAGCAAAGACTGGACGTGGCACTGAGTGCCACGAACTAGTTGACTTGGTGGTGTTCGGTCACAGGTGGACTCGATAACCTCTGAGGTATTTTCCAACCTAATTGACTGTGTGTGTGTGTGTGTGTGTGGGCGGGGCGGGGGGGTGAAGGAGGTTTATTAACCACGGAGGCCGGTGGGAGGACCCGGAGCAGCGAGAGCGGCGGCCGGAGCGGCCCCGGCGGAAGCGGAAGCGTGTGTGGCTGTCCCGGCGGGGCGCGGGCGGCGGGACTGCGGCCCCGGGGCCGCCATGGGGGACGATATGGACGTGATCCCCGAGCGGGAGATGAAGGTGAGGGGCGGGGGGTATGAGGTGGCGGACCGCCGGGTGGTGGGGGGGAGTTCGGCAGGCGGTTTGACTCGGCCCGGGGGCCTTGGCTTAGGGCCGGAGGGGAGCAGGGCTTGGGGAGAGCTCGGTCTGGGCTGCGGGGGGTGATGGGTTCTCAGGGGGCCTGGGGGATTCACAAGCCGGGGTCGGCTCGGCGCATCTTTGCAGGGTCTGTGAAGCACTTGAGGACTCCCAGCAGAGTCTCCTACAAGGGGGTGGAAGGGAGAATCTGGCGTGGCCTTGATGGTAACTCCTGGGGAAGGAACTACAGAATGGTTTGGGTTGGAAAGGACCGTAAAGATCATCCCGTTCCACCCCCTGCCGTGGGCAGGGACACGTTCTACCAGACCAGGTTGCTCCAAGCCCCGTCCACCCTGGCCTTGGACACTTCCAGGGATGAAGGAGAGTTGGACGAGCCTTGTTCTGGGAGAAGAGTGATGCGTTCCTAAGTCCTCCTGTGAGCATGCCTTGTGCTGGGAATCTCCCGGCTTTGGGAGCAGCACGTGGGGCAGTGTAAACTGGAGCCTTGCTGTGTGGTGCCAGCCTGGCCCCTGGCTGTGTCTCCCAGTATTCCCATGGGGCTGTGTAAGCTGGGACACCAGGGAACGGGTTCCTGGAGCATATGTGGGTCTTTGTTCAGCTGCTTTCTGCCCTCAGAAACAGGGAAGTTGGGCTGTTTGTGTTGCAGAAGTTTCTGAGTTCCTACAGCTCCTCAGGTTGCAGGAATGCACTTACGGAATGCTTTGGAAATAATTTGGAAGTAAAACTCAGATGCTTGATTGGAGTTACTGGCATTAGATCCAGTGTTAGATCTCCCTTGTCTGCTTGGGAAGGGAGGGTCATTCCTAAAGGGAACCTCAGGTTTTGCTTGGTAACAGTGCAACTGCTGTTTCTTAATTCACTTTGTGGGTTTGGAGGCTTTTCTCTCCCTCCTTTTTCCAAAAGGACAATGTGAATTATGAGATAAATGAATGAAAAAAAAAATCTGAATGTACAAAGTAATTTCTGGGGGTGGGTGAGAGAAAACCTGTGTCTGTTCTATGTGTCATACGTTACAATGGCAACCAAAAATCCATGTAAGCAAATGTGTGATTTGTAGCAGCAGGTTTTGTTCAGTCCTGTTCTGTATTTGCTTTACTCCTTTCTCTTTCTCTTTTCCTCTGTATTTCTTGGCTGCTTTTGGTGTGTTCCTGAGAAGGTCAGATGTCCCAAACAGATTCAGCTCCTGCCGCTTTTATGAGCACAGGCACTGGGTAGAAGGGAAATTCAGCCAGTAGAAAAAACGTGGTGTGATCTCAGTCTTTCCTGGATGAGACATAAAATTTGTTGGGATGGCCAGAAACAATGTGGGCTCTGCCTTGGCACGAGTTTGCAGCTCTTGTGGAGAGGCTCTTTCACTTACTGCCTTAGAGAAACTGAAGTAAACCCTTCCTCTTGCCCTGCACATGAACAGCTCCTTCCCAACTCTCTCCCAACAGGATTTTCAGTTCAGAGCCCTGAAGAAGGTCCGTATCTTTGATGCTCCCGATGACCTTCCCAAAGAGCGCTCCAGCCTCCTCGCAGTGTCCAACAAATATGGGCTGGTCTTTGCTGGTGGGGGGACCAGCCTGCAGATCTTCCACACCAGAGATCTTCTCATGCAGAACCAGCTGGGAGAAGATCCCAATAAAATCGGTAAGACGCGCTGACATTCCGTGGTCTTTGCAGGGACAGGTTTATGTGGGATTTATGGCACAGAACTCTTGGCTTCTGATACATGATGCAGACCTTGTCATGCTCTGTCATGGGTTTGAATTCCCACAGGTTCTTGTGTGGGAAGGCAGCAACAATATTTGCTGTACCTCTAGCTGAAATGAAGTACAGTTCATAGAATCACAGAATATCCTGAGTTGGAAAGGATCCACAAGGATTATCAGTCCAACTCCTGACCCTGCACAGGACAAACCAACAACCCCACCATATCCCTGAGAGCCTTGTCCAAATACTCCTTGAGCTCTGGCAGCCTTGGGGCTGTGACCACTGCCCTGTGGAGCCTGTTCAGTGCCCGACCACCCTCTGGGGGAAGAACCTTAATTGCTGTTGGGAACATGTCACCAGGAGCTCTGTGCTCCTGTTCAGGGTCACCTGTGTTTGGTGCCGTGCAGTGGGGCTGGCTCTTCCTACCTGCAAATGTACCCCTTTCCCTTAGTTTTTCTGTTTTCCTGAGTTTTTCATGTTACCTTTGACAGCTGCTGTTAGTGGGAGTGGATTTTTGCATAAACTCATTCTAATTGTATTTTTTTACAAGAACAGTTCTTGCTATTTAAATTTGCCCCCTTCATTCTGTCTTCCTTTCCTTTTGTGTTTTCAGTGGAGAACGTTCAGAGCACCTTGGTCCCCATGAAGTTTCCTGTGCAGCACCTGGCTCTGAGCTGTGACAATCTCACCCTCTCTGTGTGTATGACATCCAGTGAGATCGGTTCCTTCATCAGCTTTTTTGATGTCCGCACATTCCTGAATCAGGTACAGTGTGTGCAAAGTGGGTTTGGTTTTGGTTTGTTTTTTTTCAGAATACAGCAGAGGAGAGGCATAGCTGGGGTGGGATTTTCTGTGTCTCTCTTTGAGAGATGTCTTGTAAAGGAATTGCTCAGTAAGCTCAAAAATCTGCGTCTTTTTCTCAGTCATTAATTTACAGAAAGGTCAAAACCACTTTGAGCTATGACTTTGGGAGAATTTTGTGATCAGCTTTGTCTCATGTATTTGTCTTTCCTAAAAGGCAAAGCAGCAGAAACAGGCATTTGCTTACCACAAACTGGCCAAGGACTCGGGGAGCGCGGCCACAGTCAATGACCTGAAGTGGAACCCTGCCAGTCCCACCATGGTGGCCATCTGTCTGTCCGATGGCAGCATCTCTGTCCTGCAGGTCACAGACTCAGTGAAGGTCTATGCCACCCTCCCGTCCTCCGTGGCTGTGACATCTGGTGAGTGGCACCCTCAGGTGGCACATGGAGTGTTGGGCACTGAAGAGCGGGAGCGCATGGATGGGTGTGAAAACACGGGCTGTTTGTCTCGGGAGGAGGTTTTTTAAATTAAAAAAATCCTTCGCAAAAAGGAAAGATTTAAACTTGAGACTCAGAGTGTGTTGCAATGGAATTGCTCTTTCCCAGTTGATTGGAGCAGCTGAGTCTTGTGAGTTATCAAATGGGCTCACCTGTGGTTTTTGCTGTCTCAGGCTTGACTCTCATTTCCAGGAAAACAGGCAAATAAGCATCATCAGCTGTTGGTTTTTGATCTGTTCAGACTTGCTTTATCTGTGTCTGGATGATTCCATGTTTAATTCAGATATATGATTTTTTGCAAGGGGAAAAAAAGAGCAGTTTTAATTTACTGATCCTGTTTTTGTGGAGCCTTGTAACTCTTTGGTTCCTTGGTGCTAATGAAATTATCTTTTTTTTTGCTTAGTGTGTTGGAGCCCAAAGGGAAAACAACTGGCTGTAGGGAGGCAAAATGGCACCGTGGTGCAGTATCTGCCTGTAAGTATTGGTGGTAAGGTCTTATGTCTGCTTAATACTTTGCAATATGATTTTTTTTAAATCTCTTTCATAGAAGCTACAGCATTTGGTCAGGTGGCACACAGTGTGAGCCATGTAATGCTGCCCAAGTGCTTCAGTAATATTCAAGTGTTTTAGGCCAATATTGGGTTTAGTTTAAGGTTTTGCAATGGTCACTAAAACAATTTTAGAGTGGCACATGATGAGTGTTAAAGAGTGAGTTGCTCTAAAACTACTCACTGCAAAACTTGCAGTTGGCTTTGTTTGTTGTCTTTTCCTTGTATTTAAGAGTTGTTTTATTTGCAGAATCTACAGGAGAAGAAAGTAATCCCTTGTCCTCCTTTTTATGACTCGGACAATCCCGTTAAAGGTACATAGTTTTATTTCTTTTTGACTTGTTTTCTCTTTTAAAATATTTGACTTATTCCTCCTTCTGTTGTCTTTAGTTGTAGCAGCTGTATACTGCACTGGTTATGTAATTACAGTTCAAATATTTGGGAAAAAATGCTATATCTCTGAATTGCATAGAAGAATTATCAGTTGGCCAGAGTCCTGCTCTATTTCTAGACTGTTTTCAGTATGCATTTTGAAAGCTATTTTTTGCTCACTGACAGGATAAGACAGTACTGTCACAAGTATTTCCCTTTAGCATGAAGATTTCTGAATATAAATCTAATTCTCATATTCCACATGAGTTTCACCTCATCATTTTGCCTCTTCAATACAATGTCAAAACAGTAAGTTTAGAAAAGCAGGAATGCTTCATTTAGATATGCCACACCACCACCCATATGTGGAAAAGCTGGCATTGTCTCATCTGTGATATCATCAAGCAAACCAAATACATTCTTTTGGCTTGTATTTGAAATTTCTGGGATCGAAGAATCTTCCCCCCTAATAATTTTGATGTTCTGCAGACAAACCATTGAAACTTGGTAGTTAAGGAGTTAGTTGCCATTTGTTTGTCATTTCCTTCTGCGTGCTGTGCGCAGTTAAAATCAAGATAACCAGGAAGTATCATTCTGAAGTGTTTCTGGCTGAGGTATTTGCTTTCTCTTTCAGTTTTGGATGTACTGTGGATTGGCACATACGTCTTTACTATCGTGTATGCAGCAGCTGATGGGACTCTGGAAACAGCCCCAGAAGTGGTCATAGCCATATTGCCTGTAAGTGCCAGCAAGTCACAGCTGCACAAGTGTTTGTTGCTTGTTCTTGATTTGTTTATTACACTGGCAAGTTGCTTTTTATTGTTGGCATCACGTAGAACTCAAGTTTGGTGCTGTGGTAAATCATGGTTTTGAGGTTGGGGGGATTGAGTGGAGGAAGTAGGATCCACTTGAAAATCAATGAGTTCAGCCTGTTCTCTGCTGAGATCAAACAGGACATTATTGGTGTACCCTGATGCAGATTTATAGGAGATTACTCGGTTTCTGTGTTGGAAGATAAATTAGCAATGTTGATTTTACAGAAAAAGGAAGAGAAGCGACCAGAGAAGTTTGTGAATTTTATGGAGCCGTGCTATGGGAGCTGCACGGAGAGGCAGCATCATTACTTCCTCAGCTTTGTTGAGGAGTGGTGAGTGACAGGAATCATGGCAAGGTCTTTCCCTTGGTGTTTGTGTCTGGGTGGTCATTCCTTTCCCTATATTGTGTTCCTTCTTTTTGTAAACTATATAATACCTGAGTTTGAGAGAAATTAAATTGCTATTTCGAAAATGCTGTGTGAAGGTACAGCTTATTTCTCCTGCATGCTTTATCTCTGTGCCAACATACTCATTTGGTGAGAGTTGGTATGATTTCATGTAGGTACATAAGATTGTTTAAAATCTGTCATAACCATTTCCCTTGAGATTTTAAGTTACTGGGTGGGTAAAGCATGATTTTGTCTCAGTTATGTATCTGTGTGAAGAAGCTGTTCTAACTTTTCAACTACCTGACTTGGACCATTGTTATTTATGATGATACAGGGTCTGTCAAATCATTGCTTTGAAAGAAAGAAAAAGTTCTTTAGTGATGTACCAGACATGTTTCCCTCATCTTGGCAGGGAAAGTCATTTTTGTATTGTATAAATGTATTCCTAGTTGATTCCTAGTTGCAAATTTAAATAGATGATAATGAATTGTGGAGCTGGGGACCTTGCAGTGGACTGTCATGTTAGTTTTAAGCTGTTTGTGTCCATGCTTGCAGGGATCTGGTTCTGGCAGCTTCGGCAGCTTCCACAGAAGTCAGCATTCTTGCCAAGCAAGGGGATCAGGTAATGTTTTTGTTCCACTTGGGGAATATATTTTGTGTTGTATTTGTGCATGTGTACCTCCTCTTTCCCAGAAATCTAAGTATAACCTGTATAAAACCTGGAATATAATGAGAGGATGAATTTTTTTAAAAGCACCTCAAAACTAAACAAGCTTCTAAATTGTACAGAAATCTTAAGGTAATTCTTAGATGAACAAGAGATTTGTGTGACGCAGAGAGAAAGCACAAACAGAAACAGTGGGTTGTGAACCAAATACCAGGAGTCTGTTTTTCATGATTCATTTAGCAGTCTCAAAATTTGGTCAAGCTTACTTTAATATAAAGTGATTCATGTGAGATGACATGCAGTGATGTGTGAGAAGTCACACACAGATCTGTGAAGGGCCCTGATACTTCTGGCATTTGTTAATGTGAAAAATTTAAGTAGATGCTCTCTAGCTAGTCCTTCAGGCTGGAGTTCTGAAGAGAGCTGATCACAGGAAAGCAGTAGTCAAATTAATACTCTCACTTTTTGCAGAACTGGGAATTGTGGCTTTTGGAGGACTCCAGCAGAGCAGAACTTCCTGTGACAGATAAAAGTGATGACACTCTGCCTGTTGGTGTTGCTGTAGACTACACCAGTAACATGCCCATCATGATCAGTAAGTCTTTGTTAGTCTTTCTGGTGGAGTAGTCCAAAAATCTCAATGTAGGAGCTATTTTTGAGGGGCAGGCTGGTGCTCAGGGTTCTGAGAGATGGTTTTGAAAGGGAGACTGACACACCTCCTGCCGTTTGTACCAAAGCAACAGCATATGGCTTTACTTTTGTGTAAGGATTCAAATGGCAAAGTGTTAAACATGGTTCTTCCTTGGAGCTTTTAGGAGCCTGAGATACTACAGTAACAGACTTGTCAAACAAAGCTCCTGAGCTACACCTGTGTTTCACAGAACTGGGATAATAGTGAGTTTAAATGAGTCATGTTTTAACACTGGGGATTTCAGGCTGCCTGCAAGGTGTTCTTTATTCTTGTCACTGATGTCCTTTTGCTGAACTGTTTTGTATGAGGTACATTTGCACTGATCTAAAGCAGAAGTGGGTTGGTTTCAAAGCCAGAAACAGCAAAGATTGCTGAGGTGAATGTGTAGGTTTTAATTCTGCATTAAAGCACAGGGTCTGTACTGCCTAAACCCTGCTGTGCTCTACATCTAGGCAGCTGCACTATTGCTGTACCTTCTGTGCTGCCTGAAGGTTCTTCTGAGCACCTTGTCAGAGTCTGAAGCTACATCTGAGCTACTGTGTTGTATCTTAGTGAATTCTGAGAACTCTCCCTGGAAACCCAGAGACAGATTGAAATAGAGATGCCTTCAGGCAGAGTGGAAGGTACTGCAGTCAGGAGTTCCTGAAGAGCACAGGAGGGTGCCAGTTAACTGAGAACTTTACCTGAATGAAAACCTACAGTAGGGAATTGAGGTCAAACTTTGTACTTGAATGCCAAATTGAATTTGAAGCCTTTTCTCTGTTAATCTATACAGTTACTGGATTAAGGAATCTGTCAGGACAGATTTTTAAAACCTGTAGGGTTTTTAGAAAGGCTTTTGGAGAAGCTTTTTACTAACACATTCTCTGTATTCTCACAGAGTGCAGCCAGTTGGCTTTGCAGTTCACAGCAAGTTTAGGTTGCAAACAAACCTCTTTTGTCCTGGAGCTTGTTCCCATGTGGAAACTGCCCTTCCCTAGCATGCTTTTCTTGAAGAATCAATAGGTAAAGAAACATGGCCATCCACTGCACTGCCTGACAAACAAGGCACCATGATTATAGCAGATTTTTCCTGCATTCTAGGTTATATGAGGTTTTTTGTTTAATTAAGGGCAGTTAAACCATTATTGACTTTTTTTTTTAGAAATATAGGGAGCGTTTAACTGTGCTGAGAATTTTTTTAACTGAAGCAGGCTCACAAAGCAGCTGCAAATAACACAAGTATTTTAGATCAGAGGTTCAGATCACGAGGATATTTGTTTGATGTTGCCTTTCTTTAAAGTTAAAAAGCTTCCTATGTAGCAATTCTCTTTGGTACTTTATGAATATGAATGTTAATGAGGTGACAGGACCCAATGGAATATGGGGACTGCTGAAAGGGACAGAGGATTGAAGGAGGGAGCAGCATATCAGTGAGGAAAAAGGACTGCATCAAAATATGAAAAAGCTTGGCTCAGGAATTCATTGGTGGAATTTGGACTTTGTCATTCAGGAGGTGACATCTGAGTGCCAAAATAACTCTTCATCTATGAAATTATGAAACATGAAGTCAGGAACAGAAAGGACAACAAAAGGAAAAAGAAAAAACTGGGCATTTCATAGAGAAGCAAGGGAACGAAAATGCAAATAAAAGCGAGAAGGGAGAAGTGTAGAAAATATTGTACTCATCAAGTCACATGAAGGTGGCAATGCCAGTAGGGAACAGAACAAGAAACTTTGACTGCAGGACTTACATATGTGGTCTCTGGCAGGTGATGACAAGATCCTTGCCCCAGCTCCAGTTCTGATCTTGCTCTCTACGGATGGAGTGCTCTGCCCGTTTTACATGATCAACCAAAACCCAGGGGTCAGGTCACTTATTGTGACCCCGGAGCCGCTGCAGTTGGCAGGAGAGAGAGTTCCAAAGTCAGCAGGTAAGTGCTCCAGTGGGGTAGGGGAACACTTGCATTTGTGGATCTGTGTTGTCTGTGTCTGTCAGTTTGGTAGTCAGACATGTATGTGGTCACAGAAAACATTTTTTTTTTTCTGTGTAATGATGGGTGTTTTGTGCTCCCAGGACTGTGTCTTTTGTGCATCAGTGTGAAATCATCTAGTCCTGCCTGTTTTAGGATCTCAAGCACTTTGCAGGCTGTGTTCTTAGACTCAACCTTTGGAGAACAGAGCCAAAGCAGTTTTAGGAGGCCCTTTATCCAGCTTTGGGGTGCATGATTCTAACTGCAGCAGGGACTGCAGGCTGTGCTTGGGGACAAGGAGCAAGCACTTTGCAGACCCAGAGCATGGTCTGCACACTTCAGAGAGGTGATGGTTCTCCTCCATACTTTTGCCACAGGAGGTCATGATGCAAACTAAGGTGTTTGGCTGCAGCAAACCTTACTTAAACGATAGCTTTCTGCAGCACTGTGTGAAAATTGTGTCAGCAGGTGAAGAATAGTAGTTTTGTTTTGAATTATAGATGTGTTGCCCTGTGTAGTGTGACACAGGCAGTTTCCTGTGCGGGGGTAGGCAGATAAGCTGATTGTTTTGCTTGTCTGAGTGCAGGAGTAATAACTGCAAAAGCATCATTTTTGCCTCTAAGCCCAAATTTGCTTCTCCTTCCCCAACCACAATGCTGCTGTTTGGCAGCCTGCCCCTCTGCAGCGCTGGCTGCCTTGTGTGCTGATTGCCTGTTTTACTTGAGATGGCAGGAACCTCATCAAAATCAATGGAGAAAGGTGAAGCCTTTTCACAGGAAACTGCAGACAACATTAATCTAGACAGATTGTAGTATTGATCGTGACTTGGACTGTGTGCGCTTTCTGTATCTCTTGCTGAGTTTGGGGACTGCAGGCCCAGCTCTGCCATCTCTCTTCCTCACTGTGCTGTCTGTCCCAGTGAGTGAGGCAGTGCTGAGCTGTCCCCATCAAACAGCATTTGGCCTTGCAATACCTTCTGCCATTAGTCAGTGCAGCCAGATGAGTCTCCTCCTTTCCAATTTGTCTTTTTGCAGGAATCACTGCCCCAACTCCAACCACTCCTCCAACTTCTCTGAAGCCTGACACAGTACCGAGTGTTGCTCCTGCTACTTCTGCCTCAAGTCAGGCTCCCACAGGGGGTGGAGCAGCTGCTTTTTCCTTCATGCCTTCGGCTGTGAAGACACCTGGCTCCTCGGGCAGTGATCCGCCACCGTACCCCTTTGCCACTGATGCTTCCAAGCAAGCCCAGACTCCTGCTCTGACTGGAGCAGCAACATTCTCCTCTGCTGCTTCTAAGGCATCTATGACTCCTGTGGGCACCACTACAGCTACTGCCACCTCCTTTCCTTTTGGATCCATGAACTTTAAGCCAGCTGCGGACAGCTCACCTGGGCCACCGCTCTCTACAGCTCCTGCTGCACAG
Source organism: Neopelma chrysocephalum (assembly GCF_003984885.1). Taxonomy (NCBI): domain Eukaryota; kingdom Metazoa; phylum Chordata; class Aves; order Passeriformes; family Pipridae; genus Neopelma; species Neopelma chrysocephalum. The sequence goes on from NW_020897735.1 coordinate 5,672,376, forward strand.
AAGTCATCTTTTGCACCTTCAGCTTCTTCAGTCAAAGTGAACCTCAATGAGAAGTAAATAGATAAATAGTGAATGCAGGGGCTGGTTACTTCTTAAAATTGCTCCAGGCATGGATATTGTATGGTAGTTCTGAAGGTGGTGTCTGGCTTTTTGCCCTGACAGCTGTTCCCCATGCTCCCAAGAAAGCACTGAGGAAGCCTGTCTTTAAGATGTAGCTGTCTCAGCTGTGAAAACCCTCAGTGCTTCCCATGCCAGAGGTTATGTTCATGGGTAGGATATAAGTCAAGGGACAATGCCAAAAATTACACTGATAATTTGCCAAACTGCCAGAGACCTAGGAGGTTTTTTTTATATGTCTTCTTCATAGGCATCAAACGGTAATTCCATGCCTTGGTTTGATGCAAATCATGGTTAAAAACTCTGGGATTTGAAATCCTTTCTGTCTGGGACTGATTTATTGAGGTGGTGATAGCACAAGAGTGTTTGTTGAAGGTTCCTTCCCCCACCCTGAAGAGTAACTTGGAGAGCTGGGGGGAAACTGTATCCACAGTGGATGGATGGCTTTGCCACTCTTGTGTTCAACAGAGAAGGTGCCAGAGCTTTTGGGTTTGTTCCTAAAGGGATGCTTGGTCACTGAACACAGGATCTGGAATCTTTAAAGCTTGTTCACACCAACTAAAAAAAATAATATTGATTAGAAACTATGCAAAATGGATTTGAGTGAATGTTCTCAGATTTCATATACCCACTCTTCCCTCCAACTCCTGAGACTTGCTCTCTGTTTTTAGAAAAAATGGCTTAAAACACAGAGCTACGTTAATTGAGGCTGCTTTTTATAGAAAGCAACTTTCATGTAAATGTATCACAAGAAATTTCCGATGGTCCAAATGATTATTTTTTTTTTTTAATTGGGAAAATCTTTACTACACCAGGATCTGATGGGAGCTCTTAGGGCTTTTTATATTTTGTGTATAAAGCAAATGATACACCAGTGAATTGGCTGAATATTTAAACTGGCTGCCTTGAGGAGACGAGTTTGCAGATGAATAGAAATTCATCTTTTCTTGCAGAGTTTCTGCTTGAGCCTTGCTGTGAGGATGGCACTGAAGGGCAGCCCAGATTTGCTATAGTTGGTGCAAAATGACGAGGTGCATTTTGAAGCAGTGCAGTACTTTTTGCTGGCATTTGGCTTTTGCTCACTGGGTGGGTCTGTGCTAGAAGTCTTTGTGGTTCCACGTATTCAGAAATTATCCTGAGTGGCTCCTTCCCACCATCTCCAGAAGCTACCCTCCTGATTTTATAGCTGGAGTTTGAGTTGTTGCTGATTCTGGTGGATGCTAATTCATGGGAACTTAATGCTTCGTTTTGGAGGGAGGGAGGCAGCGGGATCAGTTCAGAGCTGACAGATGTTCTGCTTTGTGTTGCAGGTTCACTGCTGTAGACACCTCTTCTCCCACGAGCAGCAGTGGCCAATGCTCTTCCACAATGTTTTCCTTCTCAACCACTTCAAAACCTGCTTCTGGAGGTTCTCTGAGCCAGTCCACACCTGTCCCAGCCTCTCCTGCCACACCACTGAAGACTTCATCCCCTGTGCCTCCCACAGGTAGGAGGCTGATCCTGTTGTTGGGAATAGTGCATTATAAACAATGTTCTAAAAGTCTTAGGACATAGAGAGCTTTATTTGGCTTCTTTCTTTCTTGGTATTCTTGCTTTATTGACCCTCCTGATTGGCACACCGTAATGATGTGATGCACTCAGTCTTTGAAACTGAGCTTTCCATTTGTGCTCTTCATTCCTCAGAGGGACATATGTGAAACAATTATATTCAACTGTTTACATTCATCCAGAAGTTCTGGCATTTTCAGGGCTCTGTAATGCAGCTCTGATTATGAATGTTTCTGGGCAGTCACACAAATTGATGTCTTTCTTTGCACTTGGATTAACTAGAGTTCAAAAGGATCACAAATCAGATGGCACTCACTTCTTACCAGACTGATATTCTGTCTCTCAAATGGTTGTGGGACTGGGGGTCTCGAGGTCCTCAGGAGTGGTACAGTCAGCTACTGTAGAGTGGTAGTTTTTACTGTTAGCAGTTTTTACTGGGTTTACTGCAAAGTGGCAGTTTTTACTGTTAGCCACTTTTTACTGGATGGGAGTGAAAAGGCACCTGAGGAAGGTGTGTTCTTAGGCTAGGGCCCATAGCCCTGCTGCTGTTGGATTTGACAGCAGTGATTATGTGTCTGGTCACAACCTGTTTTCTCAACCTTTGTGTAAGTTCATAAATTACTGTTCCTCTTCTTAAATTCCAGTGGCACGTCCTGCTCAAAATGTTCCTTCAGCTTCCTTAGTACAGAAGACACCCAAAATCACCCCGTCTGCAGCAAAGCCAAGCTCTGCTCAGGTAACAGGAACTGGACTGGGTTCTTCAGAGGGTGAATATTTTGCATGGCCCATGAATTGCTTAGAATTCCTTGGACAGAACTAGTATTCTTAGGTCCAAGAATTAGCTAGCTTTTGACATTTAATTAATAGCAAATCTGTGGTTCTAAAACAATGTTCTCTGCATATCTTTAGAGAGCTGTGTTTTGATCTATGTTGTTATAATCAGAGATATCTGGTGTCTGAATGGAGTTTCTAACATGAGGCCTTTTTTGGTATTCTAAGCTCCCTGTTGCAATGGATATATCCTTTAATATTGGTTTGGGTTTGTTTTTTTTTTCCCAGGGCAAATCAGCAGTCCCCAATGCAGCTTTAGAGAAACAGACCCACCAGTGGAAGGATTCGGACCCCGTCATAGCAGGAATCAGAGAGGAGGTGAGATTTTGAAGCAGTTTTCTACATTTTAGAAACTGTTAGACCACAGACACTTCAGTTCAGCTGTGGTGCCTGTAAGTATCTTAGGAATCAGAATGGGAATTTTTCCCAAGATAATCAGCCTGGTTTGTAGTTGCTGTCTGTGTGTCCTCTTCAGTCATCTTCACTCACTGTGCTAAAAAGATGGACTGTTCTTTCCTGTTAAATGTTCAAGAGAAATTTCCCACTTTGGCTGCAAAGTGACAGGTGTTCATGGTGCAACTGAAGCATGATCCAGGAGCTGTGACATTTGTTCCAGACCCTACTGTGTTTCATTGGCTGCATTTTCTTCCTCTTGACTTTGCAGATTGCACATTTTCAAAAGGAGATGGAGGAGCTGAAGGCCCGGACTTCCAAAGCCTGTTTCCAAGTTGGAACTCCAGAGGAAATGAAGATGTTGCGAACCGAGTCAGATGATCTTCACACCTTCCTCTTGGAAATTAAAGAGACAACAGAGGTGAGCAGGGTATCTTCAAACTGTAAACCATTTAGCTCCTCAGCAGTGACTGTTCCTCACCTGATGTTCCTACTTAACCTGCCAGAGCTGAACTGATGTAGATGGAACATCTGACTCTGCCGTGTTAATGTGGGGGTGACATTTGCATTTGTGCTTTCAGGCAGATGCTTGCAAAAGCCCTTGTGCTGGAGATGGCAATGAGAACCTACTTTGAACCTTGTCCCATCTGTTCTATTTCTATTTGCAGTCACTTCATGGAGATATTAGTATTCTGAAGACAACCTTGCTGGAGGGATTTGCAGGGGTAGAAGAGGCTAAAGAACAGAACGAACAGAACCGTAGTTCGGGGTATTTACACTTGCTCTATAAGAAACCTTTGGATCCCAAGAGTGAAGCACAGCTTCAGGTACAAAAAGAGAGAGTTTTAAATAAAATATAACTGAGGTTTGCATGTGCAAGTGCCCAGCATTGTTGTTCTGCCCTAGGTATTTGCTGTTTCAACATAGTCTAGCAAAAGTACAGTGAGCTTTGTTTTCCATGAGTTTAAAGACACTCTGAAAATCTTCTCCTAAAGCTTCTCTCTGTTGTTGCTGTTTGCAGTGATTCAAAACTCCTGCTGAAGGGAAGTAGTTCACCTGAGATCCAAGTCTATTCTAAGCTTAGAATGTGACTCTTGACATCCTGTTCCTTCTCAGCCTGTAATATTTGCTCAGGGATTTCAGATAAAAGAGTGTTGGGGTTTTTTTCCTACACTTTATAGAAGAGTTCTTGGAATTATTTTTATCTTCAGCAAGTGCCTTATGGAACAATTTGATGATTTATTATGACTTACAGAATTGTGTGGTTAATTTCATGGATGGTGGAGCATAAAGCTTAATGATATTCTAAAAGCTGGGGCACAAAGGAAAATAACCAGCAGTACATAAAGAGGCTTTCAAAGACATGAAAGAAAATAGGGGTGAAGCACTCTTTGTTACAGCTCTGGTGATGAGGGCTATTTAACCCTAAGCAAAATAGAGTGAATGTGCCCTACAAATGATACTTGGTCTTTTATACACTGATAAGTTCCCCTCAAGAAGTTTGACTGGCAGGCTGAAGGCATAATTGAATGTCATCTTTGTGGCAGGAGTTATCAGGAGTAGGCATGCAGTTATTAGAAATGAGCTGACACAAAGTCATTTCTTTCAGGTCTGATCTGTGATCTTCACCTGGGTTCTGTAGATTGATTCACAGTCTTAATTGCACCCCTTGCTTTGATGTCCAGTATGTCTCTGTAACAGTTCAAGCTTATGCTTGTGACTTCAGAGATAATCTTGAAATGCATGTTTCCCTGTTCTAGAGAGAGGATCATGAGGAAAGGCTAACACACTGAGAGAGAAGTGGAAGTGGATTGGAATGTAAGGAGAGAACTTTCAGGTCAACTTTCTGAAAGTTTGTGAGAAAGCTCTGCTCTGACTCTTAAATTTTGCTCAGTCTGCATTATCCCCATTCTCCTGGGTGAGAAAAGCTCCCTTAGTCAGCTTTGTGTCTTAGTTTTCAATGAAGTTTTAAAGACCCTGAAAATTTTCTGATGTCCAGCCATATTGACCTGGTATCCAGAGAGCTGCTGCTCTATAGTTGCTGGAGAGAGAAAACTTGGCCTTGGCAGTGTGTAACACTAAGCCCACAGCAAAACTAGATTTGGTTTCAGGTTGAGGATGTCCCACTAGAATTTCATGCTGTATCTTGAAAACACTTGCAGTGGAATTTTTCCCAAGCCACGTTCCTTGGCTGCTTCATCGTTGTATTTTAAGCGAGCATTCTGTTGGGATGAGCTGAAACCAACTGCAGTTGCCATTTCCAATTTACAAGGTCAGAGTTCAAGCCATGGCCATGCCATGCCAGGCTGGAAGGGATGACAGTAATGAGACTGAGTGCTGGGTTTGTTTAAGGAGCAGGGCTTGAGGCCAGAGGTCTCTGGCTTAGCCATGGCAGTTGTGCAACTGTGTGGTCATGGATAAGTCACTTTACTCTCCGTGCTTGCTTTTTATTTTTTTTTTCTTTCCTACCTATAAAAATCAAATTAATTCCTTGCCTTAATGTGGGAGTTGTGAGCATTTGTGAATGCTTTCATGAATCATAGTCTGTGAACGCTGGTCTCCCAGAGCCTTGCGAGTTGCCTGCAAAGCTTTGATCACTTATAATTGTTAGAAGTTTCAGTGTTATAAAATGGGAGCAAATGACTCATGTTCTGTGAAATGACATTTGAAATAAGGATTGTTTTGTACAATGCCTGGTGTTTGTAAAACCCTTTCTTTAAAGATCTGGCAATGTTTTGCAAATATTATGGAAAGTATTATTTCTAGAGAGAGAAATGAGAGCCGGGGTAAAATGCCCAAGCTAAACCCTGTGTGTGCCCCATTGACTGATAAGTAAATTTTCTCTATGTTTGGTTCTGTTGTGCTGGTAAAACTTTCCAGGCAGAAAAATGGGGAAGTGCTGCATGGCTTGGACTGAATGAACCCAAAGAGTCTTCAGCTTCTGAAACTGAGATTTCTGAATTGAATTAAAACCTGACTTTATCTTGCATGGTAGGAAATTCGGCGCTTGCACCAGTACGTGAAGTTTGCTGTTCAGGATGTGAATGATGTTCTGGATTTGGAGTGGGATCGGCATCTGGAACAGAAGAGAAAGCAGAAGTAAGTAATTGAAATTGGAGTACAGAACTACTATAAAGAATTGGGTTAATTTCTAATCAACAGACAGAAGCCTTTTAACAGTATGATCTTTTTCAAGGGGTCTGGGAGTAAAGCTTGGCTAAGACACCTACTGGGAGCTACAGGTTTAGACTCTGTGGCTTCATACATATTACAAGCTTGCTGTGTCTCTGTGTACAGTGAAAATAGTGCTTATAGAAAGAACCTGTAAGGCTTGTAGAAATCCATTGATGGTAGCTAATGAAACCTTACTAATAGATAAAACATCATGAAGTAAATGAGCTAAATGAATAAACTGGCAGCATATCTAAAGGAGAAATAGGCATTGGAGATGAATTGAACTTCTTTGTTGTTCAAACCAAACCAAGTTTGACCTCATTGAGTTTAAGTAGCCAGAACCACTAAACCTCACTGAGTTTTAAGTAGCCAGAACCACTAAACCACTCGGTGTTTGCTTGCCTGCCTGTGGCCAGATATACAGAATGGTCCTTATCTCTTGATCTGATCCCTTCAGGCGTCTGATAGTTCCTGAGCGAGAGACTTTGTTTAACACCCTGGCTAATAACCGGGAAATAATCAACCAGCAGAGGAAGAGACTAAATCACCTGGTGAACAGCCTGCAGCAGCTCCGCCTGTATAATCAGACATCTCAGTGGAGTGTTCCCAGCGATACATCTCTCAGCAGTGCTCAGAGGTATGTGAAACATGAATTTCTGAGTGGTGTTGACACTCCTCCTCTCTTGCCCTTAGCAGTGTGCAAAGGTGCATCCTCCGAAGAATGATGTTTTGTGGGCATGGAGGACAGGATGTCCTAAAAATTACACTGAACTGTGCCCGGGTGATATAGAAGCTCATTGATTATATTCTGTGACACACTGTTCAATGCTGTGTCAGAAATTTCCCCTAAAAGTTAAGGGTTTTTATTATAATTGGTATAATAGAGCCTCCAGGCTGAGATACTGCTGGTTGTCTGTCTGACTTCAGGGGAAGAAGTGAATGGCTCTTGAAGTTTCCAAAACAGTTGTTTAAATCACACAGTGTCTAGAGGAGCAGATTGTTCTTCCAGTGGTTCTAGTGGCTCTTTTGGCCCACTTCTGTTCTTGATTTGTTTGGCTTCTTTCTGCTGATGATGTTTTTTCACTGCTCTGTTTTGTCCCAGTTTTGACAGCGACCTTGAAAGCCTGCGCAATGCTTTGATGAAAACTACCTTGAAATCACAAGCCAAACCTCTGCCTAAAGCACCTGGTAATTTATTCTTTCTTCCTGGCATTCACACCATAAATGTGAATTACTTTTTTTTTTGACTTGCAGTTTGATTACAGACTAATAACCCTCTTCCATTTTTCAGCTAAGTTGTCCCCAGTGAAGCAGGCACAGTTGAGGAATTTCCTAGCCAAGAGGAAAACTCCACCAATTAGGTCTACAGCTCCAGGTAAACCTTTAGTTACTGTAGAAGTCTGAAGTGATTTCCAGGAGGGTGACTACTTGCTGTAGGACTCAGTCCTGATCTTAGCTTTTGGCTTCTCAACCCGTGCTTCTCCTTTCCTGTTCCCCCATCTGCTCTCAGTAAGAATTTCCTTCAGTTACTGTCTGGTTGAAGGCTGCCTTTCCTGGCAGCTAAGAAGTCAAATCTCAACAATGCAGGATCAAAACAAGCCAACAGAAGAGCATCCTAAAATAGGGTGCACCTGTTGTGGCTGTTGGGCTGGATGGTTCCCTCAATTTAATACTCATGATTTTGTTTGTGATATTGCAGCAAGTTTGTCCCGATCTGCCTTCCTGTCCACAAGATATTATGAAGATTTGGATGAAGTCAGCTCAACATCCTCAGTTTCCCAGTCGCTGGAGAATGATGATTCCCAAGCAGTGGACCAGGAAGAAGAGGCTGCTCCAGTCCAGATCCCTCGTCACGCTCCTGTGGTCCGAACTCCCTCTATCCAGCCTGGTTTGATGGCTCAGTCTCCGTCCTTTGGGAAGCAGCACCTCTCCCTGGGTACTTTGCATGAGTTGTGTTTGCAGTGCCTCTTCAATTCTGAGTATGTTCTTGTGGGTATCTTTAACCACTGTATCCATTGCCAGTGCTTCAGGCCCTGGAGAAGTGAGATTGCAGGAGGCAGTTTTATGCTGCCAAGTTCCCAGGAGCAGTAGCAGAGTGGCATTGTTAACTCATGAACTTGAGCTAAAAGTACTAAAAGACCTTGACTCATTGACTGTGTTTTCATGATAGCCTGGTTCTTTCAGATTGTAGTGACCTAAAATACTGCCCTAAAGACTAGAAAACTGAAGTACTGCTGCATTTGATTGATGTGGCCAAGGTTAGGAATTCTGAGCCCAGCAAGTCTCACTAAGAACTGTATTTGCATACACTCAGTTTTCCTTGTGTGAGAGAGGTTTTTAATCTCTGAAGCCAGAGAGAAAAATAAGGTGTCAGCAGAAGTGTCTGTAACAGCAAACTTTAAGTCCTCTAGTGCACTGAAATGACTATTGAGACTTGCTGAATTCCTTGGGATACACCGAAACTGCCAGGGACAGATTGTGTTGATTGTTTTTGAAAGGTCTGCACATCAGTCCTGTCAGAAGGAAACTGTGCACTTAGAGGAACTGCAGTTCAGCAAAGGCTTTCAAAGATTTGCCTGATTTGTAGAGATACAGTGGACTGTAACGTTTTTGTGCATTTTGTTTTTTAGTGCCTACGTCTTCAAACAGAATCATACCACAAGGGGCAGACAGCACAATGCTTGCAACAAAGACTGTGAAACACGGGGCCCCTGCTCCCACTGTCACTGTTCCAGCACCACAAGCAGCAGCTGCTGCAGCTCTGCAGAGGCAGATGGCTGCTAACCAGTCCCCAGGTAAAAGGATGGATAATTGCCCAAGTGACCTCTGAGCAGCTGAATGTGGCTTTCGCAGGAATTTATTTCTCTCAGAGGAGAAGATCATCAGACAAAATGTGATGCAGATCTGTAGTTGTTGCATCTCTGAGCTATCCAGTGCTTCTTTGTCTTCTTTCTTCCTGGAAGCTACTGGTACAAAATGCCTGAGGAACTCCCACCTCAAACTTCTTCTGCCTTTCTCATCTGTGCAGTGGCAGAAATGTCGATGAGCTCCTGGCACAACTATTGATCTGTGTGCAGGAAACTCCTGGAGAGCAGAGAAAGGATGTCACTGGCCTATATTAATAACTATTCATTATTAGCTATGCAATTAAAGATCTGAACTGTAAAACAAATTAATATTGAAATTTAAATTTGAAGGTGAACTGTTAAGTCTAGCCTTGGATTTGCTTGTAAGGTTTTGAGTTGACAGGAGAAAGGTTCCCCAATCTAAGCTTTTCCTGTTTGGCTTTAGACATTTCTTGGTGCTTCTCCAGCACTGCAGTGCCAGTGCAGAAAAGACACACAACTCAGTTACTGGTAGAGGAATTGGATTAGTTTATTCTCCTTGCCTGAGGAGTGCCTAAGTGCAGAAAGTTAACTAGTGACACGAATTCTGGCAGAGGCTGGGGAGTAACTACACAGGTCATTGCTGTTAACTGAAGATGTTACAATGTGTGTAAGGGAAAGTTGATAAGAATAATTGGTCAACAAGCAACAAAAATTGTACTAACTATATAGATCATTGTCCACTTCTCTGGTGTCTTTATTGAGGGCTGAGATACCAAATGTTTTGGGCCAGATATGCTACATATGTTGTAGAAACTGAGATGGATTTTTTTGGAGTTCCTCAGGCACCATCTTGAATGAAATGCTTAATATGGAGATCGTCTTTACATCTTTTTTTTTTTTCCTCCTCTCTTTTTTTTGTTCCTTAAAGCTGTAAGCACCTCCTTGACTGAATCAACTCTGAAAAACGTTCCTCAGGTGGTGAATGTGCGAGAACTCAAGTCTGGTGCGTTGACTCCACCTGTCTCTGCAGTGATAGGGTGAGTGGCCTTCAGTAACACTTGCACTAGAGCACATCTGCCAGTGGGGAGCAGTAGCAGTGTTTTTACGTAGCCTGGCTGTGGAAAACCTAAAGGGATTTTAGAGAAGAGTGTTGGGTTTGTGGAATGAAAGAAAGAAAGATAGATCTTTCCAAACCATTCAAGGATTTGCTAATGGTTTGTGCTGAACAAATGATGAGACCAGTATTAACCTCCTTCTCCATTAGTCTGTGAAATGCATTTTAGTGCATCCTCTCCTTTTGGGATCCAGTGGTTTTACTGTTCATATGTACTTTGGACCTGGTATCTCTCCAGTCATTACCTCTGTTCTGCCTCTTTCACTGAGGGATGTGCAGCCCTCTGTCACTGAGTGTGGTCTGGCTTTAGGCTGTCCAGATGTTTTCCTTCTACTTTGTCATCCATTACAGAGCAAACCTCTGGAGTTATGCCTCTTCTGTCTACTCCCAGATTCACCCCCTGAGGGAGGCAGAACTGTGCTCTGGCTTTTCTGGAAACTTGTCTCAAATTTTTTGACATCAGAATTTTGACTGAAGGGTTGTGTGTCACTAGGGGCCGATCACTTTGGGGAACTACAGAGCTGCAAGGCTGCCTTCCTCATGAGTAAATTATGAATGTTGACTTCTGTTATTTAACCTTGAAGTTGTTGTTACGATTTCTTGTGAGTTAGCTGTAACACTTGGCCTCCCTGCTCTGCCTCACACAGACAACAGCCAGCTCAGCTCATTCCAGAGATTTCTGTCTTATCACCAGGCTCTGTCACCAACCACCGCACTAGTCCTTTTCCCTGTCATTGTAATGACCTTGAAACTGTCTTTGTTTGAAGTTGCTGCTGCTGCTTAAGACCAGGATAGTGCATGGCCACCATATTCTGGGCTGGGAAGGCAAAGGCACTGCTGAAAAGTATGAGCAAAGTTGGACTTGCTGCATAAAGTGGGATAAACTCACCACATATCTCAGAGTTGCAGACCCTTTATCCATATAACTGTGAGCTGTACGTGCAGCTCCTGGAACAACTGCTGTTGTTGCATCACTTTAGGTTTTCATACATTTTTTTATACTCCTTTACTGTCAAAGAAAAAAGGTGAAGTTCCTTTGATGCAGCTTTTCAGACAGAACAGTCTTACAGTGGTGGTGCTCAGCTGCTGACCTTGACATTTTCTTCATGGTTTCTTCTGCATTTTAATTGTGAAATAGTCTGGGAGCATTTTAGCAGTATTGTGACCAGGAAGATTTTCCACTCTCTTTTTCATCAGAACTATGATGAAAAAAGTAGAAAGTACTGGCTGTGCATAGAGAAGGACGTGAGCAAGTAATACATAAATGAGATTGGTTTTCACTTGAGCTGTAGTTAAAGACCTGTCTTACTTTCAAGTAGTTTTAGACTGGCAGTATTGATTGATCTCTCTAATTTATAGATCTCCAGCTAGCTTGATATCTTGAAGGCTTTCTATAGTCTTATTTTATAGCTGACCTCATAAAAATGTACTTTCTAAAAATTCTGCCCAAATGAACCGTGCTTGCCAGTCAGATTCAGCACTAAAATGAAGAGCATTCACCCAGCAAAGTTAATTCATCAGTTTTTGCTACTTCAGACATCCTGGCTCCCTTTTGCTGCCACAGCACACTCTTCGGGTTGTTAAGCAGGAACGATTTTTCAGTTGTTATCAGTTGTTCAGTGGCCTGTGACTGGGTTTGTTGGTGGTCCTAGTCCAGTTACATAGTTTCCAGTGAAAAAAAAAAATCCAGTTTCCACAACTGAAGTCGAACCCAGCACTTCCATAGCCTTGTCAGAGAACCTGTGGGTCAAATGATCTTGAGACTTTTCTGGGGGAAAGGTCCCACCCTCTCATGAATTTCACAGACCTTCTGCTGTTTTCTTCTTTGTTCAGTTTAAACTTGAATTTACAGCTGCACCATCCCAACACTGACTTCTTCCAGTGTTAATCTTGAAGTTTTCTTTGTTTGCTTTAGTTTTGCTTTGGGCAGAGGGCAGATCCAGACCATGCAATGTGGAGAGACAGCATGCATTGCTGGAGGGGAGAAAGGACTTACTAGTAATGCAAAGCTGTTTAAGGCACAAAACCATATCCAAGACCAAATGTCCGTGCAAAATGTTCCATGGATGTGTCCACTTCCTTTGGAATATGGTAGAAAATTCCTGTCAGTTGGCCTGGAGCTGACCAGACAGTAACTACAGTTTGGGAATTTACATGCTTGACAAGATAGACAACTTTGGATGCCCGGATTCACTTCTGGGATTTGCAGCCTCAGCCCTTTTTATAGTACAGAGATTGATTATTGCCTGAGAAAACATCTGGCCTGAGTCAAGATGGAGAGAACCTGCTAGGGTAAGAAAGCTGGCCTTTGCCACAAAAAAAATGCAACCAGTGTTGAATTTAAGCTTCTGAAATCTTCTGGTATTGGCCTCTGAAACTTGTGAACCTGGTGGGCCACAGACCTTGAGGAGGTGTTAAAGCTGGATGGCTGTTCCCAAGTTATGGTGATTTGGTGTGTTAATGGCCCACAGTGCAGAGGTTGGGTGCTTCACCCCATAAGAAGCTGCCTTTCTGCAGCAATTGTCTGTGGGTTCTCATGTATAATTTATTTCATGGTCAAATTCCCAAACCTGTAGTGTAGAATGCAGGTTAATTTTATCACAGTTCTTGCCATGACTTCGTTAATGTTTGTACTACACTTCAAAGACAGGAAATGCTCTCTCCACCCCCTCCCAACTCTGTCTCCTTGCTCAGCATTTCTGAGCATTGCATTTATTTGTCTGGACTCTACACTATAAAGGAAGCTGCTTAGATTTGTTATCCACAAGGCATAAAATCGTAATCTCCTTACCTGCTGATATTTCATCAACTCCCTGTAAAATAGAAAGCCCTGACTCCCTTCAGTATGTGAAGAAGACTTGATCATTTAAGTCTAGAGGTTTAAACACACTTCAGACTTCCTTCGTTAAATGTGGCTGATTCATGTAAGAGGTTTATTCTCTAATCAGATTTGTTCGTTTGGAGTCGTGTGTGGAATCTTTAATAGTGGCGGTTGTTCGAGGCTTCTGGAAGCTGTGCTTTCTGAGAGGAGAGGAAATCCTCTTTCTGACTAGTTATTCATATAATTGTTTAATTTTTCTTTTTAAGATCATCTGTGCCTCACTCTGCAGCCCAGGCAGTTCATCAAGTTTTGGCTACTGTTGCTACAAATCAAGCTAAACAGGTACCTGATACAGAACCTTTTCCCTGGGGAATGCTGTACCTGGGCAAGCTCAGCACAGTTCAGGGTTTTAATTGTTGTTGATGAACAAATCACCTAAAAATCACTTTTCACAGCTCACCCTGCATTCTTGACAAACCATTTATCTATCTGTGACCTCAACAGTGTGATGCCAGAGACATATCTTTGTTATGTCTTGCCTTTTCTCACTTTTGAAGACTTGCAGCTTTCTACTGGCCACAACCTTGCTGCAGGAGGGGTTGCAGCAAAAAAACAGCAAAGGAAACTGTGTTAGGTAGATACACCAAAAAAACCCAAGTGATAGAGTAGTTTACTTATCCTGTTATCCTACTAAAAACAATTCTTACTGGGGGGTTTTATATCTACACATCAAAAAAACCCAACACAGCAGTTTTTGTCTCCTGGAATCATTGAGGTGCTGCCCATGGAGGTTTACTGACCTATTGAAAAAGTTCAGTATTGACCCTGTATTTAAGTGTCAGGACATAATGGGCCCAAGATTGAAGGGCACTTTTAAGAGCTTCGACCACCTTCCTCTATTTTATTCTTAAGTCATTGCATGACACCCATAATACCAAGCCAGTGTTGAAGGACATTTGTTAGTGGACAGACTGCACTGACCTGGTGTTCTGTTTTTAGACACCTCTAACAGGCTCCATTAAGGGACAGACTCCACCTTCCTCCGTGTGTGCACCCTGTACTGTGGCATCCACAGCTGGTCCAACATCATCTGTCAACAAGATCTCAGGTAAGTTGTCGTGAGTGGGGGTGGAAATAAGGCCTGGATGTCTCTTGCCACCTCTCAGGGTGAATGAAGGCAGAGGAAAAAAGATTTGCCTCACCTGAGAGGTTGCTGTGCCAGTCTTGAGGGAGAGAATTTGAGAAACCGAGTTACAGAAGCACAGAGGGGTGGTTTTCTATCCTGCCCTGTGTTTTGTCTCTGTTCCTGCATCTAGAATTCAGTGATACAGTTCCTTGTTCAGAGTGGACTCGGGACACATAATCCTTATCAGTAGACACAAAAGCACGCCTTCCAAAGGCTGCTGCGGTTTGACAGCAAATCAAAAGCAGCTGTTTTGTTTTTAAAACGTGAAAATCATGCTGGTTTTAAACATTTTAAACATGCTGGTTTGACTTGTAAACACACAGCACACAACAAGCTTGAAGTGAACTAATTTGGTGCTGGGTGTGTCGAGCTCTGAGCTCTAAGACCAACTTCAGAGCCAGTTCAGATACTGTGATCAGTCTCACAGAGTTTGGAAGTTTCTTAGGAGAGGAATGCTCAGTTTAAATCATTCATGCAAATGGGGGAAGAGGAGACAGGAAAGGAAGGAATTGATTTTTAATGTGTATTAGATAATAATGCTTGCATTGGACATGGTTCTATAAGCCTCTTGCATAAATGTCTGAAATCCATCTCTGTTGGTCTTTTGCCTTTAATCTGTGGATGTAGGTTGCCTCTTAGCCAGGGGTAAAAAGCAGTAAAAATAGCTAGGAATCATATTTGACTTGGCAAATGCTTCTTAAATTTTGGTTTATTGAAAATGTCAGCTCCTGAATTTGATAGCATTTCCTTTTTATTTGAAGTTTATTAAATTGCAGACTGCATGTGCAAGCTATTCACTCCTTTTCTGATAGCTGGACGACAAGGTGCTTTTGGTTTTTTGTTTGTCAATATATTTTATCCACATATTTATTTGTTTTTCTTGTAACTTACAGGACAAGGGACAGTAAAAACAGTTACAGCTGTTTCTTCTACTGTGACATCAGTACAAGCAACAACTTCACAGCTTAACAAAGCGTTCTCATTCTCTTCTGCGGGGTCTGTATGAACCTTAAGATTTCTTTGTGGTTGATGTTAAATATGAGTATGGGCTGTTACAGCAGGTGTTGCCTGCAAGCTGTGTAATGCTATAAAATGGCACCTGCGTGTGTTAGACTGGGAGGGCAGGAGTTTTGTACCAGAGTTCTTGGAAGACCTTGTTTGTGGAAGCCTGAGCGAGGTCTGAAGGTCTCTGAGACTTGGACACAGTATCGTGTTGCTTTGAGATTTTTCAGTGTGTAACTAATCAAGAGTAAAGGATGACTGGCTCACTTTGGGTGTTTATCTACAGTGGAGTACTGAACAAGTTCCCAGTTAGGGCTTGACATCTGTCCTGATGGTCAGGCTTGCTGAATGAATTATTTATTCTAGTACAGCAGAACAAATTTCATGTTTTGGCTTGGAAAAAAAGTCAGTTCCTGAAGGTGACTAGAGAGGCCCCCTGCCATCTGGTGATGGCTGTTACATAACAATAGCACAAAGCAAGGCACATGTTATGAACATACAGTTACTCTGAAATCTCTCTTAGGAAGTGTTTTTTCAGGGATGGCAGAAATACTTCTTTGATCATATCTAAACATAATCTATGTTTAGGGGAGAGGGACGACTCCTTAGACATAATTGTTTGAAATTCTGCATGTTTACCAACCTAACACTCTAGGGAACTTCTCTTTATGAACTGGGCAACGTTAAGTATTTCAGAACACACGTACTTTCAAATGGCTGGTTTCTTGCAGTCTTACCCATTTCTCTGTACGTTTGTCAAGAGGATGTTACCCAAGTGCCTTGCTGTGCTCTTCAGAGGGCTAAAGAGTCCTTTTGAGTGATGGAAATTCAGATTCAAAAAGCAAACAACCCTGCCTTTGTCCCATGTGCAGTGCCTCAGTGTGTAAACCATATGCTAAGTACAGTGCTGTTGTCAGTGATGTCTTAGTTCCACAGCCTGACTTCTATATCAGCAGCTGGTCTTTGAGAATCAGAGAAAGCTTTAAAAGCCTCAGGGAATAAAGATCTCTGTAAGACCCCAGCACTCATTATGAAAGATCACAGTATTTTTGCAAGACAGAATGTTTTTAATGTGAAATAGTTACAGTAACTTTTCATTTCTGTCTTGCTATAAGTGATCTCCTTTTTGATGAGTGTTTGTACATGCACTGACTCTTCCCTTTTTAGCTGTTTTAAACTTTAGTTGCCACTGTGGTTTTCTTTCTTGATAGTCTCCCCTAAGCTATAAGTTTTGGGGCATGGTGTTCAGTGGCCAAGCTGCATGGGGAAAAAATATACAGCAGAAAGGAAGGAACGTGGGAGGGTGAGGGGTGGTCAAAAGAACTTTGAATTCTGACTCTCTTTAACCCTCTAGAAGGCTTGTCAGAGAGGAAACAAATGGAGCACAGTCTCTGTGCATGCTTCTCTCTTCCAGTTGAGTTGTTGGAGAAACTGTTGCTGTGTGCCTGGCTTTGTGCAAGTGTGTACTGGAAATCTGAGTCTCAGAGTTGTCTTAATCATATGGTTGGAAGTTTCAACACTCTGAGCTAAGTGTCATTCTTTGCCTTCCTCCTCTTTCCTCCTAGGCCTGTGTTTAATTTTAGTGGTGTCACATCAGCTGCTTCATCACCGACGCCGCTCAGCCTCGCTTCCTCACAAGGTTAGTTTGGGAGAGTGTGCCAACAGCATCTCTTCCTTACTAAGAGAGTATTTACTCTCCTTAATTCATGTGGTTCTTGTTCTACATTGCAGTTGTAGTACTAAAATTGCAATAACAGCACATGCACAGGCTACATAGAGGGCTCTGCCCCGTGACACACAGGAACCTGGGCCACCTGCCTTTCAGTTAAGAGTAAGCAAAATATTTGTTGCCAAGAACTTTTAGGAGGTACTAGTTTATAAAAAGGGTGACATCTGTAGTCATTTCCTCTGCTGTCTCTAATCTGTAGGTTTAAAGTTGCTGAGATGGACTGACAGAGAAAACTGTCATCCAGTGAAATGAGCATGTAGTAATCAGAGGGAAATGCTTGGAATGGCTTTGTGTTGCTTCTAAAATTGAAGTGACAATACATAGGCTGCCTTTCCACTTCATAGGTAGATCATATTTACCCAGCCTAGACAAAGGGGACCAATATATCTGCTTTATAATATTCTTGAAGTTTTCTGCCTCTTAATTCCGGTCTTGCAAAAGAGGTCATATGGTCGAAAACTTGCTCCCAATGTTACTGGTTGCTCTGATAAGAGATATCACCTTTTCTTACAAATCTTGGCTTGTTTCTATCCTTAGACCATCACAGTCACAGTAATGCTACTGATATTCTGTTGATGTTAAGCAGAGAGAATGAACTGGGCTTAAAATGTGAAGGTTTGGTTAACATAAAAGCTTAGGTAAATAACGCAGGTAAAGGAGGAGTGGGAGGTGCAGAAGGCAGACTTGCAAACCACAGTGTTGTGTGAGGGCAGATGCTTCACACTGCTCTGTGAAATGATAGGGGCAGCTTTGTCTCTATTAGCTGATGATGGAACAACAACAGAAGGAATTTCAGTGCCTCAGGAGGAAAAAAGAGATGTTATTGAGTGTCAGTTACTTAAATATACTTAATATACTTATAGGGGAAAGCAGAAGGATAATAACAGCTCAACTAAGAAGCTTTTGCTCTTTGTTATTTGATCTCCATGCAGATTTCCTATACTTTGTCCAAATTGGCCCGAGGTCTAAGCACCACTGCAATGTTTTCAAGTCAGAAATTGAGTGTTTAGTGCTCAGAAATGAAATGACAGTACATTAAATAAAACTAGCCCAGTCTCCCTTAAAACTTCAGCAGTTTCACACTGTTGGACAGCAGTGTATGCTACAAGTGGAGCTGCTTTGGTAATTATATTTGAGAGCTTTTCTCTAGTTTTTCAAAGCTGAAAGCAGGCTGTGTAGAAACTAGTTGGTGGTCTATAAATAGCTGAATTTGTAAAGATTTGAATGTGTAGAAGACTCTTCAAGTGTTCAGAAAGTATTTTTATGACCTAAACTCTGTTCTGAGCCATTGGTTTAAACAGAGTTCTGTAGTGAATGTCAGGAATTGTTTAGCTGAACCAAGTAAGAAAGGGTGAAAGTGGTGTCAATAGCAAATGGTCTGTAGTAACCAGGTATTCTGTATTTTTATCAAACAGTTGAAAAACAAATCGGAGCCAAAGGCTGGAGTTGTCTGTACTCAAAGACGGGGATGGTTAAGTGGAGGCTATGACATGACAGTAACAGTGTTTTTCACTGCCACCCTGGCTATAAAGTCTTCAGATGTTACTGTTGTCTCCTGATTGCATATGAAAGTGGCAGCTACCTGATGGTCAGAGGCTTTATAGTTTTGAGGCAAGAGCACTGTCAATCTGTGAAGTGCTGAAGAGGACTGGTATTGTAAGACTGATAAATGAGCTTTGCATGCCCTAACTCGACTTGTAATCTCTTCTCTCTCTCCAACAGCCCCTGCTAAAGATTCTACCCAGCCATTTTTGTTTGCTGGGAGTTCCAAACTTGCCCCAGTTCCTGAGGGCTCCTTTGCTTTTGGGTCCCACAAGTCAGCAAGTGCTCCAGGAGGCGTAGCGGGAAGTAGCTCCTCAGCAGATGGCACCCAATCAAACAAACCTGCTGCAACAACATCTTCTGCTCCCCCCACAGCCTCTGGCAAGTTGGATGTTGCTCCATCTAAACCAGGAGATCACTTGTTTCAGGGTAATCTGGCTGGGGAAACTCTGGGGAGCTTCTCAGGACTACGGGTTGGTCAAGTAGATGATAATGCCAAGACCACCACTAAAGCACCACCTACCAGTGTTGCAGGAACACAGTCAACTAAAGTATCTACAATACCTTCTGGGTTTAATTTTGCTACTCCCCTGACATTAGGAAAAGCTGGAGAAGCTGCTTCAACGTCAGTCACGTCAGCTGGCACAGCATCCGTGTCCATCAGCACAAGTGCCACAGGCAATCTCTTTGGCAATGTCCAGTTAACCCACACAGGGTCTTCCGGGGTGTTTAATCTTGGAGGCTCTAGTGGCAACAAACCCACCTTTTCATTTGGTATTCAGCAAACAAACAGTGTGACCACAACCACCTCTACCCCTTCTACTCTCTCTGCTTCAACGTCCCTCTCGTTTGGAAGTTTCTCCAGTTCATCACAGACTGCCGTCCCCGCTGCAACTTCTAGTAAGTCTGCAGGGGATGCCAAATTGCCACCTGTGTCAGAAAAACCATCTGAAAATGAAGCTGTGGCAGCTGTGTCTCCACCTCCAGTGGCACAGTCCCCACAGCCACAGGCACAGCTCTCAGAGCCAGTGAAAGAACCTGCCTTACCCCAGGCCACAGCCGGGGACACCGTCCCGGAGGGCTCCGGCACCACGGCGGCACCGCCTGCCCCCGATGCCGTGGCTGCTCCTGCCCCCACGAGTGATTTGAAGGCACCAGTGCCTCCTGCCATCTCTGCAGCCGCCCCACCAGATCAGAGTGTCCCAGCACCCACCTCTGCAGCAAACGTTGCCTCTCCTGCAGAAGCCACGGCTGTGTTGGCTGCTCCCTCTGACGTTACTACAGCTGTGCAGAGTCCAGCTGTCGGTGCCCCTGTGTTTGCCCCCACTTCTGCAGGCTCCTCGGTGTTCTCTCAGCCTCCAAGTTCCAGCTCTTCTGGCTCAGCATTTAGCCAGCCTGCTGCTGGTGATGCAGCTGCCACTCCTTCCACACCACCGGTTTTTGGACAGCTCCCAGCAGGTACCACAGCATCCTCTCCGTTTGGGCAGCTCACCACCAGCACCCTGTCCACTGCCACCGCCACCACCCCGGCTGCCAGCTCGGCCTTTGGTACTTCTGCTTTTGGCACCACCACGACAGGGGGCTTTGGTCAGCCAGCCTTTGGGCAAGCACCCATCTTTGGGCAGCCTGCAAGCAGTTCTGCAAGTGGCTTTACCTTTAGCCAGTCTGGGTTTGGGACAATGCCAGCCTTTGGCCAGCCGGCGGCTTCCACGGCAGCCTCGAGCACCGTGAATGTTTTTGGAGCACCGGCTAGCACCAACAGCTCCAGCTCCTTCTTTGGACAGCCAGCTGCCAGCACTGGAGGGGGGCTCTTTGGACAAAGCAACCCCCCTGTGTTTGGGCAGAGCACTGGCTTTGGCCAGGGGGGATCTGTCTTTGGAAGCACCGCTGCTGTCACCACCACCACGTCATCTGCTGCGTTCAGCTTCTGCCAGGCTTCAGGTAAGAGCAAACTGGGAGATGTGACGTGGGTTTTTTTCCCCTGTGGCACCTGATGGTTTTCGTTTTTTTGGTGGGTTTTCTCCTCCTTTGTTCTGTTTTGGTTTGGTTTTTTTTTTTCAATTAGTAAGAACAGGAGCTACAGTGTGTGTGAGGGGGAGACTAATGTTGGAGACCAAAGAAGCTTTTGCTCTGCTTCAGTGTTCATCAGCAGGCCTCTCTTGAGTGCAGCCTTGTCAATCCAATCCTGCCTTCATTTTATACTTACAAGTTTACCTTGATTTAATTTGGAACGATGTTTTGTCCTGCCTGTTGCACAATAAATGTAAGTGTTGTAAATTGTCACGTGGAAGAGGCAAGGCAGCTCTGAGACCATAACCAAGGCAATGAATACAGATGCAACCCTTCCTTCAGTGGGCTGCTGAGGACATGCAACAGTGGATGTACAAACAGGTATAATACCATGTTGTCATCTGGGGTGGCAAAAAAATGTTAAGCCCTCAAAGTGATGAGTTAGTGAGGAATAATCCGTTAAATCCGCTTTTGCATTTGGAAACATCTCAAAATTAAATATAACAGTAGCACGACCATCCTGTCCACACAGTTAAATCAAATACCTACACAGACCAAACCTCAGTGTCCTTTTGTTCTTCCCACTGCTTATTGTTGTTTTTTTACAGAGGTTTGTCTGTACAATTTTCAGAGACCTCCCAGGGAAAAGTGAAAAGTACATAGTAATAATAGAGAGCATGTATTTGCAAGGAAGAAAAACTAATTAGGCTCATTTAATTAAAAATTATGGCACTGGAGGCAACTGCTTGTTCATTTTAACTACAGTAACAGAGAATAGTTAAATTGGGGGAAGTGAACTCTGCTTGAGAAAGGTGTTCCTAATTATAGAAATGCAAGTTTTATTACAAAAGGCACATTTAAGTGAACTGGGAAATGGAAAGGGGAGTTCTTTTTTTAATCAAAACATTTTGTTATCTTTAACAGGAGTCATCAGGTAACAAAGCTCAGATCCTCCTTACACAAGGGCAATCAGAAAGCTGCAGAGCTTGTGCACGACTTGCAGCACTATTATAGCCAGGTTCACAGAAATCCAGTTCTCTTGGTGGTGGCAACAATCCCACAAGTGAAAAGGCCTTTTATTGTCTGTTTTCAAGTTGGACAACGAGAGAAAGAGAACAACTTTCAAATAAACTTTCAGTGTATTTTATTAATTGTGTGTTGGCACATGCTTTGTATTTGTGCATTGGTAGCATCATTTGTATCCCTGTGTTTTGGTATGGAAGACCTGTCTTTTCCCTGTCCTGGACTTGTGTCACCTCCCTGAATGTCTTATACCCTACTAATAGTTCTGGTGGTTTATTTTTCTTTCTTTTCTTAGGTTTTGGTTCTAGTACCACAGGTTCTGTGTTTGGGCAAGCAGCTAATTCTGGAGGCACTGTCTTTGGCCAGGCAAGTATTTATGGGTTTTTGTAGAAACAAGGGACTGTTACATGTAGGGGACTTGATCAGGGTTCTCTATTGCTGATATATTTAAAAAGAAATATAATTTGATGTGTTCAATAAAATGTGTCCCAGTCTGTAGTGAAGACATTTGCTGTTGTAGTGAACACCAAAGTAGCATCTGCATGAATGTTTTCTGAGGGGTTTGGAGGCACAAACATTTTATCACAGGCAAGATAAGACACAGATGCAGTAAGTCATCTGCCTTTATTCCATGTCAAGTGGAAAGTGAACAATGTAGGGCAAGTCTCAAAGGTGTTATTCTATGCCATGGATGAAGTTTAAGGCAAACTTAAATAAAATTTCATGGCATTTTGTGTTGGAAGGTGATTGCTTGCTGGTTTGTCAACCCTTTCATAAATCCAGAATAGGCCAGAGCCAGATAGAAAGAGCAGCCTTGGGAACGTGTGCTGCTTTGACTTCACTTAAATCCCTTTTTTGTCCTTTTTGTTCTCTAGCAGCCATCTTCTTCCAGTGGAGGCTTGTTTGGAACTGGAAGTGGTGGGAGAGGTGGAGGCTTCTTCAGTGGTCTGGGAGGAAAGCCAAGTCAGGATGCAGCCAATAAGAATCCCTTCGGTTCCTCCAGTGGAGGATTTGGATCTGCAGCTTCCCAGAGTAAGTGAGCAAAACAAGAATACAAAATGTGCTGTGATTTCCATCTGCTTTTGTGATCCCATCTGCTTTTCTGCTGCTGGTTGTCTTTGAGTAAATTCTGTGTTAATTTGAAAAAGGCTTTGAGGGGGTAACTGAGAGTATGTGTGATGTGTAATCCAGAATTTTTCTTTTAGGTTTATGGAAAACAAGTAGGGAAGCCATTGAAACAAACAAGCAGATGCAGGAAGTGTGAAGAATACCCATATTCTGTAGGGAATTTTCAGCCAAATCCTTCCTTAAAATGGAATACTCTAAATCAATATCACTGAATTTCTGCTTCTAACTTAGTTGGAAGTTAGAAAGCTTTAATTATCTCTCATTTGCCCTAAGACTGTAAAAATTGTTAAAGAATCAAGAGAAACCAAGTTAACAAATATGTGAGGGATAGAAGATTTGTCAACCTCGTCCTAAAAATGAACATCTTTGTGCAGCACATACAAGATAACTTTATCAAACTTTGCTATGACCTATGGTTAAGCAGGTAGCTGTAGATTTAGCTGCAAGTGGCTAAAAGTAGCACTTCAACTCCTGAGAGAGTAAATCCATTTATTTTATTACATCTTTAATGATCCGTTGGGATTAATGGTTGAGGTCAGTTTTCTAACCTTGCCAATGCAATAATTTATTGCAGTGCTGGGTTTTGAGATGAAATAAAACAGATGATTCACCAGAGAAAGGCTTTGGTTGTTCTGCATCCTGACTCTAGATGCAAAAACTCAGTTTTGCATTTAGCATTTAGCCTTGTGAAAGATGAAAACATGAGTTATTTCTCCTACTTTAAGGTCCTGTCAGATAGTAACGAGTAGAAATACTGGCCATTGACAAGACAGCCGAGAATCTTTAATTTGTGGTTTGCTGATATTTGTGTTGCCTGGAGAGACTGATTGTAGCTGCTGGGATTTCTCACTTGAGATATTGTCTTTTACTGGCTGGGGCGCAGGATGCATCTAAACAAATCATCCGTCGTGGTGATTTACTAGATTGCAGCAATAAAGGGTTGTTAGTGGTCCCTCAGATCCAGAATGGATCTTGGTGGAACTACAAAGCCCTGTAATTGGGGAAAACTTGGCTTCTCTCTGCATTGTTTTCAGTGTGATGTTCATTGTTTTCGGTGTGATGTTCATTGCGTGCTTGGGGGTTGGGGAAGGAAAAGGCATTTTCCTTTCTGCTGCTTCAGTTAATGAAGTGCAGTGTAGAATATTGACTGTTATGAGTATTGGCTGTTGACAAGTGTTCTTCATCTCCCCAGATTCTTCGAGCTTATTTGGAAACAGTGGAGCAAAGACTTTTGGATTTGGCAGCTCATCTTTTGGAGAGCAGAAGCCCACGGGCACCTTCAGCTCTGGTGGTGGAAGTGTGGCCTCTCAAGGCTTCGGGTTCTCCAGCCCAAACAAAGCAGGTACTTTGGGAATCCACCCACTGACAGTTTGTCTGGGAAATATTTAAAATTCTACCACTTGGTTCTCTACAGGCTGGACTCATTTGCACATACAAGCATTGTCTCTGAACAATAAATAAAAATAACTAATGGCTTATGAAAGGAACTGTAAGTGCTGAGTTCAAGGCAAAAATTTACACTCTTGTGCAAGAAAGCCCCCAGTAAACTATATCCTCAGATGTTAATTCCAAAAATTGCCTTTGCCATTTAAGAGCAGAGAGCTGTGTGACTTAGTTCTGGTCTTATATTCTGTACTCTTCATTGTACAGAATATGGAACTGAAAGAATTTTTGCTATTTTAGATACTTCCTCAGAATATTATCTTACAAACTTCACTCTGGGTTTTGTAACCCTTTTTATCCCCATTTCACTACTTACAAATAGTGGCAAAAAGAAAGTGAAACATGTTAAATGCATTGCAAAAGAGAGTGTATGTTGAGCAAAGCTTCAGCCCCTGGGATAAATGCTATAACTTCCTAGAGATAGAGGTAACAAGATATCTGATCTGTGTTTAAATAATTCAGGCCTAGCATTTATTTTTTTTCCAGACCTTTTGTGTTTACAGCCAAACAGTATCCATTACCTTGGCGTGGACTGGAATTTCACCCTGGGTATTAAAATGTGCAGTGGTATCCCATCCTCAGCCCTAAGCAGACAAAAGAGCAGGTGTCCTTCACGTTCCACAGTGTCAGTTAGAAACAGGCCAATCATATCAGCAGATAAACAGAGAATAAAATAATCTGGGTGCAAGTCCATTGAGGGCTGCAGAAGGCAGCTAAACCCCAAACAGAAATTGCCAAGAGCAGAGCACAGTTCTGTGGGAATTGTGCAGTTCCACTGACCTGGTGTTTAATCCTTGCATTTTAGTTTCCACCACTTAAACTGGGATTAGATAATACCCTTCCTCCTGAATCTTTGCATCACTGGAGCACCCAAAAACCAAGCTTGCATCTACTCTCTGATCCTAAGAGGTGGGGCAGACTTGCCTGCTGCACTGGGGAGTTATTCCATCTTAAGCACTCACCTGCAGGAAGTTCTGTCTGCAGGACACTTGTGTGTCCTTCCAGAGTTTTAGATTAGGATCCAGGGTAAAACCCTGCATAAAATCACAGCAGCAAGTGTTCATACACCTGACCTTGGCAGGAGACTTCTCATTCCCCATTGCTATGTGCAGTCCTTTGGACAGTTATCTGTTTAAATGGTGAGGAACAGAGCTTTAAGTAAGATGAGACTTTTTTTTTTCCATGGTAAAGAGTTGTATGATGAAGAATGGATGTCTTTTTTTTTTTAATAATAATAATAGTAAAAGCATCAGTCTAAGACCTGTTGTATGTATTTGTACTGGAACATGGTTATTGTGCACGCTTGCTCTCTCACAGTTAAGATACTGGGAGTTATTCTATATAAAGCAAGTAGAGATTCCTTCACAATGTGCAAGCATGTGCAATATATTACCACCTTCTAGTGCAGCTCTAGGATTGAGCTGTAGTACAGGAGACCCAGAATGTGGTTTTCTTATGGATACTCATTTAATTTGGTTGCAGTTTCTTGCATGCATTCAGGCACTTCTTACCTTTTTCTTTTGCAACAAAACACCCTGCAGTTAGTTTTGTAAATAATGTGATGTTCATACAATAAGATGAAAAACTCCATTATCTACTTGGAAACCTAGTTTTTCCTTTCTCTTTCTGTGTTATTGTTTATGTGATGTTCTTGTCCCCTTTTTTTTTTTTCTTTTTTTTTTTGTTTTGCCTCTGTTTTGCTCAGGTGGCTTCGGTGCTGCTCCAGTGTTTGGCAGCCCTCCCACTTTCGGGGGATCCCCTGGGTTCGGAGGGGTGCCAGCATTCGGTTCAGCCCCAACCTTTTCAAGCCCTCTGGGCTCAACGGGAGGCAAAGTGTTCGGCGAGGGTACTGCAGCAGCCAGCGCTGGAGGATTTGGGTAAGGCAACCAGGGGAAAACAACATTCCTGCATGACAAGATTATGCTTAGTTACCTCCGCATTAACGGGAAGAATACATTCGGTGATTGTTTGGCGAGCTTAAAATGTCCTTGGTTTGTTTGTTTGTTGTAAAACAACAATTAAGGCATAAAGATAAGACTTTAACCCCAAAGGAAATAATGTGTGTGATCTCATTTTAATGCTGATGCTACTGTGTTGAATCTTTAGCTTTAGAGATGTCATCTTGTAATTGTCTAAGGGAATGCAGGAGTATTTCACTTAACGAGTGCAAATCCAGGACTACAAACTATGCCTAGCAAAGAAAATAACAAATGTTGTTATCTGTGACTCTGTCCAGCCACCTTATCCACTGGTTAGATTTGGGCTAGAGCTACTAATGAGAATTCAGGCTGTTCCCTCACCTTCGGGATGAGGCACTTGTAACAGCCTGTGCTCCCAGAGCGCTTTATGTTTATCCCACACTGATTGTTTTTACCTGTTCTGCACCCTTTAAGCCTGTGCTTGGCACCAGGGCAGACAGTACATCATTCCTGGCTTTGTTCAGCAAATACAGAATTTCAAACCTTGCAGAGCAGCTTCTGCAACTGGCAGTAAGTGCAGTTCTTGAACACTGTGCTACAGCCAGCAGAGCTCCCTCACGCCCTGCAGTTAAACTCAGACTGAGCAGAGCCAATTAAAAAGAGGAAAAACTTCCAGTGAGGAGAGGAAACCGGATGTCTTCCCAATCCTGGTGTTTACATATTTCACAAGTGTTGGTCTCTTTGTCTGGTTTCAGGAGGAACTGCCTTTTATGCAAGACACATTAGAACACCCCAAAGTGTAACTTGTTAATTCCCTGAGAGGTTTAGGGCAGGTTCCCCTGAACTGTGGGAGGCTCCAGCTGTGGTCCTGCTGCCCAGAGCTCCCGTGCAGCAAATTGGAGAGTCCCTTTGGAAAGGGTGGGATTGAATCTCCACAAAGATGGATGCACTTGTAGGGATGACTTAGCTTAACTCAGCTGATGGTTTGTTCAGTTCTGACATCCAGCCATTGTGCTGCAGGATTTTGTACTGAGACTGGATGTGCTCCCTGACAACGTTGGAAGCTTAAAAGATAAAATGGGATTCAGAACAAGCAGCGTGTTGATGAAACAGAGGTCTTGCATAAGCAGTCTGCAGACTCAAGAAAGATAATTCAGTGACTGAACTTGTGGGAAGTTTTGACAATTTTTTTCTCTACTGAGAAAGGTGCAGACTCGGTCTGATATTTTCAGAGTTGCCTGAGGAATTTGATTTTGATTTTTAAAACTTAAAAAGAGTGTGCAAAATTCCCAGGCAGCTTTACAAAAATCCAAATCTCACCACAAAATGTTGAGCAATAGTTTAATTCTGCAGTATAATGTAGCATCTGTGTAGGATTTCCTTTCTGCCTTTTTCCTGAAGTGAAACTTTAAAAATCCCAATTCCAAGGAAGTTACTTGCCAGTACATTGTGCCGTATTAGCTCCAAGTTCCTGAGAACACCCAGCTGACTGAAATACATGTGATTCATACTGCTTCAATTCTGAAAAATCTGCATCACTCAATAGATGACTGGGGTGTCTAAAATAGAAACCACTACACTTCTTCAGAGTCTGCAGTTCTGACTGTTTGTGAGCAAATAATGTTTTGCTTTCATAAACTAACCTCAAGTGCCTCTCAATTGTGTTTTGCACAGCAGCTTTACAAAAGACCTGGGCAAGATAGGTTGGATTAAATTGTTACCAGGCAGTGGCTGCATCTCATGTCTTTTATATGTTTGGAAAAAAAAATCTGTTTGTAGCTTAAACTGTTTCCTGCTCATACTGTGTGTAGCCTTTCCAACAGGCATGTTTTAGTTGCAACTGAAAGGAGCAGTTTGAACTACAAGTTTTCCTTTTCACTGTTTTCACCTCCACTGCCTTACACCAGATAGACATGATTTGTGAGTTGTGGTATAGTCCTGAGAAGATGGAGCACTGCAAAGCCTCTTGTTCTAAAAGTATCAGCCCATCTTGCTTCTCTTTTAAAAGAACTAAAAAAAACTGTTCTGTTCAAAGCCACATTTGTGGCTCTAAACTGAAGCTGCCTGCAAGGTACAGGGGTCAAGAGCCAAAGCAGAGGCACAAGGGGTGGGTAGCAGGGCCAGAGATGCAAAGTCACTGAACTGCCCTGGTATCTAATGCTGTCTGTGGGAGCAGTGTGTGCACTTGGCAGTGTCTGGGAGAGGAGAGGTGATGTCCTTTACCAGGTGACTTGCTTGTCACACTGCTGCAAGGGCTGTCTTTTATCTGGAGAGATAGCTTTTGATGTGGGTTTGTGTTTTGGGGTTTTTTTAAGTCTCCTAGATGTGGATGGATGGAGAGGTGGGTTAATGTGCTGTCAGGTCATATTTTAAGTCAGAAATGACAGGAGCTTGTGTGAGGCACAGCTCTGCAAAGCTGGCACACTGTGACTGGTCCAGCTCTGCTCAGGGGAGGCTGTGCTGGGTTAGTGCTGGTAGAGTTGTGCACTTGCAGAGCTTTAGCAGAGCTTGGCATTTGGAAATCTTGTGTCTGCATTTTGCCCAGTTTAAGTTTAAACTTGAAGGTCGTTCTTTGAGTGCATTTCTTACATTCAGAATTAGGAGAAGTGTAGAGGGGGCAGAGAACCATAATGCATATCGTGGTCTCATTAGTGTGTCGTGCTGGGAGCTCTGCACAGCCTGCTTGGACAGAGTGGGTGGAGAAAGGAGACAAATTTCCATATATAAAAGTGTTTCTTATCTCAGTCCCCAAAGGCAATTAGGGAAGTGATCCAGAGGTGATGGGGAGAAGTGCCAGGTAGATGCAGATCTTCAGGGAAGCACTGGAACTCTTTGTGGTTCAAAATGGGCTGGGGAAAAAAAAGGAATTGAGAAATGTGCAGACAGTTTCATGAGCAGTGAGTAAGGTATGAGTAAGGTATGCCCTGAAATTTGGGAGCGTGGGTTCTGTATCCGTGCTCTGCTTTGTGCTCCAGCCATGAGCAGCTCATATTAATTCTCTGTTTGCTGCCCTGTTTGTGAAACGAAATGATGCACTACTTTTGGTGAAAACTACACAGAGGTGAATTAAAATATTCTATTTGATGGCTGGAGTTGGTATTTCCAAGCACTTGAAAACATACCCTGTGTAAGCATGAACATATTTGCCTTTCTGCCTGGTGTATGTTAAGAATGGGAGCTGAACAGACATTTCTATGTACAATAATCTTTCCCAAACCAGAAATGACCCATTCTAATTATTCATATCAACTGGTCTTACCTTTTGATGTATCCTCACTTAAGGAGTGCACTGTTACCATTGGTATGGGGGCAGACTTCCAGTGTAAGTGAGCAGGTGTTTGCAAGCACAACTTTTCTCTTTAAAAACTGCAGGTTTGGTGGTACCAGTAACAACACAGCATCGT
This sequence comes from Neopelma chrysocephalum, assembly GCF_003984885.1. Taxonomy (NCBI): domain Eukaryota; kingdom Metazoa; phylum Chordata; class Aves; order Passeriformes; family Pipridae; genus Neopelma; species Neopelma chrysocephalum. Next base: position 5,701,588 of record NW_020897735.1, read on the forward strand.
TTGGCACCCTGGCAAACCAAAATACCCCCACGTTTGGATCCCTGTCACAACAGGGCACCGGCTTTGGCGCACAGAGCAGCGGATTCTCAGCTTTTGGGACAGGTGGAGGAGGTAGGAAAGGCTAAAATTAGCATTTGGATGATACTCTCAGGCACATGGTCTTGGGGATGGTCCTGTGCAGGGTAAGGGTTGGACTCTGTGACCCTTGTGGGTCCTTTCCTACTCAGCATATTGTGTGATTCTGTGAAAATAGAATGACCCTAAACAACCACCACGTCTCTGGTTATCCCTGGAAATTGGGTGTGACTCATCAGTTCCCTGCCAAAAATCTGCCTGATCCTGGCTCTGCTATAGGGAAGGCACCATGTCCTGGAAAACTGAGCTGCAGGGTGGGGTATAGCACCTTCTCAGCCTTTAGCCCCTAATTCCATCACTGATGTGCTGTGTGGCACGTCAATACCTCCCTCCTCTGCACACCTCATCAGATTGTTGCTTTTCGTCCCTTTTTGTGGAGTTGCTCTTTCTCCTCAAAGGAATATATTGAGAAATAATTAATATCTCCTCAGTACCATGCACTTGGGTATCTGTGTGTAAGTACTACTGTCTGAGGCATATGTACTGCAAAACTGAGCTGGAGCACCAACAGCCAAGTGTTTTTCTGCTGCAATTCAGTGAAGCCACAGTGATTTACCCAGGGCTGAGAGCAGAGCCTGTGGAAGGCCACGTTCACTGGTGGCTGCCTGTCACCAAGGACGTGCATTAAGCACACACCATCTCCAGAAAGCTGCTCTCAGAGAGCTGAATAAACCAGGCACATTGTCTGCAGTGCTGCTAATGAATGGCCTGGCTGATGAGCAGTGAAAGCCAAGCCCTCTTAGGAGCCAGGCAAGTCACTTCTCTTCTAGATGGAGATTTGACTTTCATTGTTTGCCCATCTTTTTTTTTCCTGGCCTAAGGCAGGAAAGAAATATTTTTCAATCTGTGTGTGGGAGGGGGCATTTACTACAAATCTTATGTGTTCATTTTTCCCTTTTAACAATTATTTTTCTAATTTTTCAGGGTTTGGTTTTGGTTCACCTAACACGTAAGTACCATTTTTGTATCTAATTTTTCAATAAAAATACAAATAGGATCAGAAGAAAGAGTTGAATGGTTTACAAGAGCAAGCTCTGAAAATAACAGTGAAATACTAGTGCTGATTTCCATTTTGGTGGCACTGCAGAGAGCTTGAAGTCCAGGCTCTGTGCTTTCCACTGAGGTTCTTCTGTCTCATAAGAGAGAATTTCCAGTTGGATCATGTTCTTTCTCCACCTCTCAGGGACATTATGTGTGTGCTCAGACTGTGAGTGTGAATCTGAAAATCTCTTCCATTTATCAGGTTGAAACAAGGAATGAAATAAATTGGTGCTTTTGTGGCTGAAGTGAGATGATGATTTACAGCTAAAGGTTAACTCTGTCATCCACTCTGCCCGGCTGGATCCCTTCCAGCAAGTTTCTTAAACTTTGTTTCCCTGTCAAGCAGAGAGATCATGGATCTCTGCAGATGACAGGCTCCAGAATAAGCACAATTATATCTACTTAGGGTGTGTTGCTACAGGCTCAGGTAAAAGATGCTGGAAATACTCGTGTGTTCTCATAAAAAGCTTCTGGTACCAGGGAGACTGGAGGTTTGATTGAGAGATCTGCTGAATTAATGCTGCCTGAGGGAGGCTCTAGCACTCATTGCTGTGCTTTTCTTTTTTTCCATTTCCTTGCTCCACAGATCTTCCTCTGGATTTAGTGGATGGAGAAGCTAGGAACATGCTGACCTCTCCTGTAGAACCTGCATTCTTGAGTCACCAACGTGATCAATACCCAACCAGCTTTTCTTTTAAATACGAGTTCTCAGACTTCTTTTTTTTTTTTTTTTTAAGAAGAAAAGATTTTGCTTATTTTTATGCAATACTTGTTCTTGCTCTATATTAAACTATTTTATCTGCCTTGGTGTTGTTTGTGTTGGAAGGGTTTATCTCCCTGTGTTCTGGGGTTTCCAGCTTTTCTCTTGTTCATCCCTTGCCTTACACAAGGGAGTAGCTCCAGTTGGTTCCTGACATAAACCAGCACATTTTTCATTAAGAGAATGCCTGATTATCCCAGGCTCTTAAGAAGGGGCTGAGGTTTACCCTGCTAATTTTAAGTCTAGGATGGGGCACATGCTTATCTCAGTGAAGTGCTAAAACTGAGTCATGTGTGAGCCAGAGGCTTAGTGGAGGAATAGGAAATTATCTGAGAAGGAGCTGGCAGCGTGCAGAGCACGTTCCCATGGCAGTAACATTCAGCAAAGAGGTGGGAAGTAAAAGCTCTCCTATTTTTACCTTTCTGTAAATTTTACAGAACTCAAAAAAATGGAACTTGGGTTATAGGGAAAACTTCTGGCCCTGGAAGTGCACACACGACCTCCATCCAGAGGCATCAGTGATTTTGCACCTCATGGCTTTGGCTGGTGGATTCTCCTGTTGGGTACACTTTTTTCTTTCTAACATGGATGAGTTTGTGCTTTTTCCCTGTAGCTTTTGGCTTTGGTCACTATCGTTTGTGAAATTCTCTTGTGTTTATTATACTTGAACATACTGAGCAAATGTTTTAAAGAATGCCCTGAAGGCATTCTGGCCAAACACTTCTTCTGTTTGATGCATCTGACCTCCATGAAACCTCCAAATGATGTAATCAGGTTCTGTGGCTCTTTGGAATGAGGTATTTGAAATAATATCTCTGAGTTTCTGCAGATTGGATGGGTTTATCCTGTTGGTCCTGTTAGGATGTTTTGGGGTACCTCTGCTTCTTCTATTTTCAGCAGAAACAGGTGGCATTTTCTGCTTTGGTGTGCCTGTGGTCACTTTTGGGAATTGTAAATAGTTGATAATTTTTTGTTTTCACGTCCAGCATTATAAACTATTTTTATTTGTCAACAGTTCCTGAAGAAATTGCTTCTTTCAAGTCAGCCTAAAAAGTCAGTGTCTGTCCTAACTCCTGTCCTAGCTGTGGCAGGTGACTTTCCTATCTCTGCACCTGGGAACAACCTTAGGTAGGTTCCCTTTAAGAAGGAAGAAATGTGGGAAATTCAGTGTACAAAGAGGGCTTGTTTTTAGCTATGGAGAGGCTTTGCAAGGCCATAGGCTCCCAGGGCTTTTCCATATGCCCTGGATTTATGGACCCAGGTGTGCTGTGGGTCATGTTGGAGTCAGCACTATTGGGATTTGTGTGTGACCTCCCAGCCCATGTGATGGGAGAGGGTCAGTGCTGCTGATCCAGGGACCACAGCACTGGAACAGAGGAGAGAATGCTCCAAACTTTGCTGGTTGGAGGTGAAGAAAAGCTGAAGCTGGATTGAAGTGTGCCCCTCCCAGTGTGTTCTCCTTGACTAGGCAACATTTCTTAAGGCCTAGAGGTGAAACTGTTGTTCTGCTTTCCTTCCTCTTTATAAATAGCAGCTGGCCCAAACCATTGACCTTAAATTCTTTGCATTAATCTCCCCTGGCTGTGGCATGTGACACCTCCTCTCCAGGCCATATCAGCTGTGCTCCCCCAGATAGCTCAGAAACCTCTTGCTATGGAGAAGATTGGCTTGGTAAGAATGTGATGTTGGCATGCTGAGCCATTTAAAGTTTCTTTTTTGGAATGATGGGAGCAGTTGGGGGTTGTCCCTGCTCTGCTGCTTGGTACCTGTTTTAACTCCTGGCAAGTGAAGTGCCTTTAGAATTACTCCAGACCCATTTTCTTGCAACGCTTCCCAAATAGTGGTTGAAAAAACCCACCCCTCTGAACTGTCTGCCCTTGAGATTCGGGTGCTGCTCCTGGTTTCCATAGTAGCTGCTGGAGGAGCTGAGCAGTGCAGAGGCTGATCGTGACCACAAGCCTACAGGAATATGCACAAACCCCAGCACAGTCGACTTTGAAAGATCTGCATTTTCATTAGATGACTCAAGGACTTGGCAAAGTGCTCGTGGTGCTCGTTTGGTGGTTGCCAGAAGCTGTCACAGGCTGTGTCACATCTGTGCTGAGTGGCTTGTGGTCATGGGGCCTCTGTCCCCCCCTCTTTTGGGACAGATGTCCACCAAAGAGTAAAGCTGCTAATGTAGAAAGCCCCAGTCTTGGCAGTCTTGGAGAAGAAGTCAAGGACTAACCAGGCTTGGAGTCTCATTCCAGTAGTTTGTCCACGTTGGTTAATCCTCTGATAACTAACAGCACTTGCTCCACCACTGCTCTGAAGGAGCTCGTCCCTTTGTCTGTGCTAAGGTGGTTGTGCCTCTCTCTTCCTGCCACTTCAGTATGAGCAGAAATCTTCCAAGGCTTTTATCAAAGGTGGAGTCTTAATTATTTCTAATGAAAGAACACTTATTTTCCCCTCCCCTGAGACCACACTGTGGCCTCGAGGCAGCAGAGAGCTGAGTGCTGGTGATGCTGCTGTGGCAGAGCACCAGGGATAGTGTCACACTGTAGTGGGGAGAGGGGAGCCTGAGGCACAGAGAGGATTCCCCAAACCCATGGGGAGACCAGACCAGGGACTTCTGCTTCCTCCAAGGCTAAAAGAGCAACAAAGAAAAGAGCTTTTTCCTGGAAAAGGAGCAAAGAAAGCATACCTTTGTCACAGAGAGGTAACAGAAAAATATTTAATCTCATGTTTTAAAGGTTTTTACTGTATAATGCTTGGTGTTCCAGAATGTGGGTGTCTTGCAGAGTACCACTGGTCCTGGCTGTATCTGGCTCTGTCTCCTGGGAAGGGAAGGACATCGTTCCTTTGGCCCTTCTGTGCCACAGTGCTGTGATGCAGAGGTGACTGGAGGACAAATGCCAGTGGCATCCCGCTGCTGTCAGGCTGAGAAGGGATCACAGGGCTGAAGTTCATCCTGTGCTGCTGGGCAGTATCCCTGGGCTTGCCTTGTCCCTCGCAGCCACCTTCCTGCCTGAGCAGTGCTGGGGGCAGAGCTGGTGTGTCCCTGACCAAAATCCTGGTGAGTTCCATGGGAGAAACCAGACGTGTTCCTGACATGATCACCCTGCTCAGGATGGGCTTCTCAGCCTCAACAGTGGCTGCTGTGGCGTGTTCACATGAGGGGTGAGTAAGATCCCTGTGACAGACAAGGGAGGCTGGAAAAGTGCTGCTGGACATCTCAGTCCCTTGCTCCAGAGGCCATGGAAAGGTGAAGGCAGGTTATGGCTCTGCCTCTCCTGCCACCCCTTTGCCCAGGAACCAGGGACACTGGTCTGTGTCCTTTCCAGCAGTCTGGTGTGGAATTGCCTCCCTTCTCCCTGTCAGCCATGGATGTGTCCCTGCACTGCAGGCTTGGAGGCTGAAGTCACATTTTATTTATCCCTTCTTAGTTTTCATGTGTCCCCTGTGCTTTGCTTCCAGCATTGCTTACAAGGAAAAATAATCCTGCATGAGGCTTTGGCATGAGCGTGTCTGGGAGTGCCAGGGGAGTTTTTGTTCCTGGATAAATGTCGTGTGGAGCCCCAGGGGCTGGGAAGAGGCGGCTGTGGCTCTCAGGGATGAGCAGCTCTGGGTCAGCAGTGAGTCCATCCCTGTCCTCCCTCTTGCAGCAACGAGGCTCTGGGGTCCTGCAGCCATGGAGAACAGGCACTCAGTGCTCTGGTTTAGTTCACAGGGGGGTGTTTGGTCAAAGGTTGGACTCAATAATCTTTGAGGTCTTTTCCAACTTAGTGATTCTGTGACTCTTCCTCACCCAGGGATGAGTTTGGATGTGTCCACATGTTTTTCAGCTCTGCACACCTACATGTCTGTGGGATCCACCCCCCCCAAGGGCCCTGTGGTTGTGCTCAGCACGTTCCCTGTCTTGCACCATCCCCCCCCTCCTTTTTCTGCAGCTCCTAGAAGGTCACAAAGCTCCTTCTCTACAAACATGTGTCTGTCCCTTGCTGCAGAGCCAGGACTTCCCCCTGCCTGCCCTTATCTCACGCAGGCACACTCTGTGCTGCCAGTGCCTGGATTGGGACTCCGACCATTCCCTGTGCCCGAGATAAACTCAAGTGCTGTGGCTCCACTCCTGGGACTGTGGTGCTGCTCTGGCCTCGGGCTGCAGTTCTGCCTCCTCACAGACCCACCCCAGAGCTGGAAGGGACCTGTGACCCCCCCTTACACCACCCTCTCCTGGAGCAGGTACTGGAGCTGCTCCCGGTCCAGGCTCCTCACAGAACATTTGCAGGAGCAGAGCTTGGGGGAAACGTGGGACAGCCCCAAAGTTACGAATCGTGGCAGAGTCAGACCTGGCTCTCCAGTGCTGCTCTGCCATCTTTGGGTTTCTTCACACAATCACAGACTGGTTTAGGTTGGAAGGGACCTGAAAGCTCATCCAGTTCCACTCCCTTGCAGGGACACCCTCCCATGGGCAGGGACACCTTCCACTAGCCCAGGTTGCTCCAACCCTGACCTTGGGCACTTCCAGGGATGTGGCATCACAGCTTCTCTGGGCAATCTGTGCCAGTCCCTCACCACCCTCTTAAAATCCTTTTTGCCAGGACTCTGTACCCAACAGGCAGCTTTTTAGGGACCAACTTACAAAGGTTTCTAAAGGCAGCCCTGGGAATCTCAGTGCAGGTTGTTTGAGGAGCTCTGTTATAATCATGTGTCAACTCATGACACTGTATTTTTATTTTATTTTTAATAGATGCTTCAAGCTCTTCAGGGCATTGCTAAAAATATTTTTGCTTTAAAACATGAAGGAGTAAAATGAGCATTTGCAGCTGCTGCACATGAGCAGCTTAAGATGTGAGAGAGGAGAAATAGGAAACAAAACCTGATTTGCATCAGCAAAGGGACTTCCCTGCAAAGAGTTTCAAGCAGGAACTGTGGGGGTCAGAGGGTATTTCTTCAAACGAAGTAACCGCTGCCTCAGCCTGCTTAAAACTGAGGTTAGAAAATCACAAAGCCAAGGGACAAAACCTTTAATTTGTAGCCTCACATTCACAGATGTGCTGCAGTCAGAGATTGGTGTTGGTGTCACCTGAAGCACCAGAACAGGGCTCCAGCACCCCCCAGGCTGTGCTTCCCATGTGCTTCCCTCCATCCTCCTCATCCCTCGCGGGGGGTTCCTGAGTCTCTGAGCAGACAGTGAGTGACCGGGTGCTTTTGGCTTTTTCAGGGTGTCTCCCAAAGCAGCTGTGACTTGGCTGGTGTCCCCTCCCCACCTCTCCCTCCTTCCAAAACTGGAACATCTAAATTTAACCTGCTATCAACAGACGAGGCTGGACAGTTTCCACTCTGGAAAGGAATCCCACTCAGAGCCCATCCTCTCCTCTGCTCCGGCTCCATCCATCCACATTCCTTTCCTCCACTATGTTTCCTTCCTTCCCTTCCCTTCCTGCACTTGGGTTTGTGTCACTGCCACGTGCTGGTGGAGCTTCCCAAATGGACTCTGTGGCTCTCCATGGATTATGTGGGCACACACCTCGGTGGGTTTGGGTGGTGGTGCCAGATCTCACTGCTGCCTGGCTCTGGAAGGGTTGGCTGGAACCTTTGAGGGGTGTAATGGGCCTGGAACAGGCTCTTGCTCACCCCAGGGAGGTGCAGCAAAGGGGGACACCCGTGTGAGGGTCCAGCCCCTGGGTAAAATGTAAAAAGGAGAAACCTGTGTCCCTTCCCTGGGCACAGCCGGTGGGACAGGAGCCCGCAGTGGGATCAGGCTGTGGTAGGAGGAGCTGAGGACAGAGCTGGAAGGTGCCAGGGTGGATTTAAGGGATCAGCAGTGGAGCTGTGCTGGCTGCTTGACCAGGCAACCCCTGCTCTCCAGAACTCATGGCAGCAGTTTCCTTTACTGGAAAGCAAAGAAAAGCTAAATGTGATAATTTTGAGGGGTGCAACAAACAACAGAATGAATACAGGTGGTCTTTGAAACCCAATTGTGGGCTGCAGCAGCTTTTACCCTCTCCTTTGCCCAGGGCTGTGCTCTCTCCAGATGTGGTGTTTACAGTGAACATCTGACCTGGCTTTTGCTAAATAAGCAAACAGTGTCAGGAAACCGAACTGTGCAGAAGTTCAGCCGCTGCCTGCACCAACCAGCCCGGCTCCAGCTGCCCCAAGATGTGCAGCAGCCTGGTAATGAAAAATGCAGGATGTCGGTGTTTTTCACCAGAAAGCTTTGTCTGCTGTGGCCTAAGAGTTGATATGGAGAGAGAAGGCACTCCTGGTAAATAGGGTGTTTATCTCTGCCTTGAAACGTGAAGCACAGAGCCATTTGTTTAAAAACAGCCACCGCCCAAACGACTCCAGGCAGACGCGTTTGAAAATTTCACTTTATTTCTCCGTCTGTTATAAAAGCAGGGGTTTGGGGTTTTTTTTTTTTACATCTCTGTTAAGTGTCCAGACTCGGTACATCTTGGTTTTGTTTTCACAGTTATCTCTGCAAGACCAAGGACGATTCTTATTGCTGCGCCAGGAGCCAGGGCAGGAGGGACGGCGGTGCCGGAGCTTGGGCAGCCCTCGCCTTCCCCCCACTGCTGGGCCCAGCCTTGCCCTCTGCCACGCCGGCTCAACAGGTCTCTACCCCTCCCCAAGGCTGCTGAGGGTCTTGACTGACTCTCCGAGGGGCTGCCCCCCTCTTCCCACGCTCATCTCGGTGTCTAGGGTAGGAAAGGAGGACCGCAAGGTCTGTGATGCTGTTCGGCCACCTTGGCCGTGCTCGGCAGCCCCTGCCTGTCCCTGGCTGGGGAGTGGGTGCAGGGGAGGGTCTCAGCCCTCCTGCTTCCCACCCTGCACCATGACAGGGCTTTGACAGGGGTGGTCAGGCTGCACACTCAGCTCCTGGGGGGATTTGGGGCTGTAAAGAGCTGAGCATCATTGATGGGAGGGGTGAGGCAGAGACACACTCACAAACACCTGTATCTCGTGTCGGTGCCCATCACCTTCCCTTTGTGTATTCCTTGTTCTGCAAAAAGCTGCCAGAGAGGAGCTTGATTTACCTCTGCTCATTTACCACCTTGCTCAGTGCAGGATGCCCCAGGTCCCCAGATATTTAAGTCCCCATTGGGACCCTGCCAATCCCTGTTCTAACCACAGGGCCATTAACCAGCTGGAGCAATAGTGGTGTCTAGAGCCCTGTTACTTCCAGCCATCCTTCCTTTTATAGACAATCTGTCCCTATCAGTTCTGTAACGAAGCAGCATTGGAAAAACATCACTTTGAATCACAACGCATGAAATCTCAAAAGAGGCAGCATCACTTTCTGTGCCATGTCTGGTGATGCAAATGGAGGTGGAGGGGCACGTTTTGACCTAGGCACGGGATAAAGGCATTCTTTGGGAAGGGAGAAGTCCATGCAAAGCCGACCCCATCGTGAAATTTGAATTTTGTATTTACTGCTTAGCTGGGTCCGTTCAGTGCAACAGGACAAATTAGCCAGGGGGTTACTACCAAATTGCATGGATGCATCCAGTCCACCAGGTAGAGGGAATAGGAGGAACCAGATTTACTTAATGCACTGGGAGACTAAAGTCCAACACAAAGCTAAGTGGAAAAGGACAGAGGTGTTCCCTGAATGTGGTTTTTGGTGACTGAGAAGAAATCTTTCCTTGGAATTCCTTCGTGCAGCTAATTAAGACAACTGGGCCCGATTCCTTTGACCCACGCTGACATCAGTGAGAACTGTAAGTACTCAGCACCTGGAGACAAAGTGAATACCAAACACAAATCCCCCTTCTGCTCCCACCCACAGGACTGCCCAGGAGAGCACCTCAGTGGCAGCTGAGATGCGTGTGAGCATGATCAGCTATTCACCCACAGCTCACAGTTTGTCCTCTTCTGCCTGTATTGCCTCGGAGAAAATACAGACAAGTCCCAAAGGGCTGTGCCAGTAGAGATATAGTTGGATCTGAATCCAGGTAAGAAAACGGAGTTTAATACAGAGAGTGACTGTGCAAGTCCAAGTCTCTCTAGCTTCATCCTGTATAGTCCCAAAGCCTAGATTTAGGCACCCTTTGGCTCATGGATTTGGGTTTGATCCAGTCCAGTCATTTGCAAGCTGCTTGTAGTGCTGGACTTCCCACCTCGGAGATCTGCCCGTGGAAGGGAGCAGCTCTGTGGCTGAACATCTCTGAAAGCCAGTGGATGGAGGAGGGTGGGCTCCCCTGGAGATGAGGGGATGGCTGCAGGGCCCCAGGATCCTTGTTTGCTGGTTGGAGGCTGTCTTGGTGGGGGACACATCTGGGCGCGTTCCCTGGGCAGGGGGTGACGTTGAACCTGCTGCTGAAGTCGGTGGTTGGTGGCTGTGGAGAAGTGAGGAAGGAGAATTTCTTGCTGGTAACGTCCCGTGTGGAAGATAAAGATGGGAATAGCAGCTAATTGGTGCCTCTCCGAGGGGAGAGCCTTTTGAGCAGCACGTGTGGGGGTTGTGAGACCTGTTCAGACCAGCTCAGCAGGGCCAGGCTTGTACCTGGCACACGGAGCTCTTCTCAGTCTCAGCTCTTGAGGCAAGTTGTTAATACGAGGAAGAAACATTTTCTAGGGGAAGGAGCTGCAGAGGGAAGTGATCTGCCCTGGGCCATGTGCTGGAGCAGAGCAGATCCTCCGCTCCCCATCCTGTGCCCTGGCCTCCAGATGCCACCTTTACCACACAACTTCCTCTGCCTGCAAACCACGTCCCTCCCATTCAAACAGCTCCTCTGTGCCACCCTCCTCTGCAGAAGTGCACCTGGTTATCTCAGAAGCCATCTGGTCCTTACTGAAACCTACAGGTTCCACCTCCTCCTCCAAATGCTCCTTCCTCACTGAGGATCCACACCAAGGCTCAGGTGTTGCCCTGCCTGCACCTTCTCGTGCATCACCCTTTGCTACAGTGGATGTTTGTGCCATGACCAGACAGGGATGGTGTCATGGTCCTGTCTGTACCCCATTCCTGACAGTCAGGTAGGTCGGGAGGTCATTGGGAAGAAAATTATCTACTAACCCCAATGTGGTTTGTTATCACAGGAGGAAGAGTTTTCCACAGCTGTCTCTGCTGTGTTTGCTGGGAATGGGTGCCTTTAGTTTTCAGATGTGGCTGTTCCTGAATTATGGATATTGCTGGGTAGGCTTGGTAGATAAGATCTGCCCTCACTGACACCCATGAGTCTCCAATGACTTCAGAAGGATGCTTTTTATATCCTGCTCTTTGTACAGCACCGTCATTGGAATTCCATGGGAAAACGGGGCAACAGAGCTTCACCCAACAACAGCCAGTGCACAAGCCCTTGGCTCTTATCCATGAGAAAGTGAGACTATGGGCTAGTTGGGCAAACATCTGTGTGTCCTAAAGACAAACACAGTGGGACATCCACCCCTTGATTGATATTGACTCCCAGGGCCACAATTCCAGCTGTGAGGTTATCCCATATTAAAATGCTAACGGGAGGCTGAGATCACCACGGGTGAGCAGCGTGAGCTGCTTCCTACCCCTCCTGCAAAGTAGGGAGATGGCCTGGTAGCTCCCACTCCAGAGCCAGCTGACAGCAGGTTTGTTATTTGCATTGCTTTGAAACTGAGATTATTTCCGTGCTTCCTTGTTCCAGGTTTTAAAACCAGGACGGTTTTCTTTTTATCTCGCTTCTTCCAATTTCATGCCCTTTTCATCCATCAGCCCGTGCCACACTGACAATCTATTCCTGGCTTCAAAATTTTCTCTCCAAAATTCTGTAGAAAGGACATTCTGCCTGGTGGTGTTTTTGTTGTTGTTTTTTTTTTTTTCAAACATAGCTTTAAGGCAAAAGTTTGGCAATGCAAAGCAAAGTCTACATAAGGCCGCATGACTTGGATTTGCAACTCAGAACCTTACTGCTTTAAAAAAAAAAAAAATCCCTTATCTTAAATAGTCAACTTTTTGCTCCAGGAACTTGTTTCGTTCTCAACCAAAAAGAAAAAAAATTTCTTAAAATCTCAAATAAAATGTTCTTATTGTTCTGGGCAGTCTGGACAAGCTAATGAGACTGAAATTCAAACAGGAACTAAAGTAGGGAAGAAAAAAAAAAAAGCTATAGGGTAGACATCAGTGTTAGTTTCTTCCCTTAGGAATCCAGTGATGAGACAGACCCAGTCCAAAGGTCTCCTCTTTAGCTTTAGCACAGTGAAATCCGTCCCAATGGGAGAAGGTAGAATGGTTGCATTTGTTGAATGAATAAAAAGTGCATTTTGATTTTGCTCAGATTATACATGTGTATCCTAATACCTAAGTGATTGTTTTGCTTCAGGTTCTTGTGTTCTCCCTTTCTGGTGCCGGGGACGCCAGGTGTGTATTACCGATGTTTGGGAGGTATCACCACGAGCGGTGGTCCATCCTTTGGCCTCCACATGAGTACCTGAGCATCATTGGCATTGGGTTTGACAAGGGCACTGGGTGGTATTGGCTCATTCTTGCTAAGGACCTGGGGCTGCTCTTGGGCAGAGGGCTCCTGCAGCTTGGCACGCTGCCCCAGGGGCCTGCTGGGGTTGACCTCGATGCCCAGCCTCATGCGCCATTTGATAGTCTGCAGGGTCACCATCTCGTTGGTGGCCGTGTTGGTGGCCACCAGCCAGGTGGTGAAGCTTTGATCCCGGTGGATGCTCGTGAGCTTGGCCACGTTGCTCTCGCTGACGGGCACCGCCCACGTCACGCTCGGGTAGAAGTTGTCGTTCATGCTGATGTTGAACTTGGACTCCTTCTTGGTGGGACCCACGATGGTGCAGGTTTCTGTCGTGTTTCCGTACCAGGGATAGTTCACCCCGTCTGAGTCACTGATGGCCTGGATTTTACCGTCCAGTAGGTCGGGAAGCTCCCAACTCGACCTGCCGTAATCAACAACAAATTATGGATAGTGCATTAATTAATTAGTTTAGAAGCATGCTGGACTTCAGGAAGGAGTTGTGGATGCATCCTCCCTTTAGCTTTTACTGGAATCTGTGCCCTTCGTGCCATCCTGCTGAAGGAGCTCATCCCTGCCATTAAAACCATCCTTTCTCAGCAGGGCTGCTCTTGATCCGTTCCTCCCCTAAATTTCTCTCTGGATGAGCCACTGTCCCTCCCTGCTGTCTGCCTGGTGCTGGAAGTGTAACCCATCCTTCTCCAGCCCTTGGAAGGACCCAGCTCAAGGGCTGCACACCAGGCTCCAGGCTGGGGATGGTGTTACAGTAATCAGAGACCCCGAGGTCGAGCAGCTTGTAAAACTGCCTGCGCCGGTCATCTGTGAGAGAGACAGAAAGGTCAGTCTTTCTAACAAGAAAGTCAGTGAAAATGGTCTCCTGTCACCTTGTACTGCTGATGCACAAATTGGAGTGGGGTTTTTTATTAACTTCCAATTTAAATTTTAAGATTAGATTTGCCAATAGAGGTGCAAACTGCTGTAAATGTCTCAGAAAAAGGGTTAGACGTTTGCACTAAGACAGCACGACCACAGATCACATGCTCAGCGCACACCAGGTGTTTTAAGGACACTCTTTTCAAAAACAGGCTGGCAGAGGTGGTTCTAAGGTACCTTTTCCCTCTTTCTTACAAATGAGCCCTCCCCACCACCCAGGGATGGTGTCCCAGCCACCGAGGTGGCAGAAGGGGCTGGGTGGCTGCAGCAGTGGTGTTTGCACCTGACCATGCTCTGGGGCTGGGACTCTGGGCTGTGCTCCAGCCCCCCAAGTCCTGCGGCTCCCTGCTGCGGGCTGGGATATGATTTATCCCGGGAGGAGACAGAGGGGACACGCTGAGGCTCGTCAGGGTCACGGTAACTGTCCAAGCCTTTCATAAGTCTGGTGCTGCAGCTTAAAATAGCCCTTTGGTTGCAGTGGGGGCTGTGGGTGGGGGTACGTGTCAGCCTGGCCGGCTCTTGCACAGCTTTGGGATGAGCTGCTCTGGGCAGGGCTGATGTGACCGTCTCACAAGGCTGTTCTGATTGTTAATTAGTTAATGACCGTGAATTGCCTCCATGTTTGCAGCTGCTGGATCGTTCGGCAGTGAGCTGTGTCTGGCTCTGGCTGGAGGATACCGTGGGGGATTTAAAGATCTCATTTATCTTTTTTCCATGCGAGCAGGGGGTCCTAGCAAACACCTCCCCTGTGCCACGCAGGCGGGTGCCTGGCAGGAGCCCGGGAGATGGAAGTGCGAGGCAGGATGTGGGGTGCTTGGGGGGATGCAGGGATGCTCCGAGCAGCAGGGCCAGGGGACGCTCGGAGCAGCAGGACTGGGGGTTGCAGGGCTGCTCTGAGCCGCAGGACCAGGGGTTATGCAAGCACAACATCTCCCCGCACAGATTTACAGGCTGCTGTCAGCTACAGCACCGCAGCTGCAGCAATCCTCTCCTCCAGAGCCCATCGCCAGCAGGCAGAGGGAGTCCTTTCCCTGGAAGAAAATTTTTAGTGAAGGCAGCCAAAAGGAGATCCCTGAGCAGTCCTGCCAGGACCCCTGTCCACTGCAGAGATGTTGATATGCTCTGCTCTCCAAAGCAGAATCGTCCTGGCTCTCCACCCCCACGCTCTGCAGGCAGGGCTGAGCAGAGGAAGGCTCTGGGGATGCTCTGTGACCCAGCCCTCACAGGCAGATGAGTGGAGGTCGTGCTCTGCCCCCACCTCCTCCCCACTGCACAGCCCGGCTCCGAAACCCCATCTGGGGGCTCTTTCTCTCCCTTTCAGCAGCTGGTTTAGGATTACTTTCCATTCAGACAGTGGCTGGTACTCGGCTTGGCTGTCACCCAGGGGTGAGATGTGACAGTGTCCTGGAGGTTGACTCTGTGACAGGCACAGTGCTAAGGTGCAACCACAGCACGTCTGCAGGTACAGAAGTGCCAAACCAGGACCTGAGATGCTACAAGAGGCTGATAACCCTCCTGGGCTGCTCCAGCCTGCTTGGGTCAGAGGTTGGTGGGTGAATGGTGGGAAAATCAGGTAGAGGATGCTCAGAAAATGCTGGTCCACTAATATCTGCTTCTCCCCATCTTCATTCCCAGTACAGAATTGCAGGACCTTCTTAGGATTTGCCTGGCGTTTAAACAAGAGTAAAAAGGTGGAGCTGTGTCAGGGCCTGGGCAGGATGCTGGAGGCAGAGCCTGCAGAACCCCAGCACAAAGCCAAGTGAGCAGCTTGGCTGGGGTGGCCCAGGTGGGCACCCAGCTTAAGGAAAGGCAGGAATGGGGAAGGAGAAACTGTGTTTCTTCACAGAGCAGGCTGTGCCTAATTCTGGTGTGTGGTTAACCCCAGAGTTTCAAAACCATCACGCTTTATCTGCATAGCTTGGAATAAGGAGAAAAATGAGGCCTCATGATGGTCCCATGACTGGAGCAGAGCAGAGGCTGCCCGGTGGTTGCTGCTGGCGGTGGTTGCCCCTTGCCTGATGCTACAGCAGAGCCTGTGTGCCAGCCAGGCTTGGCAGCCCTTGCTTGCAGAGCGTGTCCATGTTAAATAATATGCCAACAACTGGATGATTTTGGAAAGAATGCTGTGGAATGATCTTTGGCTGCATCAGCATCTTTCTTTGGTAGTGTCGAGCCAAGGAGAGACCAGAAAGTGCCCAGTAAACACTTTGCTGACAATAGCAGGGAAGAGGAATGAAAAGAAACCAAGCTATCTGGTTTCATGGGTTCACTATAGCTGATCAGCTCCAAAATCAGTAGATTCTGGCTTGTAGTACTGACAAGCTAGTTTCTCAAAAAAGCTTTAAACCTTCTCTGAAACCTTCAGAGTCAGTTTGGGCATCATCAGTGACTGGAGCTGCCAAGAATCCTCTCTTAACAAATGTCTTCTTGCTACCAGAAGGAACTTTGAGCTATTTCTTGTGTCAGAACCGGAGCCCTGCTGCTGACAGCCAAGCAGCTTTATGTAGGTTTAAGCCTCCTAGTCCTCTTTCAGACACTTTTCTTCCTATTCTGTCACACAGAATGAAGCCCCCAGCTCATCTCAAGCCCCCAGATATCTGTCTCACAGCACCCATCAGGGCAATCACTGCAGTGGCCTGGGCAGTGACAGCAAACCCAGCACAGCAGCCTCCAGCCCTGAGCATCCAGCAGTGTGGATACATCCAGTTAACCTTTTCAGACAGGCACTATTGCATCCTCAGCTCCCGTTCCTTAAAGCCAGCTCCTAACTAGTCACAGGCCAGATGGACTTGCATAACCTTGTGCTCTCTCCAGTACTTTCCTCTCCAGCAGCTCCTCAGACAAGAACAGCCCCACTGGGATGCAGCCCCTGCTCGTGCAGGTACCAGGGCCACGTGTGGGTGCAGTGAAACGCTGTCTCAGGTATTTCACATCCCTGCTCCCACCTGCCTCCCTCCACCGCTGGCCTGCGCTGGGGACTCATAAAAGGAAGAAAACCTGACAGGCAGAGGTGCTTAATTTTAAATTGTGCTTTACAGTGCCTCTCTCAGCTACTGCAGCACGTCAGGGAAGTCAAGGCAGAGTCAGAGTGAAGAACAGGAAGGAAATTTCAGATGTTGTTCCCTGGCTGACAGAGCTGTGCTGCTCTGGTCCCTCTTCCCCCCACCCTCCAGCTGCGTGTTCCTGCCTCGTCTCTTGAACTGGCAGCAATGTTTGATGCATGGCTGGTTCAGGGAGTAAAACCAGCAGAAAACTGGCGTTAGGAAAAAAGGATCAGTTTCTGCTGGTTTAGCTGAGCAGACTGAGAAGACTCAAGTCTGCCTGGACAAGCTATTTAAGCTAAGGTGGGTGCTCACAGCACAGGTGAGGGTCAGGGGCCACGCAAGGGCAGCAAAGCCTTTTCCTCTAAACCCCTGGAGGGGTGAATTCCCACAGTGAACTGACCTCCCTTCACTTCCCATGGAAAGAATACCCTTTTTTTCCTTTGCTGAATTTTGACTGTGTCCTCCCTCCCGAGGACTGGGGTTTTATTCTCTTGACAAGCTGATTTCTCCAGTTCATTGTGTCCCTGCTGCAGGGCACGGAAGATTTAATCTCACCAGAGAGAAGCCCGGTGAGGCACAGTGATGATGTAATGATGCAAGTGCCCCATCCGGTCCTCCAGGGGAGAAACATCCCCCTGAAACTTCTCCAGATTCTTGGCTGATCACATTATTCCAACTCCAATTTATTTATCTCTCTCTTTTGCATATCTCCCATCTGCACCGCTTCTTGCACATCTCCATGGAGATGGAGAAACAGGGCTGATAATGCCATTCCAGCAGGGCCCAGCCCCTGACACAGGTCCCACCAGGTGCAGAAACCAGCACCCACCCCAGGAGATGCCAGCAGGGACCTGGTCAGAGCTGCAGGTCAGAGCTCTGGCCTGATCCTGATGCCTTCCCTCTGCACAGCAGCACCTTCCCTAAGGATCAGGGTAAAACCCTGCATGGGGAGAGCAGCAACAGCAGTCATGGGGTGAACACGAGTTCGCCCCAGTTCTGCATAGAGCAGGGTGAGAGAGCACATCCACATCCTCATGCTGGTGGTTTTCATGTACCCAGCAGCATCTACTGAGTCACACTGAGTAAAACAATGCCAGCATTTATGTGTTATGTGAGCTTTAATTCTTTTCCTTTACATCTAAAAACGCTGCGTTTAGCCCCAAAATTGTCAGTGCCACTTTAAACGCATGTGTCTAAATTATCCCCTCTGTAGCTCCCATCCCTATAGCAGCATTATGCACAGCTCCATCTGCTCCAGTATTTCTCAGCTGTTTCCATCCTCAATATAATGGCCAGCTTATGCACAGCTACCAACTTCCCAGCAGAGAAGTGAAAAATTAATCCAAAGCCTGCTGTAAGTATTGGTGCTCCGTTTGACCAACTGATTTTTGATTATTTGGAGTTTTCTCTTTGCCTGCCACGACAGTGATTAAAAATATGCATGTGGCAGTAGCCTCTCTCCATCATGGAAAGTTGGGACAAATACTCTGTTGGCATAAATCGATGCAGCTCTGTGGAGGTCAGTGGGATTACATTGAGTTACACCAGCTAAAGCCTTGGCCCATCCTTTCCCATAGGTTTGTGTCCTGTCTCTCTCTCTACAAAGGTCTTCCAAGAGCACGTTCTGATGGCACTGGAAGAGGCCTTTCCTCCCAAATGCCTTTATTTATAGCTTTCAGATGGCAACGGGTCTATAGAAGGAGAGTGGAGGAGCAGACCAATTCCTGCTTATGTTCGGGGTAACTTTTTTAGTATCAGTTAAATGTCAAGGAACCTCCTAGGGAAAAATCTTTGTTTCCATGATTTTCTGGCTAATAGCTCTCCTACATAGATGCAGTTTTTAATTCTACCTGTTTACAGCACTTAGCTGGTAGATACTCCCTTCTTTTTTTGTCCCAAAGCATTCCAGCAAGGGCAGACCGTACCAAATCCTCATTTTAAACACAGGGAAACTCAGGTGCAGGGAAATAAAAGGCCAGGCTGAGATTTGCAGCCCACAGCAGCACTGGCAGCATCACTGCCCAGTCTTTTTTATTTCAGTGCATCTGAGCTGTATTTATATACAGTGGACTTCTCTGTTTTCCTTTGCAGCTGGTCAGTAAAGACAGGATTTCTAAACGAGCCTGAGAATTACACATGCAAATCCCAAAGGCCTGGAATTGGGAACATCTGAGCAACAAATTGTCCTTGCTAAAGATGGTGTTGGAGCCAAAAAGCCTACAGATTTCGGGCCTGCTGTAAGTACTTTTAAAATCAAGATAAGCCGGTCTGCACTGCTGGTGTTTGCCAGGTGCCAGTTCGCTTCTCCAGGCACTTTCTGCTTGAGCTGAGAGGGGACGTGGGGACAGAAGGGGGGCAGCCTGTCGCCTCCGGCTGCTCCTCGGCGTGCCCTTCCCTCTGGTCCACATCTCCCGGCGCCTGATTCGCGTGATGCTGAGATGCTGAACCCGTGTCCTCGGCGGGGCTTACAGGCGGCAGGGAGGGAAGGAGGGCCGGGGTGTGCGTGCAGATGTTCAGGCCATCAGGAAGGCGCTGCGTTAAGTCCGAGATTGCCCTGCTCTGCAGCCCTCCGTGCTCCCCTCCTCCCTCTGCCCTCCTCCCTCGGTGATGTTTAAGCCACCCAGACTGACCCCGGAGGGGCTGAGCCGGCATCCCCCTGACTCGGGGCACTTGGGATGAGCAGGGGGGTGGGTTGCTCGGACCTGACCTTCCCGTCCTTCCTCCCTTTCCCCCAGAGGCCGGGCGGCATCAGCGCCCGCAGCCGCGGACCCATCTGTGCCAGCGCCGCGCTCTGCGCCCGGGTTCTGTCCCCGTGCCTGGACGGACAGATTTCTGCTGCACCAGGAGGCTGCACCTCGTGCTGCCCCAGCACCGTGAGTTGCAGAATTGCTGCTCTGTGCAGGCATTTAGGGATCAGGTGCTGGGGCTGACTTAATTGCGGGCCAAAGCCTGCAACAATGTTTGGAGAACAAGCTGGTGGGGGACTGGGGAGAGACGACTTTTCTCGGCAGGGAGGCGAATTCTAATTTGACTCATTCCTGTCTCGCTATGACTGTCTGACCAGTAACACGGGGATTTTTTTGGTGTGCAAACAGCCCCTGTATTCCCCCTACCTCACATATACACCTATATATTCCCATTTGCACATTACCCATAAGGAGGGTAACGTGAAATTTTCACCCTGCTCCAAGGTGATGCAGAGGGTTTAATTCTCAATGGGTTAAATGCATCCTGTGCTTTCCCCGGGGGCTGCCTGCTACCGTGGGCAAAGCGAGCAGGATTCCTCCTGTGACGTTAAATGTGCTCCCAAAGGTGGTGGGCTACCGAGCTCCCAGCCACAGCTCTCTGCAGCAGCAGCAGCAGCACAGCACGCCAGGGACGGCTCTGTGCCACAAGTGTCAGCCCTCGGCTTTCCCTGGGGCTTCTCAATGCGCAGTGTTGGGATGGGGAGGGATGCAGGTGAGAGGAGCTGGTGGTCGGGAGAACCACTCGTGTCAAACACATATCAAAACAGGAGTGCCTGCCGTGGTAGGGCTGCCCTGGGGTTTCAGGATCTCCACTGCTGCCCAAAAGCTGTTGAGAAATAGTGTGTTGCTTTTGGGTTCCTACCAGAACAAGTAGGGTTTGACTGGGGCTTGGGCAGGCACATTCCCATTCGAAGAGAACACTACCCACTCCTTTAGTAGGGCAGGGACAAGCTCTCCTGTACTTTAAACATATAAGAAAGTCCTGTTAAGTTTCAGAGGAGCTGGGGTTTAAAATCTGGATTATAATTTTGGGGTTTAATCCACTATTCCCCAGCCAGGCCATGGCCCTCCCGCTCTTCCTTCCCGCTAGGCAAACGCACCCGCACGCGCTCTTGGAAATACTTACATCCCCTGTTCCCCGTAGTGATTGTAAAATTCCATGTGGCTGCAAGCCTGGATCCAGCCCACAATCCAGGTCTCCTTCTTGGGAAGAGGGGGCACCAACACTTGCGCTGAGGCTCGGAAGTGAGGGGTCCGGTAGCGCAGGACCACGCTGGAGGACTCGTCAATGCTGGTGGGAATGGGATCGATGGAGGCTTTGACTTCAATCACTGAAATACTTTCCCGGAAAACTTTGGATTTGCAGCTAATACTCTGAATACAGCCCATGGCATACCCCGAGTACAGTCCGACGCGGCTCCTAGGGTACTCCAGCAATCCTTGGGAATATTAGGCATTGAAATTATCTGGTGCTAGATCAATTACAGATCTTCTGGGTTTGTAGTCTCAAAACTGATATCCATAGGATAGAAAATTCATCATGTAAAGCCTTAATTTGAGTATCTGTCTTACCAGTACTACTCCTATTTTTGAGGTTAGCTGCGCTTCAGAAGCAAAAGGGCCTTTAAAATTTTTTTCCCCTTTTAATGACCCATTAATTCTCTTGCTCAGTCTTTGAGTTAAAAAAAGTCTCTTGAGTTCAATAAATAACGGTGGTGTTCTTAGCTGATATATTTAGTCCTTCCTTTCCTCAGATGCGGTCTGTCATTCACCGTCAAACATAGGACTAGCCGGTATTTCCCTTTATTCTTTGGATGAAAAGCAGAATGTTGATAGACACATCTATATAAATAATGAAATAGTTTTTAGCCCCAGCTTGTCACAACCGGTGTGGATTTCCACTTCCTGACTTGCAGTTGTTCATAACTTCCTTTCGCACAGAATTACAATAATAACAGAAAAGAAACGACGGCTGGAAAAACGCAAAAAGTCGCCAAATCTCCCAATTTGGAGGCTCCTCCGCCAGCGATGTTAGGGCTTTGGGGATTAATTTTTTTTTTTTCTCTCTCTCTCTCTCAGAAATAGCCGTGCGGCCAGGGCAGCAGCGCGGTGCCGGTGGGGCCGGCGGCTCCGGGAGCGCTGCGGGGCAGGCGGCGATGAGCCTCCCCCGCGCCCGCCGGGGCCGCGCCGCTCCGCGCCCGCTCAGCGCCGCGGAACCGCCGCCCGTGACATCCCCCGACACGCACCGGCCCGGGGGGCGCCGGCCGCGCCGCTCCCCTTCCTCCTCCTCCTCCTCCTCGGCGAGCGGCTCTCCGCAGGGGTGTCCGACCTTCCTCCTCCTCCCGCTGCTGCTCCCGGGCGCGCCGGCTGTGGCTCAGCCGGCGGGGCTCATGGGCGGGCGGCGGGGCTGCCCCGCACACGCGTGGGCCCCGCAGGGCGTCACAGCATCCCGGGGAGCAGCGCCGAGCCCCGGCCGCGCCGCCGAGCCCCGGCTCCCTGCGCTGCGGGGGCGAGCGGCGGCGCGGGGCGGGGGGGGGGAGGCTCCTTCTCTTTCGCTGGGTGGTTTGGTTTTGGTTGTTGGTTTGTTTTTTTTTTCCTCCCCTTCGCCTCTTTTGCTTTTAGCTGCCCGGGGAGGTGAGCGGAGCAGGATCGGTGCCTCCACCTCCCGGCTGCCGCAGGCTTCCTTTCCCGCAATACATTCGCGCACCCGGGGACGGCGCCGGCCGCGGGTCTCAGCCTCGCCGGTGGAGCGGGGGGTTGCGGGGGGGCTCCCGCTCCGCTCGCCGCCGCAGCATCAGAGAGGCAACGGGGGTCAAACTTTGCAGGAACTCGCTCGCAGCCCCTCGGTGCCCCCGGGCGTGCCCGAACGATGCCGCCCCGGCTGCCCGGGCAGGGTCCGCCGCATCCCCCTTGGCTCCGCCGGCCCCAGCGGCACCGGCTGCGGGTCCGGGCCCCCCCGCGCCCCCCGCCGCCCTGTCCGCCCTCCTTCGCCCAGTGCCATCCCTCCCCCTGTATTTCGCTTTTAAACTGCAGCTGTTGAAGGCTAAACCTCCTTTGCAAAAAAAAAAGCAGCATTTCCTCCCACATATCCGTGAATTCTGGGTAATGTAGTTTTTTTTGTTTTCTTTTAGAAACGCCTTTCCCTCCCCGTCCCCCTTTATTATTATTTTTTTCTAATTTGGACACAGAGTATATTTTCTCTTGAGTTTTCAGATTAAGATTTTCCGCAACTGGCTGAAGATTTGCAGGTAAATTTGGTACCAACCCAAGGGCACCAAAGGCGATGGTCTCCTTATTTGCAGAACCTGTAGCCCTAGGCTGGATGGGCTGTGGTTCCAGCAGTGAGAAATGCAAAGCTCTCCATAGCAGCAGCAGGACTGGAACAGGGAGTAAGAAGAATCTGAGGCAGCAGCAGCCTGTGGAAATTTGTAAACTTCTATTACAGATGGTTTTGGGAGTACCACTGCTGGCTGGTCCTGCTGGCCATCTGAGGATCTGAACACCAGGTGAGGTGCATGTGTCCAGCTTTTCACAGAATACAGCTCTCCCTTTCTGGTAATAGCTGGTTGAGTTGAATGCTGGGTGAGAGTGTTCTCTGTCACTTGTTTCTAAAGAGGAAAGCTGGGGAACAGAGAGGTAAAAATTGCTTTGCTGGTGCTGGTTGTGTTGCACTACAGCAGCACAGACATGAGTAAACGTGTTTTAGTTTTTCCCACCCCGCAGCCTCAGCAGGCTGGATTAGCCCTCAGCAGGTAGGAGAGACTGGAGCTACTGGGTGATCCTGACAAGTGAATGTCACAGAACGAGGGGAGGCAAATTTGCTCCTTTCCACCCACAGCAGGTGGAAAAAAACCACAGTATATTGTTATGTTTTTCTTCCGCACGCGCTTCTCAAAGCACTGGGGAAGTATTTATTTTAAACTTCACAGTCTCTGTGAAGGGCACAATTACAGTCACTAGCCCTGTGACAGAGAGAAACACTAAGAACCTGCTCAAGCTACGAGCAACTTACTACTGTGTAGTACAAGAAAGAATGAAATTAGCATCTTCCGAATGAAATATCCAGCAGCCTCCAGAAGGTGCTGAAATCCTTTGACATCTCCAAGACTCTTTCACACTTTTCAAACAAGCTTGTCACAGTTTCTCAGAGCATCATGGATCTGGTGAAACTGCATATTCTGCGACTTCAGTTTCACTCAAGCTTCAGCCAGGTCTTGCTTCAACTTGGCTGTCTCTGGTGTTCTGGTCAACTAGGAAATTGCATTATCTCATTCTAATTAAATCAGCTTTTCATCTTCAGCCGGAGTTTTCGTTGGGTTTTGGTCCTGCCTGTCTCCATCAGGCTGCTGTGAGTGATTAAGGCATTAGCACACCCCACCCCGGAGTGGCTGCATTAAGCCATGGGCAGAAGGGCTCCTGTGCCCGAGTGTGTGGTGCTCCCTGATGGGATTGCTGGAGATGCGAGGCCAAGCTGTGGTAAGTAAGAATTAGGAGTGTCTGGTGATGCTGTGAGTTGTTTGCTTCTGCTGCCCATTTGATGCACCCGTCCATGTCTCACTGTAGCTCAGCCCTGCTCCGTTCCTGTGGGGGTTCCCCACAGCATCATGGCCTGCACAGTGTCTCCATGTCCTTCCAGCATGTTTTCCGGGTTTATTAAAGGACAGGGTCTCCCTGCACTGTCTGAGCAGTGGCAATAAAAGCCGCCCACCAGAGGCCATGCTGGCACTGCTGATGCACCGCTGCGTGTGCAGTAAATACTGCAGGGTATCATATTTTATTTTGGCCAAGCTTTTCTTTTTGTCCCTAGAAGAATCCCACCCAGGAACACCGGGTTTGCTGGAAGCACTTTGGTTGCAAGTGCTCCTTCTTGGCCAGTTGCTGCCAGTGGCTGAGATTCACCAATGCTACCAGTGAGCTGCAGAGAAAGGGGTTGGAGCCGTCACTCTTGCCCCACCCACATTCCAGCGTGGTTTGCATGGCCCTGCTGGCCACTGACACTGTGTGTGGCCACAGCTGTGCAGGGCATTGTGGCCAGCAGCCCCCAGCCCCTGGGCCAGGGAGGGTGGGCAGGATGGCGAGGAGCACAGCCAGGGCATGGGTGAAGGGAGCGTGCTGGATTTGTCCATCTGGGCGTTCTCCCAGGTGCTTGATGAGCCCCGTGGATCATGTGTCAGGCCTGGAATAGCCCCACTAGAGCAGGGAGCCTGTCTACAGGTTTAGCAGGGATATTTATAAACCCCTGGGTTTGTGGCTGTTTTTTGAGCAGCACAGCAGGACGGGGCTTGTTGTGGCCCCAGAAGGGTCAGGGACGTTTCCTTCCCAAGCTCAGTTTCTTTGGCTG
Organism: Neopelma chrysocephalum; assembly: GCF_003984885.1. Taxonomy (NCBI): domain Eukaryota; kingdom Metazoa; phylum Chordata; class Aves; order Passeriformes; family Pipridae; genus Neopelma; species Neopelma chrysocephalum. Next base: position 5,726,016 of record NW_020897735.1, read on the forward strand.
GGACTGGCAGTGACAGCCCACCTGGCTGCAGGAGAGACCAAACAGCTTTCCTTTCCCACTCTACTTCTGACAGGGGTTTGCTGGCACTGGGTCCATCACGCACTGCCCTTCCTCCCCTGTGCCCTTCCCACCAGGGACTCATGCTGGGCTGTGAGGTTGGAGTCTCATGGGGCAGCTTGGGCAGAGAAATTCCCTCATATCAGTGTCAGCAGAAGAGACAGGCACCAGATTAAATTCACTCTCAAAGCTTTCAAGGTATTTTTTAACCCATGACAGCTCCCGAGGAACATGTTCGGTTGTAGCTCAGCATCCCCAGCACCAGACTGGGCAGGAGTCTCCCTATTTCTGCAGCCTCCTGGCCACCAGCACCTTTAACCCTCTGCCCACTGATGTTTGCACAGAGCCCCACGCTGCAGCAGCCCTGCACGGAGCAGGAGAATCCACGAGGCCATCCAGGAAGGTGATGACTACAGGCAAGCAAAAGCAGTGATGATGACATCTCCTTGGTTGGTGTCAGGTGGACTGAGATTTTCCACATGCCTGGGAGCTGGGCAGTGGGATGAGGGCAGGCAGATAGGGACAGGGTGCTGACTGCCCCGATAGTGTGAGAATGTGGCTGCACAGCCGGTGATCGGACGGGAGCTGGGGGGTGTTGGTGATGTGGCACCTTCTGTGCAAGCGCCAGGGCTGCCACAGCCCCACGTGGTACCTGAGCTGAGCAGGGTTGTGTTTTATCAGCTGGGTGGGGGTGCCTGAGGAGGGGATGAGTTCTTCCTCCGGCTGGGATCATAGAATCACAGAAGGGTTTGGGTTAAGCTCTCCATAGCAGAGGGGCTCCAGCCCTCAGAGCATCTCCATGGCCTTTCATGGACTCATTCCAACGGGTCTGTGTTTTTCCTATGCTGGAGACCCCAGAGCTGGACACAGTGCTCCAGGTAAGGTCTCACCAGGGTGGAGTAGAGGGGCAGCATCACCTCCCTTGACTAGGGATAGGTTGCTGGAGGGTATGATTCAGAAATAAATTGATGTATATTATTTTCCTTTGAGAGAGGAAAATATGAACAAAATCCAGAAGTGAGCGCTCCTCAGGACCTCAAGCACTTGCTTGTCCAAACATTGCTGTTGTCTCTGGCCAGTGGGTTGGGCAGATGGGCACAGCCTGGGTGCACAGTTCACTGAAAGGATTTTGAGAACTATGGATAAAAAGTGTGAAGAAAATGCAAAATTTTTCTTATTATTTTCGGAAGCCAAGAACCACCTTTCCTTTAGCACTTAAGCTCTCAAGTGCATTTTGGACTAGACTTTGAGATGCCTGGGTGTCCAGTTCCCAGGATTACCTGTACAAACACTGACCCCTGTAACTGGACTTTTGTGTAGTCAAATGTAGCAGGCACCACGAGACGTGGCTGTTCTGCTCCTCAATGTAATATTCATATGCTCTAATTCTCTATCCATAGGGTATTTCCAGCCTGTTTGCATAGGAATAATCCTGTTCAAGGAGCATGTGAGTGGTGTGGAGCTGCGACAGCCCATTGCCCAGGGAAGGTAACTGAGTTGATGCCAGGGTGGTCCTGGCTCAAGTGGGTGCTGCCACGGGCTGTCATCCTTTGGGTGGCTTCTCCCAGCTTAGATCTATGCAACTGCAGTTCAGGAACTGTAGAAAGATCATTCTGACCTGTAAACTGGAGCTGCAAGCACTGATGGGATGTTCCCAGGGGCTGATCAGTGCTGGGATCGGCAGGTGGGAGATCACAGAATCACAGAACATTCTGAGTTGGAAGGCACCCACAAGGACCATCCCTTGGTGTCTCAGAGGGGTTCTCCCCAGCTGAGGTGGGGAGCAGGGAGTCAGGAGGCTGACAGCAGCCATGCAGTGTGATGGAGCACAATATGCCGTGGCAGGAGGGACGGCAGGTATTCCCTGTCCTCTGCTGGAGGACTCCTCAGGGCCTGGCATGAGCTTTCCTCCTCCCTGTCCTGCCTGCCCGTGCTGCTGGGGCTGGTACCTGTGCTGCTGATCACACCTGCAGCTCAGGGACACGGGCACTGCCTGTCACCTGCTCTCGACACAGCCTGTTCGGTGCTGGGTGACACGGCAGGGACACGTGCGGTAACGAGGCCACGCGCAGTGCCGGGGGCAGGAGGATGGGAATTCATTAGCGGCGCTGTGTCTCCTGTAATCAGGAGGCAGGTGATGCTTCTCCTTCGTCCGGGAACAGGGTGAGTGATGAAGTCTCTGCAGGGGCTCACCCCGAGCAGGGAAGGGAGGATGGGGCTAGTGGGGCTTGAAAGGTATCTGTGCTAGGGGGAGGAGGGTGGTGATTGGGGTGCCCTAGCCTGGGGGGGGGGGAGATGTTGCAGAACAGACTAATCAAGAAGATTCTGGGGACAGCTCCTCGGGAGGGAGGTCCCCAGGCAACACTCAGCCTTGGTGTTGCAAAGCCAGGCAGCACAGCCCCCCGTGGGAGCAACACCGGCTGCTGTGGGGAGGGGGATGCTGTCATCTCCTCCAGCTCTGACTCTGATATTGAAATGTGAATTGCAGCACAAAAAACTACATTTCCCAGTTTCCCTTGCAGCCCAGGGGAATAAGCAATTGGAAGATTTAAATAGACCAGGCCAGAAGCAACCAACCTTTGGCACAACGTTTTTCCCTCCTCTTCTTCCAATCTATTGGCTGTTTAACCTTTTTCCCTGGCACTGGAGTGGCTGCCAAGCCTGGCATTAATTTTCCTTCCAAGCTTGCTAGGCCCATGAAGTAAACAGCCATGTGCATTCCTTACTCTATATTTAACAGCTGCAGTCTGTGCTGGGGGCAACTGCAACAGAGGGGAACCTTTGCAGCTTCCCAAATTCACAGCTTGTGAGGGTGGGAGTGGGGGAAGCTTTCTGCAGGGAGAAGAGGGATTTCTCTCCTTCCCGCTATTCGCAAAGCAGGTTGCGTTAAAGAGAGACTGCAATGCCATCATCCCAGCCACGGTCCAGGGCAAGGGACAGGAACAATGTCCTCAACAGGGCTGAGTTCCTCTCCCTGAATCAGCCCTTGAAGGGGAACCAGGAGAGCAGGAGCTCGGGAAGAAAGCAGAGCGGCCAGGCCGGGGCAGCCGGTGCCCAGAACACCAACCCCAAGGAGCGGAGGCAGTCGCAGCAGCTTCCCGAGGAGGATTGCATGCAGCTCAACCCCTCCTTCAAGGGAATCGCCTTCAACTCGCTGCTGGCCATCGATATCTGCATGTCCAAGAGGCTGGGAGTGTGTGCCAACAGAGCCTCCTCCTGGGGTGGTGCCCGCTCCATGATCAACCTTCTGGGGATAACGGGGCACGGGATCCCCTGGATTGCGGGTACGCTCATCTGCCTGGTGAAGAGCAGCACGCTGGCGGGCCAGGAGGTCCTCATGAACCTGCTGCTAGGTGAGTAGCAAACCTCCCTCCCTGCTGGGAAAGCCCAGCCCTAGTCACAAGGGACAGTGGCACTGGGACTCCTCCTCTGGCTGCTCCCAGAATCCGATGTGGTCGGGCAGCAAGGAGTGACCTTTAGGGTTAATGCTGCACTTTTTGGCCCTCTCATTGCCAGGTACTGTAGGTGATGGATGTAGCAAGAAGTTGTCTAAGAGGGATGGAGTAATCCTGGTAACTGGTGACACCCATGGAGTAGGGGCAGGTCCCTGGTCCTGTGTGGGGCAGGGTTATCCAGTCAGATTGAGGGGGAGTGTCTGTGATGGGCAGGTGGATACCAGCAATGATGTATTTTATTTAGTCTGTGGTCATTTGCGTTGGTGGTTTGGTATGTGAGGAAAAGATGCAGATTTTAGTCTTTGATATTTGGATCAATTCCTGAGGATATTCTTGAGGAAAAAAAAAAAGACTTCCATCCCCTCACCACTTTCTTGACCAGACCTTGGCTCCACGTCTCAGCTGCTGTGTAATGGAGTCGTGTTTCCTTCCCTGCTGCAGTTTGTTCTTTCATCCTCCTTCCCCTGAGTACCTATCTGGCTGCTGTCCCCGTTTCCATGTGCTAATTTGACCCAGAGGCCGTGTAGGCAGGCTGGGATCCCTCTGGCTCTCCTGCTAGTTCTTCCTTGCGCGGTGGTCGGTGTCCCCGTTTCTAAAGGTTGGGATGTGTTAAAGGGTTTGGCTTCTCTGCTGAGCAGGGCCCATCCCACCCATCCGTGTGGACTGATGTCCCACCAGTGACCAGGCTGAGCTCTAAGCATGACTTGCCTTGGATCCTGGCCCCAACCTGCCCTGGCCATGTCTACCTGAGGACTTTGCTCTTCTTGCTCTTCTGCCTTTGGCACAGGGCCCAGTTATCCTATTTTTCCTTGTGACTAATTACCCTCTCATCTGGCTGTGATCCGCCCTGGTGTTTCACCCTCCCCAAAAAACCCAACAATCCCTCTTTTGTTTGGTAAGAGAAACTAAAAAACTATATTTAGACCACTTCTTCTCAGGGAGCGTTTTGAGGCGACGTAGGGACACTTTATTTCACAGGCACCACAGGAAAGGGACGTCCTGTCCACAGGAGCTGACTGAGACATGATACAGGCTCTGCAACGTGGCCTCAGGTTGTTTTTCTTTTCACAAGTTCGTCCTCCAGAGAGGGTGAAGATTGCGCAGAACTGTCTTGAAAAGCACAGTGGTAGCTGCCTTTTCTCCCCTCTGCCTTTGGAGGAGACTGTCCTCGTGCTGTGACATCTAATGGGGGGAGGCCATGGCGGGGAAGGAGCCAGAATAGCACCAGCGTGATGCAGAGCCCGCCAGCGTCAGCAGTTCTTCCAGGGGCTCCTCGGAGCGCGGGGTCAACCCCTCGCTGAGAGAAGATCCATTTAAAAGGGCACGAGGATGAAATAGCAGGTGACTAACAACAACCACCACAGTTTCCAGATGTCTCTTGACCCAAGAGCCTTTGATGGTGTTGGAGCCTGAAAACTGACCTCTTTGACTCCAGAATATCTGAGATCCTTATAAAGAGCTGATGCCTTCTTTGGCTCAAAAACAAGGAAGGTTTTCTCACCCTTCTGTTGCCATATGAGGAGGCCAAATGCAAAGCCACCTTGGGGCTGTGCTGGAACTTCGAGTATCGAGTGGTGGCTGGGAGAACCCTGCACCACTGCCTGCATCTCCAGGTCTCATGAGCTCAAATGTAGTGTCCGGGAACAATTTAGTGGGTTTCTGAAGTCTTGCTTCCTTCCCTAGATGCACTACACCCACCCCTCTTCTCTGCCTGCCATGAAATTAAATAGTCAAATGGTGTGAAGAACTAGTTCCATAGATCTGGCAGCCTCCAAAGAGCTCCACTGCTTCCTCTGAGTAGATGGCACAGACTGGTGGGACTGGCCAAGGTGCCCTCAGTTTCTCGTCAGAGCTTGCACAGCAGGACTTGTGTCACCCCACAGAGCGGATCTCTGCTGTGAGAGTGGCTTTGGGCTGATATTTAAGTTTGCAGTCAGAAGCTCCAAGTATCTGAGTAGCTGCTGCTGTAATACCTGCCCTGCTGGTGGAGGAAAGAGCCTGGCTGGGGAGTGTGGGGCTGGTGAACCTCGACAGGTCCCAGGAGAAGTGGGGTCTTGTGTACACAGGAAGGGCATGGCATGACTGCTGCGTCTGGCATCCTTGGTCGCTCTCACTGCTGTTTTCCTGTGGTTCAAATCCATCAGGATGTGGTGAAAAGCCGTCCTGGAGAGGAACAGGTCAAAGGGAAGGGAACCTCCTGGTGCTTCCCTGCTCTCCTGAGAAGAGGGAAGGAGGGAAGTTGAGGTTGTCCATGGTACCCCTTCCTTGTCGCCTCTGGCTCTCCTCCCTCCCCCCTGCTTGCTGAGGGTTTGATACATCAAGCAGAATTTCTGATGCAGTCTCTGGGCAGGGAGCCAGCCCATCATAGAGCACTTGTTTAGGATTTGCAATCAGGCTTCCAAGGCGAGGAGACAGGAGACTGCTGAAGTGGGACCTGGAACCTGGCAAAGCACCACTGCAGATGGAGGAGGAGCTCTCGGCAGGAGCTTTGCCAACACATGTGGGAGCATTTCGGGTGAGGGGGTCTGACCCTGGGATGCTCCATCCATCCCCACTGCAGATGTTGATTAGCAACCCCGAGCAATGTTTTCCCTCCGTGTTTGTCATCTGTGATGGAATTTATTGATTTCCCCTTCTCATCGTAATCTTTTCCAGCAAATGCCAAACAGCCAGAGAAACACACTCAGAGCCTGTTACTGAAAAGATGGAAGAAGCCAGATATCTGTGCCCACTGTAAAAATCCCTCTGCCAGAATATGCTTTCAGGAAGTCTGTCTCAGCATCACCAGCCCTGGCTGTGCAAGAGTCAGGGAGAAAGTCCACACCCCCTGGCCAAATTGAGAAAATGATTATTCAGGAAACCCCTCAGTTTTAAGGTTCATTTTATTTATCTGCCAGTGTTGAAACTTTTAGAACCATTCAAGCTTTACCTTGAAAAATCGCGAGGATTTAATGAAAACTGAGATGCTTAGAAAGTTATTTGAACCTTGCAATTGGCCTTTGAGGGGGAAAGCAGATATAAAACTTTCAGTAAAAATCACAGGTCTGCTTCAGAACCAGATATAAACTCCATTAAACCCTGGGGGCAGCAGTACCTCGGTTTCTGGTTCTGATCCATCTGGTGAGGATGTGGATCCAAATTTAGTGATTCATTGACTGCAAAGCCAGCAAAGAACATTTGGATCATCGATCTAACCCACGGCAAAATACAGGCTGTAGCACATCCCTTAATTTATTCCTGTTCAATTTGTTAAGGGAAAAAACCCAAACACTCAATCTGATGTACAGTTACAAGTGAGGGTGAATTTGTCAGAGCCATTTCTGTATTACTGCAGTGGCAGGGCTTCTCACAAGCGCTTTTAGTTGGACTCTTCCCTTCATTGCGACTGCGTACCCTTGTCTCTCCAGCTCAACAGCTCTTTTAGCCAACATCTTTTCCGCCTTTCAATATTTTGGATAGTGCTCAAGTCATTTCTTCACCTCCTATTTATTAAGCTAAACAGATTGATCTCGTTAAACTGATGGTCTTTGCAGATCCAGGCACCTTCTCACTGCGGTGGGGATGGAACATGGTCACCTGCCCAAAGCTGTGGTGTTTAGAGCCAGATCACCACTGTGTTCAGTTATCTGCAGTCCAGCCGTGTGCCTTTGCTGTTGGGAGGTGTCTGCTGGGGTAACCCTTGCACATAAAATTTGTGTTTGTGCTCAGTCTGAAGTACCAGCCAGTAACTGGTTCTGCCGTGGTCGTGGCTCTCTGAAATAGGTATCCAGACTGGGAGAAGAGAAAGCCCTGGTCTTCTCTTCGCCTGCTGTCTCTGTGACATTGGTGCCAGTCCTCGGCCATCTCCAGCTGGCTCTGCAGCCCGCTTCCGAGGGGCAGGATGGCTCTTTGGTGCTGTCACTAAGCATTTATCCCATCAAGTGAAGCAGCGCCATGGGGCGTGGATGTATCATCCGAGCAGTGTGTCAGAATGGGGATGGGTGGATGCCATAGGAGGAGGGAAAGAGGGAGCCCAGGGCCACTTCTCCATTCCTGGAGGTCAGCAAGAAGGAAGTTCTTGCTCTATCCAGCCTTCTCCCTGAATACTGACTGAACTTCACTCCAACCGGGAACCAAGCTGTGATATTCTAAGGCATAGTCCCCTGCAAACCTGTGACTTTATCCCGAGCCATATCTATATTTCTTTAAAATATATATATATATATTTATAAATACATATATATGGTCAGGACTCTGCGATCCCACTGCAGCAGCTTCCAAGCCAGACCAGATTGGCAGGAAAGTGGTGGATTAGGAAGGAAAGAAGGCAAGAAATGCCTTCACCAAACCCCTCGGGAGCTCACTGACCCTGCTCTAACAATACAGACGTACCTCAGGTATTGTCATGCTTCTCTTTGGAGGCTGTGTGATGGAAATCCAGACAGTACAGCCCGTTACATGTAAAGGTCACCGGGCAGATAAAATGCTCAGGCAGTACAGACAAGCTCATCCTGTCGAGCCTCAGGGCAGCCCAGCCCCAGCAGGGGCCAGGGAGCTGCACAGCAGATGGATCAGTCCATATGCAGCAGAGCTTGCTAAAGCCGAGAGCCCCAGAGATGGTTTGGGGCCAGATGTGTCTATTTTTTCCCCCTTTCATTTTTCCACTGTGAGAGCAGGGATTTTCTGAGCCAGGCAGGGCAGATGATGCTCTGTCAGGGAAGGGGAGAGGAGCTCAGGAGCCGGTGCCCTGTGGAAACGTCCCTCCTTGTACAACCTGGCACATGGAAGAGGTTCAGCCTCTGTCCTGCTGCCCACCAAGACCTCAGCAAGCCAGCAGCACATCTGCCCAGAGAGGTGGAAACATTTAAATGCCAAGTAATCCAACGTGACTGACCCATGGAGGGTGCCAGGCAGAGAGAATGACACAGATGCCCACTCTCTGCATCCAGCATCTAATCCAGGTCCAGCCTGGCATTAAACATTCCTCTTCATCACATCAGGCTGCTAATCTGCCTCTAGTTGTTCTGCCCGGATACAGCTGTTGAAGTCCCTGGTTCTTTGGTAGGTGCCGTGCTCAGCCTTCATCCTTTCACAGCTGATGAGCTCAGGCATCTCTGAACAGGCAGCAATGCCCAGCTCTCCCGGCTTCCCTGCCCCCCTCCCTCCCTGCTTCCTCTACAGAAACGTATCCTGCTCACTGCAGGGCAGGCTGCAGTGTCCCTTCGGATAAAGGACAGTCAGTGACAGGCAGGGACCCATCTGACTGTGGCTGGAGCAGGCAGGGGGGAATTTCCAGTGACCTGCACAGGGTCTCCATCAGATCCACGGTCTGATCACCCCCTTGGTACCAGGCAGCACCGAGGAGCTCAGGTCCTGGCAGGCTGCTGGAGACGTTGAGAGCCCTGCAGCCATCAGTGTGCAGCCCTTGGGGAATCTGCAGCGAGCTGGAATGAAACCCTCACGCAGAGCGAGCAGCGAAACGTTCCAGAGCCTGAATGCAGAGCGAAAGAGAAGTGCGAGGGTTGTTGAATGGGAAGAGGGGGAATAAACATGGGAAATGAGTCATCCTTATGTCTGTCACTCTGGGAACAGCTTCCCATTGCCCCTGCCTGGAGCTCAGAGGGGACAGTAACTGTTTCACGCAGGCAGAGCCAGCCCCGACAGGGAAGCTGAGCCAGGCTCTGGCCCGAAGGGAGATCCCGGGAAATGGGTGAGTGTGTTTGCCTCTAACACGCCTTGACAGGAGCAGTGGCTGGGAAGAGGAAGGTGGGGGAGTGAGGTGAGTTGCTGGGAGGAGCAGCAGGCAGGGAGAGCCCATTGGGTCTCCTGCTCCGGGCCAGGAGAGGTGGAGGATGAGGTGGGAGAGGGTAATCAGATGAACTGTCTCTTTTTCCTCCCCTTTGAAGAAATCTCCATGTCTTAACCTTGAACAGAGTTCTGGTCTTGCTCTCCATTTCCATCTATATAGGAATGCTGACAGATGTACCTGATCCAGGTCCAGTGCCCTGTTAGGTTTGATGGTTGGAGACCCTCTGAGCCCCACAGGATCAGCCCCCTTTCTTTTTTTTGCCAATTTGCCTTATTGAAGGCAGTGAGGTGTAAATACAAGCCCAGGCAGCACCGAGTCCGAGGGAGGAGCCTGGCCTTTGTGGTCTGGGACATGCTGCTGGTCATCAGCACTTTTCTTTCCCCAGTTCATCCCGTGCTGTGCCATCGTGCTGGTGCGTGTGGCACCTCTGTGACGTGCTGATGGTACCTGTGGCTGCTGCTGTTGGGTACAGGGGCATTTCAAGCTGTCAGAGCCCCTCTGGGAGGCAGCTGAGCCATCCTGGGGGCTGCTCAGCTCCTTTTCCCCAGCAGCACGAGCCCTTTCCACTGCAGTCCCCCTCTCGCCTGCATCTCGTCCAAGCCCATCCAGACCCCCAGCGAGGTGGCCCCGCTTAGTATTTGATGCTGAGTACAAATTTCCCAGCTCCCAGGGCACAGTGTTTCCAAGGGGAGAACTCCAGGCAGCCTGTGTTTGCACTCGGGGCTGTTTCTAATCATCCAGAATGTAGCGAGTCTATTTTTAGTTGTTGTGGGTTTTTATTTTAATTAATTACACCATTCTGCTTTCCACCATTTTTTCACCTCCCCGTGACCACTTACCCCACGCTGCTGCTTGTTCAGCCAAAAAATACCCCCCCCTCAAAACACCACAGTGCCTGATTCATTGGCTCTTCAATGTGTCGTGCCATCTGTGCCTTTTGTCAGCTCTTACACACCATAGGACCACGTTTGGGGAGGAAAATAGAGTAGAGGAGTTCACTTCCAGAGGAGTGGACCTCTTCCAACCCTCCTCCACTGACTCCACTGGAGAGAGGGTGAAGATTCTTTTGAAACCTGCATCTTTCATTAATGTCAACTAGTCAAGGCTGCAAACGGCTCATTTTCCAGGTCAGGGAGCCTGATGCCTGCGGGTGATTTGGGAAGTTCAGAAGGAGTGGGAGGGGGCATGTAAGTAAAAAGAAAAACGAAAGAAAGAATTGTGAATTCTAATTATGGAGCAAAGGAAACTGCTTCCTGGGAATGGTGACATTTATCCAGAGTTCACTCCTGACTGAGGCTGGCTAGTCTGGGAAATACAGGACCTTCAAAACCAGTTTTGGCCCTATACGTGGTCTTGGCAGCTGTAGTGGCCACCTCCAGCACAGTGGGGTGCAGGCAATGGGTTATCACCAGCTTAGTTCTTCTTTAAAGCAGTGCTGGGCTGAGCAGAGGGGTTGTCTAATGCACCTCTGCTCCCATGCTGGGAGCCTCTTGAGCTCTGGGGATGGGCTCCCTCTTCATTCCTGGGCATTTACCTCCCCATTTTCCTCTCCCCACATGCTCACCCACAGTTCTGGGAGGCCAAGTCCAGCTTGTGACTGTTGCTGATCCCAACCTCACAGGCTGGGACCCTGGAGAGCAGCCCCACGCGTGTGAAGTCATGTGAATCACGGCTTCAGGAGACAAGGCCAAGGGCTTTTTTGGCTTTCTCCTCTTTTCCCCCCCTCCGCTGACCCCAGCACTGCACCCAGGTTGTTTTTCAGCTGTGGTTTAGATAACATGTTTATATAAACACCTCAACTGGCATCTGCCTCTGTCCCTGGAGACACTGCCTGGCTCCAACCTGGAGCAGGCAATGCCCCCAAGGTGCTTGCACCATCCTCAGCCTCTTTCAGCCATAAGGAACAGCAGCAGAGGTGGCACCTCAGGGACAGAAAGATGTCCAACTGTTTTGATTTCTCTTACATACAAGCTTTAGGGTTTGGTTTGGTTCTGCTGGTGATGGTTCAGGTTCGTCCTCATGCCCTGCCTGCCCAGAGCTCTTCTCCACTCACCTCTCTGCTCCTAATGTGCTCCTAAAATTTGGTGGTAGGAGCAAGGCAGATGTCTGTTTTCCTTTTCTTATTAATAGATATAAAATGCCTGCCCAGGGGGCTCACTTTCAGCTCATTTACTGTGCATCCAATGCCAGATGTCAGGTTTTTTTCAATACCAAGGTGATCTCTGATGCTCAAATTGTCACAGGCAAGACAAGTCTTGCTCTTTGGTTTTGGGCTTTAAGGAAGTTTTAGATGTTAATAGAGGATTTTGGGATTGGATGGTTTTGCAGTGGAAATCTGAAGGATTGTTTCCCTTAACACCAGGTCAAAGGGAAAATTTGTGATCTTTTGCAGAAAAATGTGAAAGGAACGATGGGCAAGAGCTAATCCTTCCTTTGCTCTTAAATCCAGCCCTATCTGGATTTTACATCCAGTGATGCCTCTGGTTTAAATCCAATGCTACCTGGATCTGGAGGAAGGGCATGATGGAAAAAAATGCTTAAAATTAAAATTTCTTGCTCCTCTCATCTCGCCCTCGGTCCGGTGGCACTCTGCCATCCCTGCTGCGCCTCTGGCAGCCCCGTGGGTCCCCAGAGAGCAGCCTTGCGCAAGTGCAGGCTGGTACATCAGCTGCAGGCTCCCTTCCCAGGGCTCTCCCGGGGCTGTATTTCCTCCAGCCTTCAGTCAGGTCAGCCTGAAGGATTTGCAGGGCTCTGTGTGAAGAACCAGGGAAGGGCAGGCTGAAGGTGATGGTGCCGGTTTGCAGGTGGGCTCAGGGGCTTCGGGTTCGAAGCTTTGGTAGCCATCAGGCACCTTCCCCTGTGCAGAGACACCCACCTGCAGCTGGAGTCGTGGAGGGCACCTGTAATCAAGTTAACCCCTTACCTGCCTATCACTGGCACGGATGTGCCCACCTGAGGAGGGAGGATTTGATGTGCATTAAGGGGACAAAGCAAGCGAGACAAGGTCCAAGGGGGTAAGTAGGTCATGAGATTGCAAGGGAATAGGGCCGGGGCTGCTGGGCAATGGTATCATCTTTATCTATTTCTGAAGGATGGGCTCTTGGCAGCACCGTCAGCAGCAGTGCTGCCTGCTGATTCACCCTGCCAGCTCTTGCCCAGCAGCAGCAGCAGCAGCAGGAGCAGGAGAGGGCAGGGGCACCCAGCTCCGGGTGAGGGCAGTGGGACCCGCAGGGGCCGGGGCAGGGCAGGCTGCTGGGGCTGTTTCATAAAGAAGTTGCTTCATGAAAGGAACAGAAAGTGCAGGGGGAAGTGACAGAAAAAGCACCAGGCAGAGAGGGATCTTTGCTGTGTTTTTTTTCTTTTAACGGCAAATTAACCCCCGGTTTTAGTGCTGTCATGCCTTCAGATCTTGAAATGTGGGCAAACGAGGCTTTTTGCTTTCTGTGCATCGTTTGACGAAAATCAAACCTAGCAGTACTGAAGGCCCATTTTATTCATCTTCTGAATGAAAGGATTATTAAAACAGCTCTTTGGCTTGTTCTCCATGCCCTGAACACCTCCGTGCACACATGCCTGCATCCCTCGAGTTGCCCTGACATCACCTTTGACCGTAAAAAAATATTGTCAGTGCGAAATACAGACGGGCAATGGTGAACACCACACGTTGCTAAAGCACACAGCATCTGTGCTGCTGATCCATGGGTGGGTTTGGAGGGGAATGGTCTGTAGTGGGTGCATTGAACACCATGGAGGAGACACTGGGATCCTTCAGGGTGCCCTTAAAAACAAAAATCGGCAAAATGCAGAGAACTGCTCTGCTGAGTGCTGGGGTCCCCCTGGGCTGCAGGCCTCCCCCTGCTCTCTCCCTTCCTGCTGGTCATGCCTGGTGGGATCTGAGCAGCCCCTTGTTGTCCTTGTCCTCCTAAGCCCCTCCCTGCCACTACAGGGCTGGAGATGTGACCTTGCAGCCCCTTGCCACCTGCAGCCTCACCACCTTGTTTCAGGTGCCACCTATGAAACTTTCAGCCTCCTGCTTCTTGTTGTGTTTAGCTTGGATTCCCACTGCTGCCTGTGCCAGCAAGGAGATGGTGTCCAGACCTCTTCCTCTGCTCCGTCTGCCCTCCACAGCTCTGAGAGCCCAGGGCATGACCTGGTGGGCAGGAGGTCCAGGGAGGTCCTGCTGTCCCACTTCCCCAAGCAAGGTGCCCTGCAGATGAGGAAGAAAAGCAGTCTCCCATGAGGCTAGAGTTTGGCCAGGATAAATACCAGCCCCTTCCCAAAGCAGTGCTGGGGGCTGGTGCGCAGGGGTGGGATGTTGTGGGAGGTGGGTGAGCAGAGCCGTCGTGACAGCTCCTCACTTCCCAGCTCCTGCCAGGTGCTGAGCAGGCAGGAGGAGCTGCCTTCCTCCCCTGTGCTGTCTCATTTCCCATCCCCACCGCCGCCGCACTCCCATCCATCCTCCTGAAACCTTGTCAGCTCTCAAGGAATGGTCTTTATCACGGGCTGGGAACCAGGCAACTGGCCCCTCACGCTCCTGCCAGGGGAGCAGGGCTGTGCTTGTGATGGCATATATGTCCTTGTCACTGCTGCGAGGAGCTGAAACCAGCACTCTGACTAATTAGGAGGGTTGGGGAAAAGCAGATGAGGGGATTAAAGAAAAATAAAATTGATGCTAGGAAATAGAAATGACAGTACCTGTCGGCTGGGAAGAAGGGTGTGGGATGAAGAGGAGGAGGATGTAGACGAGTGCTGATGGGTTTCACTCCCAAAGCTGTTAGGGAAGAAAGGTGTTTTGGTGTTGAGAGCTGCAGCTGGAGGGATGGTCCCTGTGCCACTACAAGCTTGGGTTTGCCGGGGCTGGGAGGTGAGTTTCCCCCACCACGTTTGTGCAGGGAAGGGAGTGTGTGGGGTGACTTGCAGGGAGAAAGCCACAGGGAGCCAAAGGCAAGTTGAAACAAGAAGTGGGTGTTCAGCACTTCGGCAAAGGGAAAGGGATGGGTGGGGGACATCTAGGAGGACATTGCCCACCCTCTGCTTCAACTTGCAGTGATGCTGTTTCTAATGCAGGAGCCCTTTTTTCTTTATTGCTTGGCTTTCCCCTTGGCTCACTGGCTCCTAATGCTCTTTTCTTAGTGAAATCTGTGAGTGTGGTGTCATTCTGCTGGCTGGCTCAGGGCAGGAGGACGTGGTAGGCTTGGGAGAGGACAAGGGACAACACCAGAAAGTGCTGTGGGGCACTTTTCCTCCAGCAGCCTGGTCACCTTGGCACAGAGGCCCCCAGGCAGGGACCTTGCTGCATGAGGTTTCTGTAGCATGGGGTGGAGGACAGCAAGAGGAACACCCCGAGTGGTGGTTTGAGGGCCAAAAGAGTTTTAATTTTAGCTTTGCCAGTTGCTCCCTTCCTCCCCAGGCGGATTGCTTGCCTCTGCGGTTTGGGTTTCTCCTCTGTCAGATGATGGTACTGGTAATTGCCTTCTCTGTGAGTGAACTGGGAGAGTTAACCAACATTTGGGTGGTGTCATGGTTTGAGAGCCTCAAAATCCAATTCCCTGGGTTGAGGGACCGGGTTGAGATGTGGGAGGGGGGCTGGAACTAGGGAATTGGATTTTGGGGCTCTCAAACCATGACAGGTGGTAACTGAGGATGGGGGGGGTTGTGTGCAGCTGAACTGTGGACATCTGGCCAGAACCAAACCCAAACCTTTTCTTTAAAGGCAACAATCCCTGGAGGTTCTGCCTTGAAAATAGCCCTGGATTTCTTCTGTCTCTGACCCTTCCCTCTTATTCTCTCATTCTGTAGCCCTGCTGCTGGACATCATGATTGTGGCTGGTTTGCAGAAGCTGGCCAAGCGGAAGGGCCCGTACGACATCAACCCTGGCTTGTTGGACTACCTGACCATGGACACCTACGCCTTCCCAGCCGGGCACGCCAGCAGAGTGGCCATGCTCTCCAAGTTCTTCCTCAACCACCTGGTCTTGGCCATCCCCCTCCGCATCCTGCTGGTCCTCTGGGCCCTCTGTGTGGGGTTTTCCCGTGTCATGATCGGACGGCACCACATCACAGATGTCCTCTCCGGCTTTGTTTTTGGCTACTTGCAGTTCAGGCTGGTGGAGTTGATATGGATGTCTTCCAACACGTGTCAGATGTTGATATCCATCTGGTGAACATGGAGGACTTGACGCCTTCCCACTGGAAACTAGCAGATACTTTGAGAGTCTCCCTCCCAGTATTTTCTACATGTTGTTTGTTGGAAGTAGTTGTAACTTCCACGAGTAGTGGCGTTTTTTAATGTTGCTTCCTCACCTTAAAAAAAAAAAAAAAATGTGTCTTGCAATGGATTGGGTTTTAGCAATCGAGGGCCATACCTGTGTTTTGGCCATATTCTCAAGCTGTGTTTGGACAGCAAGCTAATTAAGCTTTGCGGGTGAGAGAAATGAGCTCCATGTCTGCCTACTTTAGGTGGTTCACACTGGCACCTTGGTATGTCCTCAGGATGGGCAGTGCCTGAGAGCTTCCTGAGAACACATTCATTAACTTTTTTTGAGGCTAAATGATTTTGGCCACTGTGCTTTTTTTCTTTTTGTAAGCCCAGCAGTTGTGTCTTCTACAGAGTCAGGACAGGCAATGCTGGCACTTTACAGATAATAAATAATCATAAAAATCCTGCCCTGTTTGGTTCTTATCGTGAGGGAAGGGACAAACCCACCCTGCTGTGGCTCTGAGATACATACTCAGTGAGGAGCAGGTCCTGCAGTCTTGCTGACTGAGGGGATGCAAGTGATGGCTCACAGGGTTTGCATTGGGTAGCGTGGACCTGGATGGGTGCTCAGGACTCTGAAGGAAAACCTGCTCTGTGAGGATGTGGGGGGAGTTTTTGGTCTGGTAAGGGACACATGCAAGTTGCCCACTTTCACCCTGGTGGGGATGAATAGACATTGTGCTGGATCGTGGTCATTTTACAAAGCAGGTCTTGATGTGCAGAAAAAGGTCTTTTTCTTTCTCTTCACGGCCATGATTTTATCATTGTGCCAAATGCTGCAGTAGATGGGAATTTCCGAGGTAAGCCTGGTACAGCAGTGCCTGTTTCTGGTGCACCCAGCAGTGTCAGTGAGCTGAGGGCAGGGAGGCAGGGCTGCCCCTGCGCCTGCCTCTGTTCACTTGGCTGTAACCCCCTTACTGGGGTTAATTCTGAACATTTCTCTGTCTTACCCTGTATGAAATGAGGAGAGCACTCCTGACCTTCCTTGATTGCAAACCTGAGCTAATTGTTGTCTGTGAACCAGAGATCACTTATAGAGTTTGATGCCCAGGCATGGTGCTGCTCCTTCCCATTACTGACAGGTGTCCGCCTTGAAACCTGGTGGATCCTTACCCAGGTGATGGCCATGCTCAACGTGGTGTCTCTGAAATGGATCCAGCCTCATGCCTGTCATAAGAAAATCCCATATTTTTAACAGAATGTGCCAGTTCTCTGTGGTTTTTCTGTCTTTAGAAGAGTTTCATGTTTGGCAAGTGATGGATACCAGCAGACTCAGCACCTTCCTTGACTGGACAAATCCTGCAGAATGAAGGGATCCTGTCATCCCTGTCCTCCTGTCTATCCCAAGTGAGCAAAATGCACCTGGCTTGGAAGGCCAGGAAGCAACCAGCTGGGTCTGGCACTGTAAGCTCTCCCTGCATGTTGAGGAGCTTCCTAGAGGAGCTGGTGAGAAGAAGACATTCAGATAATGACTGCTGCAAGCTGCTGACATTTGTTACTCTTTGATGATTAATATGAAAAGAAGCAAAACAGATAATCTATCCCTGGCATGCGCCTCCAGCTGGGATGTCAGCACAGAGCCCTGGGAGCTGCTGACTTCCCGTGCTGCCGGCTCCGAGGCTGGAGCAGAAGCGTGGTGAGGAAGGCAACCATGTCCTTTGAAGACGAGCCTCCCACGGAGCTCACGGATGGGCTGTCCCTTGGGAAGGGCTGTCACTGGGTTTTTTCAGGAAAGAGGAGAGCTCAGGGTCTCGGTGGTTCTCCCCGGAGGTTGGTGCAGCAGCGGGCGGAGCAGCGGGGGGTGGTGGGTGCTGCCCGGCTCCCCTCCTGCTGCTGCGGGTGGGAGCAGAGATGTGCCGCCCTCCCTCAGGGCTTTTCTTTGCCAATATCCTTCTCCTGTGAAGATTTATGTGAAGAAGTGAGCTGTGGTGATTTTTCTTCCCTCCAGGCATTGTTACACTTGGCAAAGTTTATCCTCACCCCCAGGAAGGATGGAGGCACGTCACTGAGCTCTGATGGTGTGTGACGCACCTATGTGTAGCTGGAGATGGTGGGATCCTGAAGGGATAGGGAACAGGGGAGGACTTTGCCCCGATGGCTTTGTGGGAAGCTCTCACTTTGTATTTCCAGGATTTACTGAGCCTTTGCAAATAGGCTGGATGAATCTACAGGCATGTTGCTGGGTTAGGGTTTTCTTGCACTTATGTTATCTTCTCCTGGTATATCCAGGATGGCAGCATGGCTTTGGAGGAGTTATCCTGGTCCTTGCTGGTGTAATCAGGAGAGCGTGGCCTGGAGAAACTGCCACGGTGGGTTAGATCAGCTGAGCTGGTCTCACCCCAGCACATGGTTGCAAAGCAAGGCAGGAGAGCAGAGAGAGGTGAGTTGGGGTGATCCAGGGGGGTAAGCTGGGATTCACAGGATGAGACTTTCTCCCAAACAGAGTTTCTCTGGGGAGATTTTCTCCTCAGCCTTCCTGTAGCCTGTGTCCCTTTTCTCCCCTAGCACTTCAGTGCCCAGTGCTCTGTTCTTGCTGCAGGGAGGGTTTGGGGAGAGACCCCACAAGGTGAGTGTAGATCTGGGCACAGGGGCACTGGGAAAGACCTGGCAGAGCCTTGCCTTGGCCATGGCTGCCCTCCCAGCAAGGCAAGCCATCCCATGTCCCTCTCTCCAGCTGCTGCCATGCCGAAGGTACCACTCAGAAACAACCAGCGTTTCTGCGGAGAAAAGCAGCTTCTGTCTCTATAGCAACAGCGAGGGATGGCGGGCACCGCGTCCCCTGTCCCTGCCAGTCCCTGTCACCCAACAAGCAGGACAGGCTGTGGCTGGGCTACATATCACCTCCAGGAGGGAGGCAGGAGTCCCCCAGCCCCTCTGGGACACAACTGTGTGGGCAGGGGCATGTGGGGAGCAGTGACAGAACAACCCGGCTCTGCCACAGACAAGGTACAACCTGCGGTGACTGTCCTCAGCTTTCAGTCCCAGTGACATGACCTTGGGCTGTGCTGGGGGAGCCAGGAGGCAGCATGGGGAGGGATTCCATGCCCAGTGCTGCATTCACAGATATCCAGGGCCAGATCAGAGGCAAGAAGGGCACAGCAGTGTGAGGGAAAGGACAGTCACTCCGGTCTTTGGGCTCTAGAGCTGTGTGGATGCCATCTGCCTTTCACCCTTGGTTGCTGCTTGTGAGGAGGAGCATGGGTGCAGCATGCCTGTCCCTAAAGCCCTGTGGTCTGAGGAGGGCTTTCTCCCCCCTCAGAAGGTGTCAGAGGGATAGGGCTGGGCCTCAGCCCCAGCAGCACTGTCAGAATGTGGCCTTTTGTGTAATGTGCTGGAGCATCACCTGACTCTGCTCTCCACTGACCTTGGATTTAGCAGTGGCTCTGAGAAACACCAGTGGGTTTTGCAGGCACGTGTTACATGTAAGCCAGTGGCTGAGGCATGTTTATGCCTCGTTCTCCGCTCTCCTGGAGCTCCTGCTGATGCTCACGCAGAGGTTTGGCCCCATCTGTCCTGGGAGAGCCAGGGCAGGACACTGGTCTGCTGTGTGCTCACCATGGTCATATGGCTGTGGGGAGGCAAAAGGCCAAATGGTTTGAGCTCCCTCAGGATTGCCCAGGAATGTGAGTGTTTTCCCTGAACCTTTAGATCCCCAAATTCAGCCACACAGGGCTCAGCATGAGGCTTGGGAGGAGCGATCCTTCCAAGCCAAGACCTTTCCAACCAGGAGGAACAAACAAACCCTGACCATGGCATCTTCTGCCTTTCAGTTCATCTAGCAGATTAATTAAGAAAATGCCTTAGAGAAGGCAATAATTAAATAAATGTGATCAGCCAAGGGATCTCAACCCCCATGGGTGGGGGGCTGCTGCCATCAGCTCTCCCAAAGTGCCACAGGGAGAGTCCCAGGCTGTGGAGACAGTGATTTGGTTTGTGATTCTTTGGCAGACAGTGAAAGGCCCCTCCTCCCCTCACCCTAATGCTGATTATGCTCAGCAGCAAAAAGAGATTTTAATTTATTAAATAAAAAAAAAAAGGGTGCCAGGGTCAGGGCAAGTAGCAAATCTGGATTATATCTTCGGGCATATGTGGGAATCACGGCTGGGGTGTTTAGTTCTCCCCTCCTCAACCTAAGCTGGTGGTTTTTTTCCAACAAGCTGTTTTGTACATTTGTGGCTGGGGTTGTGCTGAAAGGAAGGTGGGACAAACCCTTTCACACATCAGGGCTGTGCTGCCCTCTCTGTCATGGAGGGTCCTCTGTGCTGTCCCTGGGATCCGTGTCCTTCCCAGGATGAAGCAGCCGATGGGGGGGGCAGTGCAGGTTGGATGGACTGGGAGGGCAGGTTGGCGGATTTGAGGATTCAGGGGGAATTAGGAAGGCTGTTACACAAGGTCTCCCTGT
Organism: Neopelma chrysocephalum; assembly: GCF_003984885.1. NCBI lineage: Eukaryota > Metazoa > Chordata > Aves > Passeriformes > Pipridae > Neopelma > Neopelma chrysocephalum. The sequence continues at coordinate 5,745,977 of NW_020897735.1, forward strand.
GGTAGCACAGGTGTGGCTGTAGTTCACCCCAGGATGGACACAAATTGCCTGCAAATGTTTTTCTCTCGTGTTGACCCCAGAGTCCCTGGCTGATGTGCCTATGCCTGCATACAGTGCTTGATTTAAGGCGTTGCTGGGGCTCTGCCCTCCGGACAGGCAGGGATGGGATTGTTTCACTCCCTGCCTCGCTGGGACTCGGAGCAGCAAAGGTCTTCGTGCTCTTTCGTTCCCCAGGACACAAGAGTCAAAGCGGATTAAAGGTCCCTCGGCTGATCACATTTATTTCATTATTTGAGTGAAATCCCTTGTAAATACCGCCTCCCTCACTTTTTTTTTTTTATAAAAATAGAAAGCACGAAAGAATTGGAGATTTAGGAAAAGTTAATCACAGGAGTCGCTTGAAATCCATTAACCTCTCGCAGCCTGAGCAAGGCTGAGCCGTGCCCGAGCCCCGCTGCAGTGAGAAGATGCTGAACGGCCGGGGGGGCTCCCAGCCCCCCCCAAAGCAGGGCTTCCCCTGGAAAATACCTGGTTCTTAGCAGGCTGGGTGGTATTACTGCGCTTTGTTCACAGCCTGGCCGTGATGAACTGCTAATTACAGTGTTGGGACAAATTCCTTCAAGCACCCAGGCGGCTCCAGAGCAAGTGGGCGAGTGGGGTCACGTGTAGGAGCCCTGCGACAAATGCTGCTGGCCAGTGCTCTTCCCTTTACAGTGTTGTTCGTCTGAGCCTCTCCAAAGGATGGAGTGGGCTTTGCACAGGGATATGTCCCCGTTTTTCTAATGCATTTCAAACAGGTGTAGCTGGTTTCCACTCACCAGAACCCGCCCTGAGTTCCCAACCCCTCAGTACAACCTCGCCCATGGGACCCTCTCTCACTTCCTCTCTTCTCCCAGGACCAGCAGCCTTGTGCAAGACCATCAGTGCTGGAAAGTCAGACCTGCAGAAATTAATTAAAATAAGAGCAGTGGGAACAGAAGTTGAGAGCTACAGTGATGGATGTTCACGAAACACTTGCCCAGAGCTCAGAGTGCCCTGGACATTCGGTGATGTTTGCTTCCAGCCAAGGAGCTGTGCAGTACTTAAACACACTCAAAGCAGTGGTGATTAGGGAATCAGCCTCTGATATCTGGGTGTGGGTCCACTGCACCCAGAGCTGATGCCCTCTCTCCACTGGGATTTGCACTTGGAGCTGCCAGCGCTGGTTTGTCATGGATTGCATCCCCTGGCTGCAAAGGGAGTTTTATGTTCTCTAAATCCTAAACCTTAGGTTGTGTATTAATAGCATGGTAATGCATCACTTTTGTGTCCAGCACAAGCCAGGGGTTATATAAAACACAGATTAATGGGAATCAGCAAAATAGAGGAGCATGGGGAGGGATGAGGTGAGGATGTCTTGGGAGGGGAGGCAGGAGGGAGGTGGCAGGTCCAGAGGGAAGAGAAGGTGGCTGAGTGGATTCAGAGCACTTCCTGGCAGGATTTGCTCCAGTTATCGTTCTGCAGTCCCTGATTCAGAACATTTCCTGAACCAGCAGGTCTGCAACCAGGGGTCTTTTGTCCCTGGGTGATAACAAGACAGCAGGGTCTGGGAATTTGACTGGAAATGGCTGTTTTTTCCATTCTTTGTTTTCTTTCCTTTTTTTTTTTTTTTGTTTGGTGTGGTTTGGTTTGGGTTTTTTTCTAGCTGACAGAGATAATTTCTACATCTGCAAACAAGCAAACAAAGCACAGGTGGGAAGATAAAATCACAAACAGTCATCCAAAGGAAAGGCACATCTTTCACTAGGTGGTAAATGAACACCCATCCCACTGTGGCTTGTCTCTCCTCTCCCACCCCCAAAAGCAAAGTGATAGTTGGGTTAAGAAAGGCTGGGAATTCTCAGAAACTCTTTCCTATTGTTGCTCCTTGCTGATGGGTGAGAGATCAGTGCTGATTTCCAGGGACCCCATGCACAACTCAGAACAGCAGTTCCTCAGCTTTGGGCAGGAAAGTTCCCTCTTGCAGATTCCTCAGCCCAGAAACATTCCAAATGTGCTGAAGGGGCAGCAGGAACACCAACCCAAACCCCTCCAGCTGCTGCTCCTCGGAGCAGGGGCAGGGCAGGAGAGAGGGAAAGCAACAGGTTTTTGGGCACCTGCCTCTGGTGTGACCTTCCCTGGGAGAGCACGACCTCGGCAGCTCTGCCCTCACCGGATGGGAAGATGCCTCCCACCCCGGGAGGAAGGCACAGCTGGACTCCAACCATCAATCATGTCCCGCCGGGAAGGGCTTGTATGGCTTGTGGGATTCCTGGTGGGGTGACTTTTTTTCAAAGCCTCCTGCAACAACAGCAACCGTTGCTCAGCTTCCTTTCTAGATAACCTTTTTCCTGCTGCCCAACATGCTTATCTGCTGCAGACAGACTGGCAAGATGAACCGGAAAGCTGATACCTTATCTCTCCCTCTCAAGGAGCCTATTTAAGTGTTGGAATGTGTTGAGATGGTAAATGATTGTTAAAATCCAAGTGAGGAACATGGACCTAAGGACAGGTCCTGCTGGGAGGGAGCACCTAGTCAAAAAGGAGTCTTGTGGGACTGCAGCCTTTCCAGGCTTTTCTGCCAAGAAATGCATCTTTTATCTGCCAAAAGATGCATCGTCTGAAAGGTAAAGTGCTTTGTTTAAAACCAAAAGGCACAGACTGGGTTCGTGGCTAATCTGTGGGTTAGCCCTGCAGGCTTGGTGTCCCTTCCATACGGCTTTATCTGTGTCTCAGTTTACTCACTGCAGGAAATACACTGCTGTGGGTCGGCCTCGCAACGGGTGTATTGTCTGATATCACATGGCATGTATTCCTCACTCACCCTTTAATCTGCACTGCTGTGGGAAGCAGCGAGATGCTCACACATTCATAAAGGTAAATAGGATTGGAGAGCTATCGGGCTAATTGAAATGAACGGGGCTCAGCAGCTCAGGCAGCCTGATACAACCAAATGAGACCTCTCCGGGGACACAGCAGAGCTTCAGCACTTCACTTATTTCAGCCACTGCAAGTGGCAGCTACAGCAACAGCAATTGCAGGCGCCGGGGTTTGAGCACTGTGACAGCAGAGGGGCCAGGGAACACCCGGCGTGGCCGGGGTGATGTCTGTGACAGCTGCTGGGGAGGGGTGGGACAGACTTATTTTGGTCCTGTCCTGGGTGAAAAAATAGCTGGTGGAGATGTTGCCAGCCTGGAGCACACTGCCAGCAAAAGCAGGGGTGCTCTCCCTTCCAGTAGGTGTTCCAGCACTCCCGTGGGTAGGATGGGGAAAGGGGAGTGGGGCCAGGCAAAACCACAGGGCAGCAACCCCACACCAGTGTGTTGTACAGCCCTAAAGAGCTCGGGGAAGTTGGATCCCAGCACACAGAGCAGCGAGCGATGGGAGCTCATGTGCATGCAAGGGGTCCCTGCACCCCCACTGCTCTGACAGCACCCCTGAGGGGCAGGCTCAGACCTGGAGATGGCTTTTGTCACTCCAGCTGCTCTTGCACAGTATTTGCTGCAGAAACTGCTCGGTTGCAATGCACGCTGCTACCACGGGCTGCTGCATCTGAAAGTTAATCTGTTCCACATCACAGGCTACTTTTCCATAGCGGTGCATAAGGAGTTACCATCCCAGAGCAGACCTCAGCCTGTCTGTATGATGATGTCAAGAGCTTGAAGAGGAACCCAGGCGACCTGTGGCAGCCGGGATGGGACAATGCTGGGAGATCTGATCCTGTCTCACACTTGCTAGAGCTGCCCTGAGGCTTTTCACCCCCTGCAAAACTCTTGGAATTAGACAGTACAATGTGCATGTCTGCAAGATTCTCCAAATTCTCTTTGCATCTCACAAGCTCCTTGCCTCCATCCCTTTGGGTAGGAGCAGCGTGCCAGGCCCAGCGTTTTTGGGGGTTGCAGAGAGGACTCTGCAGGGAAGCAGGATGGGAAGCTTGTGGTACTCATTTTTCTCTCCCTGATGTGGTTTGGTTATACTGGTGGGAACGGGGCTGGTATGGCTGCTATCTCCTAACACAGCTGATCAACGCTGTGTGTCTCAGCTCTGCCCTCCTTGTTTAATTCCTTTAGGGCAGCTCTTGTATTTTGGGGACGTAGCAGCTCCAGTCCTCAGCCTGTATCCCTGCTGGGCACAGTGACTTTCAGGATGGGGCCGGGCTGCCCTGCAGATAGAGCAAGGCTGGGTTAGCAGTTGTTCCTGTCAATGTAAAAAGTAGGAACGAGGGAGATCCATCTGAGCCGCTCGGCGTCTGTGTCTTGTGATCCTGAAACCCAAGAGCCCCCCCTGACTCAGCAGGTTATTAATAACCCCCTGGCTGTGCTCCCACTGCAGCGCCTGCCAGCCCTGGCACTGCCTGGCTCTCCTCCATGGTGAGGTGAGATGCACACCCTGGGCAAGGACAGGGGCTCCTTCCTGCCAGCCCCCACACCCCATCCTCACCCCCAGGGCCGGGCAGGAGTGCTGTGAGGCTTGTGGAGGAGTCTGGAGAGACCTCGAGGCCTCTGCACCTCCTGCAGCACAGGAGAGGCTGCTGGTGCTGCTGAAGTCAGACTCATCACACCCTTGTCCCAGATCCTCTGGTTTTTGTACCTAAAATCAGTCCTGGTCCAGGCTGCAGCTCAGGGAAGTTTGGCTTCCTGGAGTGTAGCATCATCACTGCCACCTGCCCCCTCCCTGGGCTGGGACACATCAGGTGTCCCTGGGCTGCTGCAGATCCTGGTGGCACTTGGCCCCCTTGTCTATTTGGACAGGATGGGATCTGCCAGCCACCAGGTTTCCATCTGTCTCTGCTGAACCTCTTCTGTGGTCACAGCCTTTGCCTTTGCCCATGCTCCTCTTCCCAGGATTGCAAGGGCAAAGCAGAGGAGGCTCAGGTCCCTTGGAGACAAGCTGGGGCAGGGGAAAGAATGGCACATTCAGCAAAACTGTGGTGATGATGCAATCTGGGATTGGGCTACTCCAGGGGAAGCACACAGGCTGCAGCAGCCATCTGGGGGTCCCTGGGCACTGGGGTGCACACCCCACAGCTGCCCAAGTCTCCTCCTGCTCAAGGTGGGCTGTAGCACACCCACATCCCCACCACATCACACAAACAACCCCGGCCCCAGGGGCTCTGCATAGCTGCAGGGTGATTTGGGGTGAGGATGAGCCAGGCTGTGTTTACCACGGCTGATGTTCATTAGCCAGGTTCATTAGCACTCCCTGGACAGGTTTTAAATAGCAAAGTGGAGCTGCCTTACAGGTCTGAGGCAGTCCTGGCTGCAGATGGAGCACTGAGTTCTTCCTCTTCTTTCCTCCCTCCCTCCCGCTCTGGTTCTTCCTTTTCTGGCACTAGGAGTAGTGCCCCAAAATCCTCCTCATTTCTTCCCAAGTAAGCTGTGTCCTCTCCAGCCCTGCAGCTCACAGGTAGAGCTGGAGCCCTGGAGAATCTCCCAGAGCCCTGACAGCTCCATCCACGGTTTCTTCCCCTCCCACTCTCCTTCCTTTCCCTCATCCTTGGCTCTTCTCTGTTGGTCTCCTGTTGAGCCAGGGAAGGGGACAGCTCTAACCTCCCCACTGGTACCCTGGGCTACTGTGGCACCTTGGCTCCATTTTGTGTCCTGAGACAGGGCACTTGTTTCCATCCTGCTGTGCTCCATCATGGGGCCATGTGGATAGAAAAGGGAACTTCTCTGCAACATGGATTTACTTCATCAGCGTGGCCCCATTCCACTCGCTTCCTGTTTCCCTTTCATCCCCTTCTCCTTCGTTCATTTCCTTCCCAGCGCTCTCCCATCACCTCTTCTCCTCCCCCTGCGCCAAGTGAAGAGTTTCAGCTCACAACACCGGGCAAAACCCACTCCCACGTGGTGAAGCATCTGCTCGATGCCTTGGCTGCCTCTTTGAGCACCCGCGGTAGGTGCGAGCCCGCCCCGGGCTGTTCCCCCGGCACAGCCCTTTTGCTCCCGGGGGGAGATGCGGGGACGGGACTGGCTCCTGCCGGGGTGGGGGCGAACCTCGCAGCCCCCTGGGCACCGGGGGACCCCGCAGCTGGGACTTGGGAGGCTGGGGGGGAGCGGGGCTCGCCCGGCGGCGGCTCCAGGCTGGGTTTGTCGCTCCATCTAGTGGGGACGCGGCGGGATGTCGCCGCCGCCCGGGATCCCGGCCCCGGGGGGGCGGCCCGGAGCAGCCCCCGGGATGGAGATGCCCCGGGCCCTGCGACCCCTCCCCGTGTCCCGGGAGCTGTGTCCTGTGCCCTCATCCCGTGAGAAGCTCCACCCCGAGCTGTGCGGCTGTTCCCGAAGGCAGGACACAGGGATGGAGGGGCCCGAGGTGGATGGAGCACTGGAGCAAATGCTGTGTTTTCCTGAGCAGAGATAGTTAGCACCTACTGAAATATTTAGGAATTGTGTTAATAATTAAAGAGGAGACTGAACTCAAAAAGAACCTGGTGTGATCTCATGAGACAGAAGGGACAAACCTAGTTATTAGGAAAAAACACTCACTAAAGAGTAGCATTATTTCATTAGTTTCCCCCCAAAAAAGGGAATATGGCAGCTCTGGAGATGTTCCAAACAACGACCTTAGTCTGGGGGCTCTGGAGGTGAATCCTGCAGCCCCTGTTAATTGCAGTTGCCATTCCTGCTCTGCAGTGTGCAGGATTCACACGCTGGCTGAGTTCTGATCATCCCATCCCTGATCAGAGCCACACTCTGCAGGGACAGTGAGAGCTGGCTTGCTTACAGCAGGGGTTGTGACTCTACGAAAATCACTTCTTCTCATCAGCTTCATCGCACTCAGAAGCAGCTGATAGTTCTCTTTAGCAGGGTGAAGCAAGATATTTTTGAACTGTGAAACAACAGCTGTCTCACAACACAGGGAAGGAAGGAATCGGATGGTTGTGGTCAAAGGTTGGAACTGTGAACCCAAACGTGTCTGTGAACTCACATTCCGACCACAACTATGGTCGTTATGAGAGCTTCAAGATAGGAAACAAAATTATGTGTTAGTTTAAATCTGGACTGAATTTTCAACATTGCAAAATCACTTACTTTAAGGTACCTTCAATAAATTTGGGGGAAGTGTGGATTTGCCTATCCTTGTTTTCCATTTCTGGGGAGGATCCCCCTTTGTCAGTGCAGGTCTTGTGACTACCTCCAGCCTCAAATATTTGACTGCAGTTGGCTGCAGTTTTCATGAATGTACTAGAGGGAATGAAATGGCATTTTAAAGAGAAAGTGGGGTTTGTTGCTAAAATATCCAGATCAGCTCTGCAGAGGTTTGTCTCTAATGTTTTTTGGGATAATTGCTGATCTTCAGATTTAGAGTGAAAGAAGCTTGATATATTTGTATAATCCAGTGATCTGCCTACGAATTGTCATAAGAGTCAGACAGGTTGACTTGACACAGGAATGTTTTGCCTTTCTCAGAAATATTTGTTGGGTTTTGAGATACACCTTCTAGGACCCTACACCAAATAACTGGATGCCTTTATTTGTCTAGGGTTTTTTTCCCAAACTCTTTGAAAAAGGGGGGCTTTGATAGAGCAAAGAGAGGTGCTAACTGAAAAAAGCAGGTGCTTCTAGAAGTGCTGTTCTGTGTGTTCTGGAAATGAGTGTTGCATTGAAAAAAACAGGTCTTTGCCCGACAAAACTTTAGTACTTGCACCTCCATCTTCCTGTTTTCTCCTCTTTTTTTTTCAATGTGTTGAAAACTCAGCATGTCACCAACAATCTTTGGAGTCTTTTGAAGAACACAAGCTGGCACATTGTGAGAAAGATGTGTGGTGTTTCTTGACTTTTTGCTTGAACCTTTTGCTATTTAAGCACTAAGGCTGTGTGAGGGCTTCCAAGTGGATGTAGTAAGAAAGGCTGGGCTTTAAAAGCTTCCCAAAGAACTTCCTTGCTAGTTTCTGAACAGCACAGCCAAAGGAAAAATCATAGGATGAGCTGAAGCAGTAGACTTGTTTTGCAGTTATGCACAAGGAAAAACTGAAGTCATGGCTGATGAAGTGCCTCCAAAATACTTGCAATATCAGACAACTGGTATTTGGTTCTTGTTGCAAGCAAAGCTCAGTGCTCAAGCCAGCTGAAAGCAATTGGCTTCTCACTGGAAGAATAGTTTCTTCCTTTTAATCAGCTCTGTTTTAAATGATTTCTTTTTTTAGTGCCTTAAATAGGCATTTTGGTTTGTTGTTCATGCAGCCAGCATTTGCTCATGAAGAATGGAGTGGGTCTGCAGCCTTTAAAAGGACAAACAATAGCCTGGCAAACAAACGCTTCTATGGCATCTCGTTTTCATGCAGAGCTTGCAAATCCCATGGGCTGCAAAGGAATAAGGGAAAGAAATGGCCTCTACCTGATCCAGTAGCTAGAAGAAGCAATAAGTAACTACTTGAATCTGCTCTCACCTGTGAAATTGGGCAGGAAGGGTTAAAAATGGCAAATAGGACTATAACTGGGGGTGCCCAGTCTCCTACAGTAGGAACTGGAGTCAATGGCTTTGTCCTGCCTCAATCATGAGATTTGGTGGAGGGTGAGAATGGGATCATTGGAACAAAAGCACTTCTTTTCACACCCACCTGTAAGGTAAATATTCATACAAACAATGGTTCAGCAATCTCTAGGCCAGAGATAGGTTGGATATCCTATGAATGGGTCAACTATTCAAAAAATGCTAGGGGGAAAAAAATCTATGAGACTCTACAAACTGACTCTGAAAGCAGAGCCCTCATAATTGTGTCACAACACACCAGGTACTTAAAACAGATGTACAGAGGGGCCATGCCATGAGTTAGTGTGAGTTAGAGTGAGTGTAGGGTTGCAGTTTTTGCTATCCCTGATCACAATTAACTCAGTTTGGAGTAAAGGACAAGATTCCTGGGTTTTCTAACTCTTTTCCCATTCCCAGTATTTTATACTCTCTTTCAGCTTAGAGAGGTGAGAGGCTCCAGCTTCCTCTCTCATAAGAATATCTTTGTATTCTTCTTAAAAAACAAGTTTATGAAAACATCTCTATTGGTATTAGATCTTAAATAAGAGGGGAAAAATAAGTCTTTTATGTTTCAGACCCAATGTCCCTTTACTGTGTTTGAGGTCTGGCTTTCAAAGCATTTCCTTATATTTGGATAACACAGCCTCATACATGGGATTACAGAGAACTGCCAGAGCTACTCATGTCTTCTCTCCCACCTCTCAAATATGACAGCTCAACTCGATTGATGTTCTTGCTGACTGGGTTTTGGGTCCTAAGGCCCTGTTCACTTAGTTGGAGGCTTGAATTTCCCTGTAGCTGGCTCAGATGAGCTAATGAAGTCAGTGCAGGCATGAGGCATTCTTGATTTAGACACAACTGAATTTGAAATGATTTTCACGCTTCAGGGCATAAACCAGCTCCTACCTCATGGGATTAGAAAACATATTCTCCTGTGAACAGGTTATTCCACAACTGGCCATTGCATGTTTCTTCTGCAGCAGCTGATGTTGGTTGTTGTCTGAGGCAGATGGAAAGCTGGAAGGATTGTGACCCGACCTGGTAAGGTAAATGTGTGCTGGTAAATGGGGAACAGAGCAGGATTACTTTGCTTTTTCCAAAGGGTTTGTGGAGTTTTGTGAATGTGAGGCCCTGTCCTGTGGTGCAGGCTGCCTTTTACAGCTGAGCAAAGTGATAGCAAAATGGCACCGGAGCATTTAGGCTGTAAATCACCCTGTGTCATGCAAGGGATGGGCAGGGAGCAATGGATTCAGAGCAAATTTTTGTAGAAGCTGTAGCATGTAATAGAAATTTTATTATTTCTAGGAGACCTTATACCACAAGACATTTCTGTAGATGCTGTAAGCCCTCTGCAATGGAGGATTTTTTACTAGTGGAAGGAACACAGCAGGATTTCTGCTCTCACTTGTAATTAGTCCTGGGAAGAGGAAGCAGGACTCTTCCTTAGTTTGACTCTCTTGTCCAGGGATAATTTTCCAAGATCTCTGGAGCAGGTCAAAAATCAGAATGAGTGAGCAGTCCTTCCAAAATTGATCCTGCATAGAGCTGTGCACTGAACTTCATCCAGCTGAAAACTGTTCTTTGGTCTCTGCACAAATCTCTCCTCGCTGTTGACACTCTTCTCTCTCACTCTGTTGTGGGTCTAATCCCACCAGCTTTCATCTTACACCAGTTATTTTGGTTTATAAACAGGGAGGTGAAAGACAGTGCAGGTCTTTTGAAGAGCAGCACAGAAATTCCTCACCTTATGCCAAGGTCTGATAGTGTCCCCACAGAACAAAATGCAGTGGACCAGGATGTAGAGGAGCCACACTGTTGCCTATGTCCTCTCACTATTCAGGTCATGCCCAGCTTTAAACAGGGAGAGGCAGGGAAGCCTCAGTTCTGTCCTGAGCCAGGAGACTTGCAGAGCTCCATATGTTTGCCCCTGGTGCACTGCTGGGCACAGGTGGAAAAGCCAGGAGCTTGTGGGGACTGCAGTGTACACACCTGGTAATGAATGTACAATCGTCTGTCATTTGTTTACTTTGGCCTTTTGATCTCCCCAACAGGTTGCATTAATTTTTTCTTTAATTGGCATGTCTATTCCCTTGGCCCTGGATTGTTGCCTTGGAGATGCACAGGAGACCTTTGGAGAACTGCTTATTACAGCAGAAGGTGTGCACAACGCTGACCTGGACAAACCTGCGTGAGTCACCCGCTGATGGTGGGGTTGTAGGTGGCTGTGTGAATCACTGCAAGTGAGGGGATCCCACATTCCTGACCTCCCCAAGGGCGGTGTTAATGCCTTTGGGCGCTTGATGTTAAACAGAAAGCAGAGAACAAGGTGGTTCACTCTCCCCCATGGTCCTGCAGAGCGAGGTGGCTGGATGAGAAAAGCAGGAGTCCAAACCAGAGGCACCCTTTGGAAGTGTGGCTGACCTGTAACTGCTCTCATGGAGGATAAGGAGGTTTGTATGGGCAGGAAGCAAGTGTAGAAGAACTATTTGTGTGTACTTGTCTGACTGATGAAGGAAGAAAAACTAAATGCACCAGACTAATGAGTGCCCAGTGAGTTGGGAGAGCAGGAGTTTGGTAATGTCAGGAAGGAGGGTGGGCTCCTATAAGGAAAGAAGTGGAGGGCACTGGCCTCCTGTCCCTAGTCAAGAAAAAGGCACTGCTGGAAAGATGAGATGAAACACCAAAAGGGGCAGGAGTAGTGTAATGCTTTGATATCTAGAAAGGGAGAGGATCTGACAGCCAGATGATGGTTTTCAGCGGCGCTGGTGCATCTCTTGGTAGCTCAGTGCCTGGCAACTTCAATAGCAGCGCAGATCAACTGTAGGAACACCACATATGGTCCAAAAAGCTGTTCATGCATTTCCTCCCTCTGCCTTACTCTTGATGACTGTTTGAGATCAGACACATTTCTCATGAGCAGTGATCCAGGTGCCTGGCCTTACACTGTTCTTGTAACCTGGAGAGAGGTGGGAACTTTTCTTTCTGCAGCATTTCCTACGCCAGGGAAATGTGCTGCAAAATCCCTCTAAAGCCACCTTCCCTTCATGGGCAAGGACATGGGATGACAGCACATGACTGGTGACCCATAAATAAGATAATGAGTGTATTTACATGAGGCCAGCAGTTGCCCAGGTGCTTGTCCCATATATATTATACACCATTTTTGTGAACTGTTGGACAGTCCCTAAGAAATAAATGCATGTGTACCTGCATTTTGTCTGGTCTTTTGTCACCAAATGTCACACTGACAGACACCTGTGTGTGTGTTACAGGACAGGGAAGGAGAATTAAAGGGAGGCTGCTCTGTCCTTGTGTCCAAGGAGACCACATCTTCCAAGCTATAAAAGATTCCCTGGGCAGAGGAACTGCACTTTGCAGCAACTTTTACAACACTGTCTTTAGTGCCAATTTCTTGCCAGCACTGCTGCTGCCATTGTGTTGACCTGAAGCTCTTTTCATCTGGAGCAGGGGCTGTATTTGCCTGTGAGGATACTGGTATTTTATGGCTCTGTAGAATGTCTTGGAAGAGGAGTGATTGCCTTGCTCTACTACATTAATTTCCATCATCCTTAATGACAGAACAAATTAAAAGATATTTCTGGACTGAAGTCCTTCCAAGGGGCAGCTCTTCCTTTGAACCTGCTGCCCATGAAACCAGGGGAGAACACCAGGCAGCCTTTGCTGGAGTTTTCTGGTCCCACTCAGGCTGGACAGAAATCCCCACAGGCCTGTTGTCACCCAGTGTCCCTGACATCACCCCATGGCTCTCACCGGGGTCACCAAAACATGAGGGAAAAGGCTCTGGTACCCCTTTGGAGACAGCCCCAGGTGCCTCAAGTTGGAGTGGTTGTAGGGACTACATATAACTATATATATAACACCTATAAAACTATAGGCTATATGTCATTATGGAAACCCCGACAGTGATGATCTCAGGGTCTCCTCCAGCACTGTGGAGCCTGAGCAAGGTGGCTGTTGGGTGGAATATCTCCAGTGAGGAGACTCCACACCCTCTCGGGGCAGGATGTTCCTGTGCACAGTCACTGCACAGTGAAGAAGTTCTTCCTTATGTTCAGGTGGAGCTTCCTAGGCATCGGTTTCTGCCCATTGCCTCATGGCCTTGGGGTTGGCACTACAAAGCAGAGCCCGGCTCCATCTTCTTGGCACCCCCCTTGAGATGTTTATACACATTAATGTGGTCTTTTCTTGAGGCTGAACAGCCCCAGCTCCCTCAGTCTTTCCTCATATGAGAGATGCTCCAGTCCCACAGTCATCCTCGATGTCCTCTGCTGGCCCTGCTCCAGGAGCTCTCTATCTCTGAGGGGAGCTTGCAGAATCACAGAGTCATTAGTGTTGGAAGGGACCTCTGGTGATCATCTGGTCCAATCTCCCTGCCCACGCAGGGTCACCTGCAGCAGGGGACACAGGAACACGTCCAGGTGCGTTTTGAATGTCTCCGGAGAAGGAGACTCCACGCCCTCCCTGGGCAGCCTGTTCCAGTGCTCTGCCACCCTCAACATAAAAAAATTCTTTCTCGTATTGAGGTGAAACTCCTTGTGGTTTAGTTTATGGCCATTGCTCCTCATCCTGGGTACTGCTGGAAAGAGTCTGGCACCATCCTCTGACACTCTGAGGTACTTGTATGCACTAATGAGTCTTCTCCAGACTAGCCAGACCAGCTCCCTCAGAGAGATGCTCCAGACCCCTCACCACCTTCATGCCCGCCGCTGGCCCGGCTCCAGCAGCCCCTCGTCCCCGGGGAAGCTCCCGCTCCCTCCTCCTCCTCCTCCTCCCGCTCCATGTCGCGCCGCCCCTGCGGTGCCGGCGGGGCCCTGCAGGCGGCGCTGGTCGCGGGCCGGGCCGGGCCGCGGGGAGGAGGAGGAGGAGAAGGAGGAGGAGGAGGAGGAGGAGGCAGCGAGTGCCCGGATCGGCCGCAGCCGCCGCCGCCGCCCCGCGCAATCCGCCGCCATCCGCCGCGCCCCGCGCCCATCGCTCCCCCGCACCCGGCTCCGCAGGCACCCCCGGCTCCCCGCCACCACCACAGGTGGGTATCGGGGGCCGGCGGCGGCGGCGGCCGCGGATATTCGGGGCGGTGAGTGGGGCCGGGGGGAGGGAGGGGAGAGGAGAAGAGAGGAGGGAGGGGAAGGGAGAGGGAAGGTGGGACGAGGCAGCGCTAAAATGGAGCCGGGGCCAGCGGCTGCGGCACCCCGCGGCCTGCTCGCCTCGGGCCGGCTGCGGGGGGACCCCCGCGGTTTGTGGCCGGGGTAGCCGCCGGTGGTTGTTGTGCGGGGCCTGCCCGGGCCCATCCCCGGCGGGATCCCCATCCTCGGGGCCCCTTGTCCGGGCTCCAGCCCCCCGGGCCCGGGGGGGCCGCGCTGGCCGAGCCGCCCCCGCCCCGCTCAGCAGCCGGGCCGGGGGGTCCCCGCCGCAAAGGCGGCTTGTTTTTCTTGGTCGTCTGGAGTGTGACACAAAGATATTTTTGTCGCGCCGTGTGTGTGTGTGTGTCTCAGCAAAACAAGGAGGGGGGGGGGTGGCATCCAGAAGGCTCGGCCGGTTTGTTATTGTGCGGGAGCTACAAAAGGGCTGCTGAGGCCGAAATGCGGCTGGGCCGGGGGGGGGGGGGGGGAGCGAGGATGGAGTTTGTGCGCTGGGCCAGCTGGTTCGGTAGGTTTGAAAAGATGTTTTAGGGTTATTTTTTTGTACAGGAAGGAGTTTTTTCGTCTCTCTGTGAGAGCAGCTGTGCCCCCCTAATGCGGGTCCCGGGACATGTGCTGAGCATCTTCATGGGGGGGTGGTTTTAGTCGTGTTGGTTGTGACAAAAAACCCCCTGATCTCCCAAGTCAGAGCTGCCGAAAGCGGTTTGAATGAGCTGGGAGTTGTGGGGTTTGTAAGGAAAGTTGTTTTGTTTTGTTTCAGTCTTCTGAACGTGCAAAGGGTGAGATACTCACTGAGTATCAGCTCATGAAATGTTTGTATATTGATGTTAATGGTGTTTGGGGTGATAAGGTAAAATAAACATGGATGTTCAGGACTTTGGTAATTTTGTTTCTTTCTAGGAACGGGTATAAAGTATAAGCACATTGCAGTGTCTACATCCTCTGCTTAGGGGGAAGGCATCCCACCCTTCCAGCACTGAATCCAGGTTAATAGAGGAAGTTTTGTTTGGCTTAAGCCTTGTCTTGAAAAGATGCAAGTGAGGCCTCCACTGGAATGGGCCCTTCCATGGTGTATAAATAGCTGGTCCCTGCCTTGAGCCCAAGTTTGGAGAATCAGCTTCTGATGAGTAGGTTTTTCAGATATAAACTGGCAGACTTACCTGCCTTTTCCATGTTCATTTGCCACTGGGGTAGTTAAATCCCAGCGTCCTAAAACCTAGTCCTCTAGGGACTGAGGAGTAAAGTCACCTGGAAGAGGTAGGGAGGCCTAGACCATATCCTGAAAGTGGAATTTAGGGAGAGGATGGAAAGTGATGTTTTCAGGATTTCTGACTGAAAAGATTAAATAGTTACCTGCCTTTTTGCACTCTAAATGAAACATTGTAGATGGGCCTGGGTGTTATCAGGAGTTCATCAGGAGATTTTTGTGGGTTCATCATAGGTGATGCTGCTTCTTTCAGGTCTCTAGCTTAAGAAGTTCTTAAGTTCTTCGTAGTTAAGAGTATTTTGGGTGGTACGATAAACAAGACCTCTCCCATATGACCTCTTTGAAATGGTCTAGTGTTTTGCTTGTTACAGTTAAAAAGTTAAGATTAAAAATCATACTTGGACAAATCACAAATATTATGGGAGGTTGCTTCTTTGTTTCTGTTAGTTTTGGGTTTTTTAATTACACATTTCCTCAAGCCAGTGTGATTACATCTGCTGTTAGCTGTATTTTGATTTTGTGCTTAATTTGATAAGTACCTTGAGTGCAAGTTGATTCTTTTTTTTGTTTGTTTGTTTGTTAGACTGGTCTGCTTTTCTGCACAGCCTGAGTAAACTAGATATCTATCACATGTTTGAGGCTGCTTTCAGCAGTTTTCACTGTTAAGAAGATGTATTTTTACATGACTTGATAGATACCTTTCTTAAAAAAAGGTAAAGAAAGTAAACCATGTGTTTGATACAGGTTTCCAAAGTTGTCATTATAAAGTGCCTTGGTGCCTTGTTTTTTTCTAAATTTGGAGAATTTTATTTTGGTCTTAGAGTGCATTTTTTTTAAATGAACTCTGAGCTTTTTTTTTTTTATTTTTCTGTGTGTGCATAAGAGCTTAAAAGGGCAAATCAGCAAACTGGCTGAAAGAGGAAAAGTAAGTAAATGCTCCATACAAGTGCTGGAAAGGAGATGCAGGGCTTAAAAGTATTTTTGTTTCAATAAATATGAGTAATGTTCCCAAATATTTTTTTATTAAAATTATTTCGCTTTATAATGACATCTTAATAAAGCCTTTTAATAAAGCTTTGTGTAAAACCTAACTTCAAAGGCTAATTTATTGAAACAACCTCCTAAAGGTAGGGGTGGCATTAGAGTCTGTGTTTGTCTAACAGAGCTGGTACCTGAGTGATGGTGTAAAGACAGACAATCCTCAGTGTGTGTGGCAGGGGTGGTTTCAGAGCACCTGATGGTTGTACCACACCTTTCTTGTCCTGCTGGGATCACACCTGAGGTGTGGCTGGGGAAAACAAGGACCCTGGTGCTGCTCTGGTTTGCCTGAGCTGTGCAGTGCAGCCTGTTGGATGATCCATTACAGAATTACCTGCCCGTTCAAGATTCAAGTGTTGGTTGTTCAGGGCCTTCATTGTGCTCACCTGACTAATTGGAAGTATTTATGGTTGAGCTGGGCTAACTTTAAGTGCTGCTGCACTGAAAATAATAGTGAGCCTTTTTTTAATTATTTTTTTTCTTTTATGATGGTAGTCTAGAAAGAAATTGTGCTGCAGAGGCATTTCCACTTGTAATGGTGGGAGTTTTTTTCTCTTGTTGGAGAAATAGAAGCAAAATGAACAGGAGAAAGTTAGTGATACAGAATGGTGACTTCAGGGAAGGGAGGAAGAGGGTTTATTCCAAGGGCTGGACCTCTCTGGTCATCCGTGTTCCTCATTACTACATTCCTCATTTATTCTGCAGCTTGGCACTGAGCTGTTTTCTCAGTATCAGGCCTTGCTCTTAAGCTGATCATGCCTTGTAAGTGGGTTTTGTTTTTCATGTGGCACTGACTCATTCTCCTAAGAGGTCGATAATTTCACAGCTCCTTATCACTGGTTTGTCATTTGAAACAGAAGAAATACAACTGTGGGTCTCTCAGGTATCAGACAACGAGGTGAGAGCACAGAGACCAGGTAAAGGCTGGGCAGCTGCAGCTCTCCATTGCAGAGCAGCTTTTTCTGATGTCTAAAATTAAGTGATTTTGTTATCAAAGTCATGAGAGTGCTCGTGGAAAGCACCTTCTGAAGGGGGTTTTGCACGCATTTGGGTTGGTTAAAGAGTTGGTCTTTCCCACACGAAGATAAAATAAAGCAGGAGGTTATATTATAATATTCAGCCTCACTGAAATGTAACATTGACTCATGTTCTGTTAGTAACTTGTACTAGAATTTAGGATGTTCTCTGCATACACATTTGCTTCCTGCACAGAAGTAACAGAAGTTGGAGCTTCTGAGCTGTTTATTTTGGAGCAGAGCTGTTCAGATGTGTATGGCTGTAAATCCTGGTCTGGTTTTTTGTCTGGGAGCGTTTGGACTTCCACAACTGAAGTGGACTGGAGGCTGCTCTAGTAGCCCTGGTTTGTTTTGTGTTTACCTGTGGCATTGGTTGGTTGTGAAGCTGCTTGACTTGCAGTGCTGTGAGGTCTGTGGGGACAGAAGGTGCTTTTGAGATTTTATAAGGTGTATATGCAGTTCTGCAGTACTTGCGCCCAAATTCAGTGTCTGTGTTTTGGTTCTGAACTCTTGAATTTTTCAGGAAAGTTTTGATAAGCTGGAAGGGGCGAGAGAGCTGTTACACCTTTAAGAGACTAGAGGTATGAATTTGGGGAGGACTGATGAAAACAATCGTAGCTTGAGTGAAAGGGAAGAGATAATGGCCAGGTTTGAAATGTGGAAACGTGATGGAGGAGGTGAAGGTGAGCCTGGTGTAAATGTGAAGAAATACAGGAAAAATAACCAGGAAGAAAGCAAAGACTTGCTAACAGGCCCCTAGGATCTGACTAAGAGGACCACTCTGTTGGGCTGTAGTACTTCAGATGTCTGCCAGGCTTCAATTAGCTGTTGGGAGCAGCCTCAACAGCCTTTGGATTTCAGGTGGGTGGCGCTTAAGAGGAGTAAACTACCTAGTATTTGTGGAGTTAGCACCCTTAAGGAAGAGATTTGGTGGAGGAACCCTTCCTGGGTAGCCATTGAGACATTTAGGCAGGAGTTGTAGTGCTGGTGCTCCAAGCACTGAATACAGACAGATTTGAAGAGCTTGCATTGGGACTTTGCCTCCCCCAGGCACTTCTTGTGTGGGAATATAGCGTTTTGGTTGTTGTTTTTTTTTTTTTTTTGCAAGAGTTCTGCTGTGGGGTAAGTTCTTCAGCTCTTCCTACCTGTATGTGGGCTGGGAGGTTGTACAGAAGCCTTGAGTGATCTTGTTCAGCATTGGGAGTGGGCTGTGAAGCAGGCAGGGGAGTAGGGACATGTTCAAGAGATGTTTCTTCATGGCTACAATAGTATGAAATATGGTTTTATTGAAATAACCAAAGAATCGAGTTCCCACCTAGCAATTGAAGCTTCAAGAGCTGTCATTCAGAAATGGATTCATGAGATCTTGAATGTTGGTATGGTGTTGGTGTTCTGCATCAACAACACTAGAGCAAAGTGTTGCCTCTAGTGACGCCTGTGATCCTGTTGCAGCAAAAGCAGTGGATGGGATGGCTCATTTAGGAGGTGTTTGCAGCATTCCCCATCCCAGCATGCAGAGACCTGCTCCTCCAGAACTCCTCTGGAGCAGGGCTTCATGCTGCTGCTGGCCCCACAGCATCATGAAGGCAGGCAGTGTGATTCAGAGCGTGGTTTTCAACCCCAGAAAGTGGGAGATGAAGGCTCTATTTCTTGCTCTGCTGCTTAGCAGAGCTGCAGAGTTCTGTGGTGTCGTTTTCCTATCTGGAAGATGAAGTGATGACGCTTACACACCTTGTCAGTTATGCACTGTAAATATCTATGTAAATTAAAGCATCTGTGAAATGTTTTCACTTCCTGTCTGGCTCGGGGTAGTCCAGATGTCCTGGGCATAGCCCGGGTTACTGAGCTCTCCAGAAGAGCTAAAGCTTCCTAAAGATGTCTAAAGCTCCTTTCTTCAGAGGACTGAATCACACTGCTGTAAGGTGCTTTCTTACCACTTTGTCCCTCTGTCCCTTTCCCATCAGATTCCTGTTAGCGTCCTTGGCATTCATTCGTGGTGCAAATGGCTTCTATGAATAGGCTTCCTGCAAGGAGAATTGCTGTGCAATGCTGCATTGCCCGGGTGCTGTTAAAATCGGGGAACCCGGAGGAAGACTTGCTTGGAAGCTTCAGTATCTGCAGTGTTTATGAACTGCAGGCTTGTCTGGACTGCTTGACATCTTATTAATGGTTTGAACCGGCTGCATCAGTCCTGATGGCTGTGGGAATTGGGAGAAATCTGATAGAGAAAGAGCTATTCAGCTCTTGCCAGGGCAGCTTTGTACCCTGCAGCGAGTACCTGCCAGAGGAGCTCCCAGCAGCGCCCTGGGGAGGAACAGGACTGGAGGGATCTGCTCAGCAGGGGTGTACAGGAACCTCTGCCTTGCCTGGGCAAGAGGGATTGGCATTTACGACCTGCTGATGAATAGCACTGGCTTTTATCTCTTCATAAAGATAACCCTCTGTGCCTAACCTGAGTGGGAGCTGAGGCCCTGAAGTCAGCAGGCAGCCTCAGAGTGCAGAGAGGTGAGCAGAGCCCAGATTTGGTAGTGAGGCCCATCGGGGACAAGGTAAACATCCACCTCCCTGTTCCAGTGTGATGCTTCCTGAGACTGCAGAGAAAACAGAGCAGCTTACTCAACAGCTGATGGCATTTGTGTGGAAAGAGCTGTATCTGTTCCTGAAAAAAGGACTGTTTAACCCAAAGGACTGCCAGCTTTGCTCTGATTTCATCTCTTGGAGCTGTGACATCTCTGATTTCCTCTCTGGTTGTTTGCTGTAAAATTTATGTTCACTTCTGAGAGACAGAATAAGTTGCTGAGCTTGGGACCAGGTGAAGGATTTGTGAAATGTTTGACAGAGAATCATTCTTCCAGTGGCCAGTTGTGGCCTTGGCTGTGTAGGGCTGTGTAGGGTGAGCTGTGTCTCATGGTTTGGAGGCTCAAGTTTGGGTTCTGGAGCTGGCAGCACATTGGTGTTTCACCTGTGCTACTCTTGCTGTATCTCACCTGGGTTGTGTGGGTATTGTTGCTGTGATGACTTCTAAAAGTCTGTGTGGCAGAAGTGTCAGGGCCAAGGGAATTTCATGACCTTAACATGCAGTGGTGCTTATTTTTAGTGATGGAAGAGTTTCTGCCTTCACCTATCAGAGTTAAGGCCTGGTGCAATGGCCTGGGAACAGTTTGTGCTTTTGTGGGTGCCTTCTGCCCTCGTGGGCTCCTCTGAAGCAGTGGGCAGGATTGGGTGCACTTCTGTGCCAGTGGACAGCCTCTTCCACTGGAAGAGGCTGTTCTGGACATGGCAGGTGCTGCTGCAGTGCATTCCTTCCTCGTTTGATTCACGTTTGCAACTTCTCCTTTGTGATCGAGAGCTGCATTTTCTCTGAGGGTCTTGGCATGGAGATTTGGTGGCTGGGGTAGGGACCTGAGCTCTGAGACTTCTTACTCTGTGTGGTGTTAGTTAAGCAAACTGTTCCTCTGCCTTGGTTACCCAGCCTGTAAAATAGGACTGGTAGTACCAGCCCTGTTACCCATCAGGAGATCCCTACCAGCTACTCACAGTCTGTTGCTGTTGCTCAGATACCTAAATGCCCAATTTACCTTACAGTTCAACTGAATGTTGCCAGGAGCTTTCTGAACAAGTTTTGCCAACAGAGCATTATGCCAGGTATTCCTTTAGTATTTGGATTTAAACTGCTCACTTGTGATCAGCTTCCTTGCTCTGGCATTAAGGGAGCAGGATGTTGTGTCTGTGTGTTCCCTCTGGACATTCACATCTCAGAGGAACCGGAGCAGGGCAGAGTGGAAGGCAGAATCACTTTGGAGGCTGTGGGTAGTGTGTTTTCAGCTCTGGGCCTTGCTTGTGGAAGAACCAGAACTAAAGTACGACTTAAGTAAAAAACTTTAGATTTACACTTGAATATGAGCCTTGTTGGGCAGGCAGTTCACAGAGATCATGAGGTTGCTTCCCTTTCCTCTTGTGCCAGAGGGGTTGAGATATGGATCTTTTGGAGGCCACAGGTGGTTCTTGCTGAACTGAACTGCTCTGTCCTCCCTGGGTTTTGCCTCTGAAATGTGAAACAGCAAAGAAATAGGCTCCTTTATTTCCGTTGTGTCTTGTTGCAGAAGTACCTGCCAGGAGGTCAGGAAGTCAGAGCCTGATGGTCCTGCCTTGTTTAATGTCTTCACAGCCTGGATGAGGGGGCAGGGAGTGTAATGTTGGTAGCTGGTGCCTGCAGGTTGTTCCATGAGATACCTTCCTGCTTCCCTGCAGCATTCAGCTCTTGATTCTGAGGGATGATAAGAAAGCCCTGCAGCACTTCCTCTTGGGTTGGAGAGAAGGTTATACTTTCCTGACAAGCTGGCACGAGCGGGTCAGTTCCTCCTTTACAGCATGATGGGGCAGATGGAAAGGAAACTGGCCCTGTTTCTCTGGAGGGCTGTTGTAGAGAGGCACTCCTTTCAAGGAAAGGATTAACTGCACACCTTTGGTTTTCTGTTGCTTGAAAAGGAGGGGGAGTTTCATGAGCACAGGATCTCACAAGTACTTTCTGTGGGCTGTGGACCAGCTTTCTGATGGGATTTTTTTTTGCTCTGTGCCATAGTCTTGCATACTCAGGATGAACTATTTCTTTGTCTGCATCCTCAATTACTGGAGGTCAGGGCTCCTTTCCAGGGTGTGGCATTGTCTGTCCAGCCGGCACAGAAAGGACCACAGAACTCGTTAATGTTTTTGTGTAAATACAATTGAGCTATTCTCCAGACCCCAATCTGCTTTATCTGTTTTACAGTAAGTTACAATTCCACCCTTTCTGGTTGCCTTTCTCTGCCTGCCTTCCCAGCACTGGAAAAGCTGCTCAGCAGAGAGGTGAAGCTTCTGTATTTTACAGGCCAGACCTGAGATTGCAAAGATCTGTTTTCTCTAGAGCTGTGCAGTGATTTACTGACAGTAGTTGTGATTCCCAACCTGTTGGTCCGTTTAGAAGAGGGGGCAGCAGGTGAGCTTGGTGAAGACAGAACTGAGAAAATGAGGTCGTGTTACAGGACATGCCCTTTCTGTCTCCCCTGTCATGTTTTATCTCTGCCTGTAGAGCCCCACAGCACAGAGTTAATGATAGATCCACTGTCCAGAAGGCTCTGCCTCTCCTCTTCATGGTCCTGCTCTGTGCCTCAAATCCCAGGAGGCTTGGCACAGAGAGAGGTCTGATGATGGGGCTGGACAGCAGGCAAGCCTGGCAGACAAGCTCCAACCTCCAGTACTACTTGGCTAACAACATATCTCTGCAATAAATCATGGGAGATGTGATCCTGGTCTCCCACTCCCTGTTTTTACAGGAGACAGGGTTCATGGGAAATGCAGAGAGAAGCTGGAATTGTGCAGGATTAAAGGAACTGGTGCCATCAAATATATCTATTGAGCTTGTGAATCAGGAGTGATGGGGTGTTTATCTCTTCTCTGCACTGCAGACTCCTGACTTGCTTCTCCCTATCTGGCAGGATTTGGTGCCGTTTTCTGGCACCACATTTGGTGCTACATCCAGATCTTGGCAGGTCCTTTTTCAGGTGTACCAGCAAATCTTGGCAGCTCCCTCTGGAAATAATTCAATAGAATGACAGTGAGCAGTTTCTTGTGGCTTAGACTCTTGCTGCAGCCTCTGCCTGCTGCACAGCTCTTCTGATTGATCCTGTTGGCTTTGTGCTTGTATGCTGATATTCTCCTGTTGCTCCCCTCCTTATTAAGCTATCTCTCCTGGGAACTGAGTGCTCATCTGGTCCCTTCCCTGCTAGGCTGATGATCCATGCCTGGCCCAGACAGGGCTTCTAAAGGATATTAGTGCATCTGAACCAAGCCCCTGGGCAGGTGATCACACTGTTTCACCAAAGCCCTTGCAAGGGGAGCCAGTGGTATCTTTCATCGCTGAGGCAGGTGGTGAATGTTTCACAAATAGGTGGTTCTTGGTGGGACAGGTTCCAGGAGAAGTAGTGGTATTTCTCTGTTGACAGATAAATGTTGAGCTCTGGAAGTATCAGCAAAAATGACTGTGGGTATTTAAAGAAGAATGATCACCACTAATCTCCTGTAAAACTATACTGTGTTTTTTAAAAGGTTTCATGTTACTAGTATCATGTATTTCAGTTTAGCAGTATATTTCAGTTTAACATCAACATCAACTCCAAACACTTCTCTCTTCTGAAAGTACTGTTCAGCTTTTCCAACCTGTGAGTTTCTGAACAATTTGTATAAAGTTTCAGGTCAAAAATCATCCTGCTTGTGGAGAAAAGCCTTTTCACTGTTAATCTCCATCCTGGTGCTTTGTTTTGTGTTGGTGACTGCTGCTGTGAAGTGAGCAAGGACTGAAGGTCTGCAGTAGTCTTGGATCCTTTGCCCCAGTGATTGTGCTCGATGTAGAGCTCAGTGGTGTGCGAGCAGCTGAAGTGATTCCTTCCAGTGTGTGTTACCTTTCAGAAGTCTGTTTGCCCTGCTCAGCTAAGGCTGGCTGACTTCCAGGTACTCCAGCTCCATTGAAGTCTTGTGAATAAAACACCAGCAGCCCAGCCTCCTGCATACATAGATTTACAAAGAGCTTTGCAGACAATCCTGTTTGTCAGGAGTCTCTCCCTTTGTCCGTATTTTCAGCTCGGGGGTTTCCAGTTGTTACCAGTGCCAGTAACTCGAGGTTTTCACAGGGTTTTTTTTGCAGGACAGGCTTGGTAGATCCCTGCTGTAGCTCCAAGACTTACATACTTATTAATCTAATGTTTTTAAGGCATTAAAATGTCAGTGTTGCTCTCTGGATTAGAACATACCCCTTCAAAAGGCAGTTAGACAGGGTCAGTACCCAAACATCAGATCCAGGGCAACATGAAGTGGACACGAAGACGTGGGAACAGTGGAGCTCTCTGCCCAGGAAGTGGTTCTGGTGCAGTTATTTGTACCCTGGGGTCTCTAATGGAACTGGTCATACTGCAGTATTTTGTGATTCCTCTGAGACATTCAGTATTTTGCACTCTGGTGCTGTCCCTTGGTATAGCAGGAGACGTTGCTAGTCCTGCGAATGGGAAGAGCTAAGCTGTATAGTAAAGCTGATAGCAAACTTTCCCCAGAAGAGCTCTATAAACCCAGAGAGAAACCTTGCAGAAATGCTGGGGATTGATTTATTTTTGATTTCTCTGTAATGGGATATTGCTTTCTTCAGGGTCAGCTCTCGGGCACAGGAACCCTGAGCACAGGTCAACGGCTCTGCCGGGGCTGTCAGTATTCAGTTGTCAGCATTGGCATGTGCCTTGTGGTTCCATGCTCTCCTAATAAGGAGCATGCAGGCAGGCAGGTCAGTTGTAAATGAACTCGATTTTTATCAGAAATGGCTGTGCTCTGCAAGACTAGAAGGCCTATATGATCCCTGCCTGGATTCCCTGCGTGACTGTGTGATGGGGAGATAGTCGATAGTCGAATATCATGCCAGCCTTGGGAGGCTCTGTGGCCTCTCTGCAGTGCTGTGGGTGACCTGGGTGCCAAGTGATTCCACTGGCCAGTACACCCCTGGGTCTGCAGCTGGCAGGAGGGATGGGCAGCAGGGTCCTGCCTGGGCTCTGATCTGGCTCAGTGCTGTATGGAATTTGCTTCACCTCTCCATGGACTCGCTTCCCCCTTTGGAGCACACACACACACACCACACAGACAAAGCTGTGTTTCACATTCAGCTTCAAAGCATTGAAGGAGTTCAAAGTAAATCTCATTTATCCAGACAGCAGTTGTGGCTGTCCCAGAAAGTTTGACAAGGGGCTTTATCCCGACGTGTCCCCAGCTCTTCTGTTCTGAAGTGGTTGTTTATTCCTCCCTCATCCTTTTAATGATATAAGATGTAATCAAGAGGCAGCTGAGACCCGGTTACATAACTGTTGTCAGGGTTTCTCTTTGGCAGCGTGGCCCTGTGTGCTGTTTGCACACTGACTTTCAGGAACTGAGGGATTTTCTGTTAACCAGATAACTCCTGAACCTGATGTGCTAGGTGGTTTGTTGTTGTTGGGGTTTTTTAAATACCTGCTAATATTAATCTGGTTTAAGTTTTCTAAACCTCAACCTGGATTTTATTAGTTTTATTGTGAGGTTGGTACAAGATTGACGTGGTCTGTATAGACCCCAAGCCAGACTCCCTCTGCAAGGCTCAATATACCTGTAAAAGCAGGTGGCTGTGCTCTTGCCAGCACAGCACCCTCTGCTATTCCCTCTGCTCTGGGCCTCCCCACAGTTCTGCCTGTTCAAACAGCTCATTGTTCTCAGTCCAACTTCTGCTTTCTTGCCAAGTTTGTGCTAATCAGTGTGTTTTCTCTCCTTTTCTCTTTTATGCCTGTCCTACTAATAAAATACAGTGCAAATGGCTAAGTGAGGGAGGAGCTGATGTTTTCTTTGGCACATGGCAGCCATCTGAGCAAAGATGGAACCAGACTGAAGCCAAAGATCATTTGCTGCTCAGTAGGCAAAGGTGCCTCAAGGCTTCCAGCCAGCCCTGTTATCTCCATGGGCCTTCATGCTGCAGCTCCCTGTGGTGGTCCAGCAGAGATGCTCTGAGGGGCGTCCTGTGGAGCCTGGTGTTTTTCCTGAGCATCCCATGGATGCTGTTACTGAGTGACAGAAGATTTCCTCTGTCCCTGACCACGCTGCCTTAGCACACAGAGTCCATGGATTCTTGCTCCTGACAGGCCTGATTTAAATCCTGCAATACAAGAACAAACACTGTGTGTTGCCAGGTTTATTGGTCAGACACTTGTCCCCTGGTAGCAGCCTTTAGATGGGCTTTACTTGGCACTGCATTCCCAGTCTGGCTGTATCCAGCATGTTTGCAGTCTGTGCTTTGGTTTGTACATAATGTGTGGTGCACTAATCCTCTTACCTGGAAATCATGTTTGATAAGGCATTGCTGGTGGGAGTTGTACCTCTGGTCAGACACAGTTTCTTTCAGAAAGAGTGATTTCTGTCTGTGTTGGAAAAATGCTTTTATCTGGATGAATTTCAGAAAGTGTAAGGGGTGGGAAGGTCAGATATATATCACATTTTGTTACTTCAACACAGAGTTGAAACCCTAAGATGGGACCTAGCAGATGATATAATAAAACTGCTAGCAGTTTTAGGTTTGAAGTGGAGGCTTTACAACAAGAAATCGGGAAATCTAAATTATGTGTGAAAAGGTTAGATTAAGCTCCTAGATTTGAGAAAATTGAGAACAGAATTATGCTTTAAAAAAAAAAGAAAGAAAGGTCAACTGAAAGTAAGCAAAGTGTCTTTTCTGACATAGAAGTTGATGTGCAGTGTGTGCACTGCACATGTTTCAACTTTGTCCCAGGCTCCAAGAGCCAAAATGTGGAAGTAAAGAGGCTTCCTCATGATGGGTGTTAATCGCAGCATGTTGTGCCAGCAAAGATCAGAGTGAAAAATTAACAAACCCACATCCATTGTGAAAAATATACTTAAAGCTAAAAGTGGTGTTCAAGGTGCCAGCAACAGAGAAATGTGATTTTTTTGGTGAAGTGTTTTCAGGAATCGTAGTAGAAGGGCTGAACCCACAGGCTCAAGAGTCTGAATCTCGTACATAACTCTCTCTCAAGGCCAGCTGACAGGGAAAGGGAATTTGAAGGAAGAATTCTATTGCCTTCAGTTGATGGTATCAAAGCATTAATTGCTGGTATAAGTCATTAGCTGTGGCTGGTGTGGAACCATAATCTAAACATTACAAACCCAACTGCCAGTGCTTCAGTGGGAAACCCAGTGATAAATTCTGTGGTATAAGACATGGTGCTTTTCTGTCATTTATGTTTAGAAATCGTTGTGTTTTGCTGCTTATTGTTAGACTTACTCCTTTAAAGCAAGGACTGTGTTGACCTCTCATGTGTTCTCATACTTAAAGAAGCTCACCTCTTTCAGTGCTGGAGTGGCAGGAAAACATGATGCTGTGAGAAGTGTGTTCCTGCAGTTCTTTTAATTCAGTGCGTGAATCTTAAAGCCCACAAGCTTCTTGTGACTAAAGAGGAGGGAGTTAAAACCCTGTAACTTGATATGTGTGCTCACTGAATATCTGCAGTTCTAGCTGTCATGTGTGCTTTACTTTTTACTTCTCTGTGGCTGAATTATCTGTTTGATGGTGTTCTCCTGGTTCTCTTTCACTAAAAGGCAGATCGGGAGCGGCGCAGAGAAATTTCCTTACTAGATGACATTTCATCGCAATGTCCGATCGTTTGGGGCAAATAACCAAGGGAAAGGATGGGAAAAGCAAGTACTCGACTCTCAGCCTGTTTGATAAGTATAAAGGAAAGTCAATAGAAGCTATCAGAACTACAGGTAAGAAGCATCCTCAGAAAGCTCCTTTTGATATCTTCCCAAGGGTGTTGTTGCAGAGCTCATTCAGGTTGTTGGCCCTGTGGGGGGGGGTGCCCAGTGGGTCACAGCTGGGGTGCAGAGTGTTTGGGCTGGTGTCTAAGCCTGTGTTTCATTAAAACTTCAAGGAAAGTGGCCATGGCACTTTGTGTTGCTCTTATTGTAGAGACATGGAGGAAGGACACAGGACAGCTGGGGGCTGTTGGCCTTTTTGTTTAGCCTGTGTCCTTGCTGCTGAGTGGGCAGGTGGCAAACTTGAGTGAAAGCCTTACCAGGGCCTTAGGCTGTGCCAGGACAGGGCAGTTGAGCTGACTGAAGTGCCTTAAGCTGGTCAGACCTTGTATGAGGATAGTCAAGGACTGAAGGCCACTGGGGGAGAACCTGAGTTGGATTTGCAGTGGAAATGTGACCAGAAATATATGGTGGGGTCAAAAAAATGAACCTTGCCTGGGCTGGCTCTGGATTTGGTGTGAGAATAGAAAACAAAAACCAAAATACCTTCTTAATAAATGTGGTCTCTGGTGGGTAGAGCTGGCAGATCTAGACCTGGAGACTCCTGGATTAGGTTACCAGTTGGTCTTCTAAGAGCTGGACTTGAGTGGCTGTTTCCCCAAGCTTTGAAGGGGTGGTGTTGCTTCTCCTTGGTGAAATGAAAGAGGAGGATTTGCACAGGTAGCTAGAAGACTCTGTGAGCACTTTTCTAGAGGAGAATTATTTCTCCTTCCCTCCCAGTGTGGGAGCTGTTTGCCAGCTGCTCCAACAGACGGTCCTGTGGGAAACGACCTGTGTGTTGACATAGCAGCAGCAGTTCTGTTGGGACTGCACCCAGCCACACAGTATCCTAATTAAGATTACTTATCTGGCAGGATACAGCCCTCTAACCTGCTGCTGTTCCTTTCTCACTAGTTATTCCTAGACATGGCTTACAGAGTCTTGGGAAAGTTGCTGCTGCCCGGCGCATGCCACCTCCTGCAAATTTGCCTAGCTTGAAGTCTGAGAACAAAGGAAACGACCCCAACATCATTATAGTACCCAAGGACGGTACAGGATGGGCAAACAAGCAGGATCAGCCAGACCAAAAGAGGTAGGTGGAATGAATCTGGTAATTTTGTCAGCGCTGCTGTGCTGTGTGTTGGACCCTAGTGATCAGTTCTTTGTTGTCCATGCCAATGTAGAGCCAGTGTTTAAGCTTGATCTTTTAGCAACTGCTATATTGCCAGAGTTGTTTTGTTGCTCTCTTTCCCCTGTGATCTCACCTCTGCTGTCTCTGCTCAGTTCCAGTGCGACGGCTGCACAGCTGCAGGAGTCGCTGCCGCAGCAGGGTTTGCAGAAATCTGTCTCCAATTTACAGAAGCCGACACAGTCAATCAGTCAGGAGGTAGGTGCAGCTGGTCTCTGACTGCCACCCTGCTTCCCCTGTCCCCAGGCAGCCTGGGGGTTTTCTTTAATTGCCTGTGTTGCACAAGTAAGAACAGCTCCTGTATAATCAATTCTTGTGGAATTGACCCTCTTGAGTCCCAAGTTACTGTGCCGTGTTGCAATTAAGAGTATAATTCTGTGTATGTTACCTCTGTGTCTTTCAAATGTGTGCAAAAAGTTTAGTTGAGGTCTAGAAAAAAACCAATTAAAATGTAGGATGGCTGGTTAGCACTTCTAAACTATTTTACTTTGGGTCTAATTCAAGTGTCACATGGTGACAACAGACCCAGTGCTTGCTCCCAGACTTAATAGAAAGAGATCCAGTTATGTGGGAGAAGTCGCCAGTGTCAGGACCTGAAAAAGCTACTAGCAAGTAAGAAGCTGCCCCAGAGAGTGCAGGGACCTGTCCTCTCATGCTGTAGATTTCACACTTTGAGTTTTAAAAAATTTCCCAGCCCTCGAGGTTCAGAGAAATCACAACAGGGGTTATGATTTGTAGAGAATAGTGGTTAATGCATGAGAAGATAGGGTAGCCTTCAAGCTGAGGTGTAGCATGGAACAAACCTAGGAGATTGAGAGAGACCATTTGGGTAAATGCAGCAGAACAAAGGGAAAACCTGATTAGAGTGAGGTAAACAAGAGAAGTGGTTTGAGTTGGTGAAGATGAGCTGAGGAGACATTAGGGCAGAGAAGAGGATTTTTGCTGTAGCACTGTAGTACACTGGAGTGGGGAACAGCTGACTTTAGCCCCAACAAGATGCTGGGGAGACCTGGGGTATTGAGTGGTATCCAGTGGGTGATCTAGAGGTCTGAAAAATAGGAGGTGCCAGCCAGGAAATGAGAAACAGTCGTGAAACTTTGCTGATCTGTGGGTGTTGGGGTTTCTTTGTTTGCTTTGTTTTGTTTTCAGAGTACAAATTCAGTGCCAGGTGGACCAAAGTCATGGGCACAGCTGAATGGAAAGCCAGCAGGACAAGAAGGTGGTGAGTATGATAAGCAGAAATGGAGCTGGGTATGTTCCTGCTTCCCCCAGATAGACATGAGGTGGAGTGGACTCCCCTTTCTTCCTGCCCTCCCTGTCAGACTGGTGCAGAATGGGACACAGATGTCTTGGTTACAGTGCAGAGAGGCCTTATGAGTTTTCTTTTCAATCTGTGTCATGTGTTGCCTGGAAGGATGCAGATGCATCTGCTCAGGTCTGCCACTGCAAGACGTGGCTTGAACAGAATTTGTCTCAGGGCCACATTGAACCAGATTGATTCTTGCTCTTGGGATGCAGCAGGGAGTTCTGGGAGGTGAAGGTTTTGAAGAAAAAGGGAAGCATTTGCCTCCTCATCAGCATCTTCTGTCAGTCCACAGCAGTGTGTAATAAGGGTGAGGAAAACTGAATGAAAGAAGGGAGATTCTCCCTGAGTAACTGTGCTGCTAATGGCTTCTGCTTGACTGAGAATCCTGAAGCAGTGTTAACACCAACTGGGAGTTCAGTTGTCTTCAGATGCATGCATTTCCACGCAGGAGGTGGTTTCCAGCTGCACTGAGTACTGCCATTAAAATCACAGTGAGGATAACAGCTCAGTTCCAGTGTTTTAATGTGAACAGACCTGGAACTGTTCGGTTGTCGAGTGAAATTGCAGAGAGATGTGAAAGAACTGAGAGAGCTGCTGATTGCAGAAACAGAAGGGACAAGTTTACCCTTAATTAAATAAGGCCCTTAATGAGAGGATGTTTCTCAAAGGCCAAATGTTAAAGCAGAGACTTGTGTTTGCCTGAGGTTAGTGGCCAGTGCAAAGACTGTCTTCTTTGCTTAATTGGTACTTTTCCTGTACAGTCATTTTGAAATCTGATAATCTTAACAGTGTTATTAAAGATTTTTTGAAAACTCATTCTAGGTCACACTTACCAATATAGAGTTCTCAACCCAAGAAAACAGTTGCATATGTGGCTAAGAGCAGCTTAATTAGAAGGTAATTGAATCACAAAAGCATCAGAAATGTGGCTGAAAGGACTTCTTTGGCCATCCCATGCTCACACCTCTTCTCCAGTGGCTTTGAATAGTTGCTTTTCCTTCTAAGCTAATACAGCAGTTTCTAATATTATGGACAAAGAGGAGAGTCTCTTGCTTTTTGCTCTTTTTAAGTCTTACAGCTGTAAAATCTTTTTTGGAGGGAGTTTCTTGAAAGACACTTACCTGTGCCATTCTAGCTCGGTAGAACAACACATTTGAAATCAGAACTCGCAGCACTTCTCAATCACTTCGTGGTGTATTTGGGAAATGTTCTTCTCGAGTATTCTCATGTCTCCAAAATAGTTAAAGGTGTTACATGCAGCAGTTGCAGTGTTTTCCCTGGAAATCTCACATGGGAGGTCTTGTGCAGTGTGCAAGTTCCAGAAAGTGGAAGTTACTAAAACCAATCCTTCTTGACTCTTCAGGACAAGGAAGGAGAAAGATAAATGAGACTCTTTTGTCAGGTCTTCAGTACTCACTGCTGATACTTCTAATGTGATAATTCTGAAATGCCCTTTTTAAAGGGAGCGTTGTCCAAGTAACACTAAGAAACAGTTCTCAAAAAAAGCAATTCTTTTAATGTTTAATAGTGCAATAATGCTTGCAATTTCCTTTTATTCAGTGTTGTCTTGCCAACAGATTTAGGAGAACTGTGTTTTGTGTTCCAGTCACTGGCAGATCTTTAGAATTGACAGAAAACTATCATTCTGGGGTGACTGATGACTCAGCAAGACAATTTGCCAATGACTAGAAATGAACCTGGCCTGATCTGACCACTGATCTGCATCTTGAAAATGCTGCAGCAGGGAGGAGAGTGGGGATGGCATGTAACATCCACCCTTCTCTGTGGTCTTTCACTAATATATTGGCAGAAATCTTAACAATAGACTTCCCTGGCAGAGAAACAGAAACAGTCTGAATAGAAATGTCAAGTGCTTGATAGCAGGGTACGATCTTGCAGAATTTATATCTCTGCCTCTATTTGAATTCTGTACTTTACAAAAATAATTGGAAGCTGAGAAGGTTCACTCTGACTTCATTGAATGTGAGAATTTAAATGAAGATCCCAAGTTAAGAGCGTGGGAGTGCTGGGTGAGGACATGTGTTGTCATGTTGGTGACAGTGTCTGAGAGTGTTTGGGATGTGAGCTGAGGTGCCGGTACAATAGTAACTCGGGTTTAAATGTGCCAGAGGCCCAGATTCTCAGGAAACACGTTTCCAGGCTGATCTTGTAAGGGAGTTGAAAGAGTGGAAGGATTTTCTCTGAGTCCCACACTTATTTGTCTGACAGGTTCAAGGGCCTCAAGCCGACTGTTATCCTTCTCTCCCGAGGAATTTCCGACGCTGAAAGCAGCTGGCGAGCAGGACAAGGGTGGCAAAGAAAAGGGCGCCTTAGATCCGTCGTATGGGCCAGGACCAAGCCTCCGCCCCCAGAGTGAGTGAAGGATTGTGTCCTTCTGTCTTATCCCAGCTCATAACCCCATAGACTGTGCATAACCCCATAGACTGTGTTGTGCAGGGCGTGCCAGTTCACAGCAGTATCAGATATTCCATCTTTGCATTTCCTTTTCTCTTTTTATGAGCTTACATGTGTCAGGCTGCTTAGCAGATGATCACAGGTCAGCATGTGGTGCTGTTGTTTTGTGGTCCAGACAGCTGGGAATGGACTGTCATCTACTATATTGTTTAATAAAAGTTGCTGTGTGATGTTGCAAAGCAGGCCCCTCCCCCTGGGCTGGTGGAGCCACAGTGAAATGAGTGCTTGGTGTGATGTGGCTTCTCTTTGAGTGTTTGTGCATCTAATTGGCATTGATTCTGCAGGGTAAGTAAGAGATGGGGAGCAGAGTTAGTAGGAATTTAGGCTTATTGACAAATAAGGACACCACTGGTGCAGCAATTACTTAGTAACAGCTCATGCTGCTTATTTCTTGAAAGAGTAAACACAACTGGAGATTTTTCTTGGTCCCTGATATTTTTTCTACAAGCTTAGTGTAATTAGGGCTTGACCAGAGCACTTGACATTTCGAGACTTTCTGGCAGAGCGACCGTCTGCATTTACAAATATTAACATAATTGTTACCTCCTTTCCAGATGTCACCAGTTGGAGGGAGGGCGGTGGGAGGAACATAACCTCTGCTACATCTCTGACCGCCTCCCCTGCTGAGCTGGGCAGCAAGACCTCCAGCAGTGGGGACGGAGCCCCCTCCTCGGCGAGCGCCAGCGACCCGAAGGAGCCGTCTCTGCGCCCGGCTCAGCCCGTCCGCAAAGGGGCCTCACAGTTCATGGGAAACGTCTACCAGCCACCTACATACCATGACATGCTGCCTGCTTTTGTGAGTTACCCTTTCTCCACAGATGTGTCACGTCCTTGGTTCTTACGTGTGTGGGGGTTGAAGTCGGCTGAGATGCATTTTCTGGACTCTTGGTTACTCACAGATCCTTCTCTTGACCTGTTTTTAGTTTCCCTGGTTGTGCATTTGCCCTTTCATCCTAGAACAGTGCAGCACAGCCTTGCTCAGCCCAAGGAAAAGTTGCCCATTTCCCTCTAGAGCTGGGGAGGGAACCATTAGCACGTGGCGTGTTGGGCAGCCAGACATGAAATGTTTGGTTTCCCTTTGTGCGGGTGCAGCCACTGTGCACCTGTTGTAACCTAATCTGGGTGAACCTTCCTATGGCAAGGAATAAAAACAGACTATTTTGCTTTGCCTCATTCCAGATGTGTCCACAACAGCCATCCGAGCCCCCTGCACCGCTGGACCGAGGGTCTTTCCCTGTTCCTCAGCTTCGCCTTGAGCCCCGGGTACCTTTCAGACAATTCCAGATGAATGACCAGGATGGGTAAGGCTGCCATCACTGTCCAACTTGAGAGGCAGGTTCAGGGTGTGACATGAGCCTTAAACTAGGCAAGAATTTGGGCCAAGGATGCAGTTGTGTGTGTGAAGCTGCAGGCAGCCACGGGGGAAACCAAAGCAGCAGTGTTTTGCTCCAGCTACAGCAGCAGGTGAAACGTTGCAAGGCTGTAACCACTGTGTGTCTGAAGAAAAGTGTGTGATCCTGGATTGGAGGGGTTGCAGCTCTGACCTGTAAGCCTTAGGAAGTGGGTACCAGGTAGTGAAAGCAAAGAAGCTTTGCTGCTCAGGGAGAGAAACTTGGATGCACTGTATTATAAGTGTGTGGTAGAAAAGGACTGACTCATAAAGTCAGCTCTGTGTTCTTTGCTTTATTGTTGGCTGTTTCTAACCATTTCTCTGTGTTTTCCTGTAGAAAAGAGAACAGGCTCAGCCTGTCTCGCCCGACACGTCCGGTTCGGCAGCAAATAGAGCGAGTGCCCCGGCCCACCATCA
The DNA here is from genome assembly GCF_003984885.1 of Neopelma chrysocephalum. NCBI lineage: Eukaryota > Metazoa > Chordata > Aves > Passeriformes > Pipridae > Neopelma > Neopelma chrysocephalum. Next base: position 5,779,999 of record NW_020897735.1, read on the forward strand.
TCAATGCAGAGAACCTGAAGGGGCTGGATGAACTGGACAATGATGCAGATGATGGATGGGCAGGTAAAGTGCCTCCATTCTCAAGCTTCAGGCAACATAAAGTAGCCAGGATGCTCCTGTGGCTCTGTTTTGCTGCCACAGAATAAAGGAGGGGGAAGCATAGAGTTGTCTGTGTAGTTGTGAAATTGCTGCTGGTGTAAATGATGACACAATGGATCCTTCTGATCCTTCCATCACAATGTGCTCAAGGAATCGGATCTGAAGACTCCTAAAAATCTGAAAACACCAAACAGCAGGAGGTTTAGCATTATGGCTGCTAGGAGGAATAATTAGTCCTGCCTTTTCAGTCATGGTGTTCAGTATCCAACTGCACACAGTCTGGCTTGATGTTTGTCTCCTCATTTGCAGCCTCCATTCCCAGACTGTTTGCTGCTGCTCCTCTGGGAACAGCATAGCCATTCAGCAGTGTGTGTCCACACTGCTCACGTAATTTCTTACCTGATCTAGTTGAAGGTGTCCCTGCTCATTGAGGGGGGTTGGGCTAGATGACATTAAAGGTCCTTCCAACCCAACCCATTCTATGATTCCCAGTACCTGTGGTGGACATTGGCTTCGTGAGTAGTTTATGCCAAGCCTGTGTGTTCTGGAGTTTAGTGACAAAGAGGGCATAAGCTTTATCAGGAAAAGGGGCCTGTTTCTTTCCTCTCACATGTCACTTCTCCGTTCCTCCCTTCATAGGCATTCATGATGAAGTGGATTACTCTGAGAAACTAAAGTTTAGTGAGGATGAAGAAGAGGAAGAAACTCTTAAAGATGGACGACAGAAATGGTAAGTGGCCATATTTGCACTTACATTTTTTTCAGTAAAAGTGAACAATACCAGGATCTTTAAAAACTTGTTCTAAATATGGAGTCTTGAACCCTCTGATTTCTTGCTGTGACTGTTGATTCCACTGGCCATTGTTTGATTGGGCTTCAAAGATATGTGCAGGTCTTTAAGTTGAATTCCAGTTTTCCAGGCTTTTTTCCTCGTCCCCTGCCCATTTCTCACCTTTATCCTGCTGCACAATGGTGGAGTTGATCCTTATGCACCTTAGGAGAAGCACATCTCTTGTTCTGGTGGTTTTTTCGATCTTTCTGTTGCGTTCAGTTGCCTTTGCCACTTGATAAGGCTGCAGGTGCTTTCTGAGGCAAGTAGCAAATGCAATAGCGAAGCTGTTTCTGTGGCAGGAACAGCTGGGATCCCAGAAGGCAGCGACAGTTGTCCCTGAGCTCTGCAGACAGTGCAGATGCCAAGCACACCTTGGAGGAAGGAAAGAATTGGAGCGAATCAGTGGGTTTGTCCCGGCCAGTCCGGAAAGTGCAGGAATCGCAGCAGCCTCCAAGGAAGCTGAACGGCTGGAGTTCTGCATCGGAATACCAGGTAGGCTGAACTCGTGTGGGTGGGCTTGTGCTGCTGGATGTGACACATCGCTGTCCTTAAGAGGCCAGTTTGACATTTTATTGGAAATGGAATGCTGATTAATTTCTCAGTTCTTGGTTTATATCCAGCTGGAGAGAAATCCATCTGCATAGCACTTCCACTAGGGAAAAGAAGTTGAAGCTGGTCCAGAGCAGTGGTGTTGTCAGTGAGAAAATGAAGCTATTGAAGCAGACAGCAATAACTCCCCCCAGTAAAATGGGGATTTGTGGCTGAGGATAGAGTGGGGGGAGGCAGGAGGGGATTTCCTCGCCCTGGAATACAAAGCTCAAGATAGGTTGGGTCTTGCTTATTGAGGAATGTTTTTTCTTTGGCAGAAGCCCGCTCTGGGAAGTGTTCTCAGACAACAGTCCATCGAGGATAAAGAAGAAAAGGTGCCCCTGAGACAGAAGTTTGTGCACTCTGAGATCTCTGAGGCTGTGGAGAGAGCCAGGAGGCGGCGGGAGGAGGAGGAGCGGCGAGCCAGGGAGGAGCGCCTGGCAGCCTGCGCTGCAAAGCTGAAGCAACTTGATCAGAAATGCAAACTGGCTCAGAAGAATGGGGAGACCCAGAAACACACAGAGAACGAAGATGCGCGACCCTCAAACACAGAGAAAAATACTGTGCAAGAGAATGGCCATGCTTTCCGTAAAGGTACAGAAACAGTGCTTGACTCACCTTGTAAAAACTGCTTTTTTGCTGTTGTGCTGATCCTCTTACCTGGAGTGGGGGAGTTCCTGGGAGGGAGCATTGAGAGGGCCCTTCAGCTGCCCTCGAGAGGTCAGCTGCTTCATGTGTTCTGCAGAGTGTTTTGCGTTGGTGACGAAAGTTCATTAAATAGAAAAAGCTATTAAAACAAATGCAAACTTCTTCAATTGCCTTTATCTGTGCTCAGTCAGCTGTGCTAGCAGAGGCCTTGTTGGAAGGGGCCTCTTGAGCTTCTCAAGATTGGATGATAATATTAAGTGCTCATGGGCACAGATCAGAAAATCAGTCAGCAGTAAGTGCTGGCAGGTTTAAGGACTAACAGGGGAAATGGACTTTTCCCCCAGTGCTTAAGTAGAAGGCTGATAGCAGAGGAGGATCTGGGAATTTATCGCTAAAACAAGATGGACAAAGCCCTCTAGAGCTGTCAGGCAAATATGTGATTGGAATAAAACTCAGCCATGTAATGCAGTCAGGACATGCCCACACCTGTGTATGTTGTGCTGTGGTGTGCACTCACAGACTCTGTCATGAGCAGGCCTCTTTAAGGTTTATTTTCTTCTCTGCAGCAACCCCTGAGTTTCACACACAGGATGTGTCTGTTGGCTACCTGGAAGAGGAGACTCCTGCCCCAGCAGCAGCAGCCCAAAGCAGCAGTGAGGAGGAGCTCAGAGAAGCTCCCTCCCCAGCACAAGAATTTAACAAATACCAGAAGTCTCTTCCCCCACGATTCCAGAGGCAGCAGCAGCAACAGCAGCAGGTAATAGGTGTGACACTCACACCCCTCTTCCTGTGGACCCCCACCAAACCATTACCTTTGCTCAGTTCTCAACACTGTCAGTCTTTGAGTGTGGGAGTGGTAAATGGGGTTTTACCCTGGCCTTTTTCAGTATTTCTGATCATGGTTGTATCCTGTCTGACGGATTAAAAGAGCTCTATATGGCTTACATGAATTTTCCATGCGGCCTGTGATGTGGAACTGTTGTGGATAGGGCTTTCCATGGCTGGGAAGAGATGTGTGCCCTTATCCTGTTAGGTGCAGGCAGCCATTTGCTTGCCAAGGGCAAATTGTGCATTCGGTGGCAAGTTGTTGGACTGCTTCTTGACTGGGAGTGAGTTGTGGAGCAGCTTCTCATTCCACCTCCTGCCTTTGCAGAGGGCTGGTCCTTTGCTCTGTTCTCATCTTCTGCCTACCCAGTGTTTTTTCTGTGAGGGTCTTTCAAATCATTATTTTCTTCGCTCCATAAGTATGTCTGGTCTTTACCGTTTCATTTTTGTTGCATTGAAGACTCTCTTCTGGGGCTCTGAGACACCAGCCTGAACTGCTCTGTGCATATTGCATCTTTGCCTGACCTTTCAGTGCTGTATGTGCCCTAAGTGCTGTTCAGCTCTGCTTCCAGATGCAGTGAGTCTCTGTAAGGCAGCAGAGCCAAACCAAGGGACGGAATGCTCAGGCTTTAGCTAATGCAAAGTTAATTGCCATTCTTCATAGAATAACCACTTGAAACGTGATACAATCAACACTGCTGCAAACCTTAGTGGAGAGCTCTCAATTGGCTTTTGCTTGGAAGCTCAGTAATTGCTCTTTTATGGAATGTTCCCCTGTGCTCGTTGCTCGGCAGTTGACATTTTCATGATTCAGATGTACGGCAGCAAACGCTGCTTAATGTTACTCTTGAAAAGAGATGCTCTTAAACTAAAAAGAGTTGGATGTCTTTGCTGTCATGCTAATAATACCACAGGTCATTGCTACTGGAAGAACCTGGAGTTTTATTTTATTCTCTTATCCTCTGTGATGTTAGTGTGTATGAGGCAGTGCGTGTTTTGGCTGGCTTGTATTGCTGCTTTGGTAGCAGTGGCTTCATGAAAAGAGCAAAATAAAAGATAGCATTGGTATCATGAAGGAAATATTTTCTCCAAGGTACTAGAGGGCTAGATAATGCAGATATAATCTTTGCATTTATCAGAGTCTTTCTTGCTGTAATGATGTGTCAGGTTCAGATTTAAGGGTGCCTCTCTCTGGAGAGGGGAATTGGCTTTTTTAATAAACAGTTACAATATCTGACACTGTTTTGTGCTTACCAAGAAAAGATGGTGGAAAGCTTGACAGGTAAGTAGATGCATTTCATGTTAATTGGAGCTGTTTACTATTTGAAAGCCTTCTTCAGTACACAAAACTCCCTTCAAATATAGGTTCTTTTTGGACCTTTAGCAAGAGTTAAATGTCAGATCGAATTAACATCATGACAGTCCTCAGCTAAAGGAAGGTGGACTGGCTACGTGGGAGATGGGAAACAACCTGCAAGTGTCAGCCCATCTCTGGAGGATGCACAGGAAATGCTGTAAAATATTAATAGCTCTCTTAATTGAGTTTAGGTTGTTTTTATCTAATCTGTTCAGCTAACAGGAGTGGAACTAATATATATGCACACTAAATAAATTAGAACTGCATTTACTGAAAAGTGCAACACGTTCTAAGCTATTGGTTCCAGTTAGGAAGTGGTGTTTGACAGGAACCTGTCCTGTATTCATAGAAGCATTGAGAACTTGCAAACTCTGGTCTTAGAGCTGTGAGCCTTGTATTTGGCCATGTAGCCTGGCCCATGGTGGTGTGACATTCTGGCTGCTCTGGTATTTACAGAATAACAACTGCCACGTTCCCAGTTGGTAGTGAATTGGCCTTCTCTGCTCCACCCTCCCATCTGATCTGGGATCGAGCCTCTAATAGATGGCATGTGTTTTCCCTTGGCTGACAAGTATGTAAGTGTGATTCCTGGCACCACAACCGTTCGTGCCCAACAGCCCATCCTTTCCCCTTCAGGAGCAGCTGTATAAGATGCAGCACTGGCAGCAGCAAGTGTATCCTCCTCCCTCCCACTCCCACCCTCAGCGGACGTTCTACCCGCCGCACCCCCAGATGCTTGGCTTTGATCCTCGCTGGATGATGATGCCCTCCTACATGGACCCTCGCATGGCCCAGAGTCGCACCCCCGTGGATTTCTATCCCTCAGCCCTTCACCCTTCAGGTAAGGTGTTCCCAGTGTTTATCTTGGCTGTTGAGTTGGTCCATATCTAGAAATTGCTGTGTGTCACCCATCTTACCTCTGCCCAGACTTTGCATCCTGGCTGGAATCCCTTCTCTAGGGATGAGAAAGTCGCTTGCAGTGGGAGGTGGTGAGGAAACGGAGGTTGAGAGGGAGTTCACGTGCCTGTCCATCCCCTGTGCTGCAGTGGGAGACCTTCCCTATCTGCTTTGTGACCTTAGCAAGTGTGACTGGTCTTGCCCCTTGAAGGAAGGGGTAGTGGGTCCACTGATCTTGCTACTTGAAGGAGAAGGATCAGTTTTGGAGTTACTGTGATCATGTGAAATCTTAATAGACCTCCTTCAGGAAATGTGAAGCTGAAACCCAGTAGTTCCTGAACTGTGTGCTCTTAGCACCTTCCTATCTTGTTACTGATCTCTAGAGGTGTGAATGTAAACATTAGGGTGTATAAATCACTTCCTTGAGATTGTGGTTTGTTTTCACACACCTGTTTGATTCCAAGCCAGTGATGCTGTGTAATGTCTGTGCAGGCTGGGTTCTGAGAACTGTGTCACCTTTTATATTACTCCAGGTGCATTTCCCAGCTGTGCATTTTCCAGGCATTTCCCCTCTACCACAGAGGTTTCCATGGCTGCAGTCAGCTGCTGCCCTAGAAGGAAGTAGAAAGCTAGTGGGTTGTTTAATTCTTCTTGTCTGTGAGATCCTAGTGCTAATGGCACGAACTCTGTCGTGAGCAGGAATTATGAAGCCCATGATTCAGCAGGACTCCATTGGTGGGAGCAGCTGTCGGTCTGAAGATCAGAACTGTCAAGCAGGGCAGGCAGAGAGGAAAACTGCTCCCTTGGATCCTGTGCCAGTGTGGGGCCAGGACAGCTACACATCTCTGCAGAGCAAAGGATACTCCCTGTCACATCAAAAACAGGCTGACAACATGAGCATGGAGGGACTGCATGCCAGGTGAGTGTCCTCATCTCCTGTCCTCATGCATGCTGTGGTGGGAGGTGCTGCCATAAGTCATCTGCTAAAAAGCAGGTGTAGAACTGACCCAAAAGATATCTCTGAACAGGCCCAGGTACTGATCTGGTAGCACTTTTACACTGTTGAGTGTGCTTAAAGACTGAGCTATTCAGAGGTTTTCTGTCTGATGCAGTCAAGGCTGACCAGCTTGGAGCCTGTTTAGTAAGAGAGGCACTTGTCACCTACATGGGAGAGTACAGAAAACAAGTAAAAAATTCTGATACCTTTTAGTTGGTCTCCTAGTTCTTTTTGCTTTCTAAAACAAATTCCGTGTTCTCAGATCTCCACATATGTTGGAGGCTGAATCTTCCTTCATTTTGTAAGTTTGCTGCCCATCTTTAAAAGATAAAGAATTGCTTTCTTTATCATGCATTGATTTGACAAACCAGGCAGTACAGCCTGGGGCCACAGCAGATCTGCCCAGCATTCTGGGATTTATAGGCTCATTTAAAATAAACCTCACTTTATTTATTTGTTTCCATCTCTTGTGCCCAGCCTGAGCCCTTGGAGATGTGCTGTGCTCTGCATTACCTGACTTCCATTTATTTGTTGTTTTCCTTCTCAGGAATGACAGTTACTGTGCTGCTGGAAGGCCAGAGAGTCTGAGCACCCAGCGAGATCTCTTTGAGGAGAGAGGGGAGGAGTATTTGAATGCTTTTGACAAGAAGGCCCACGCAGACTTTGACAGCTGCCTGTCTTCCCAGAGGATAGGCCAGGATCTCCTGTTTCAGCATCAGGAGACCGTGCAGGAAACCTGTCCTGCTGGCAGCCGCCATGGAAACTTGAGGTGTTCACCCCTCGAGCCTGACTTTATCCAGGCAGAGAAGAAACCTGAATATAATGGCTGGGATATCAGCCACCACCAGAAACCTGCGGAGACTGCAGCAGAAGTTGCTGAGGAAGTGCCCAGGGATGAGCAGACGTTCAGTGCTGACCCCTGGAAGAAAGAAGGAGCCAATACCAAACAGGCCACTGAGGAGACATCAGAGTGGGCTCCCGAGAACCGCAACACCAGTGGTCAGCACCAGGAGCAAATGGGGAGGACACGGCGATCCGGCCCCATTAAAAAACCAGTCCTGAAAGCCCTCAAGGTTGAAGAGAAGGAGAAGGAGATGGAGAAGGTTAAACTGGAGGGAGAGGACACCTCACGCCCACTGAAGGAGAAGGCTGCTGTTCAGAAAGTAGAGAATGAGTCAGATGACTCTGCAGCCTTGCTGAACTCCACGCGTTATCTGCTGGATGATAAAGGTTCTTCCCAAACCAGCCTGGCACGAGAGGCTGAGAAATCTCAAGAAGAAGAAGAAGAGGAGGAGGAGGAAGAGAAGCCAGAAAGAACTTGGGAGAACAAACTATGCAGAGAGACCGGTGATCTCCCGCCCACAAAAAGAAACAACTGGATCTTCATTGATGAGGAACAAGCCTTTGGTGGGAGAGGCCAAGGGCGTGGACGAGGGAGAGGCTTCAGAGAGTTCACTTTCAGAGGCCGAGGCACTGTTGTGAGCAGCCGAGGAGTCTACAACAACCAGCGGAGCAGCCGAGGGCGAGGGCTCCGGGAGTTCAACCAGCCAGAGGACTTCCCCAGAGGGAAGCCAAGGCGCCGGATTGCGAGTGAGACGCACAGTGAAGGGTCAGAGTACGAGGAGCTCCCCAAGCGTCGCCGGCAGAGGGGCTCAGAAAACAGCAATGAAGGCTCTGTGCTGGACAGGGAGGACAGTGATCTGAAAAAGGGAGACTTCAAAGAGTCTTGGAGGTCCAACAAAATCTACTCGGATGATCACAGTAGCCTGGATCCTAAGATGAGGGCTCCGAGAGCGTTTGGGAGGTCGCTGCCACCAAGACTGAGCAACTCTGGCTATGGGCGAAGGGGTTTCATGGGTAAGGAGCCCACCCAGTGGCAAGGCAGGAGTGGGGGAGCAGGGTGGCAGGAGTATAGCCACACCTCTCCATCGGACACTTTTGGGAGCAGGCAGCAGTCTGACAGGGACTACATTCAGGATTCTTACAAACACACAGATTCCTTCTCCAGCCGGGTTTTTGATGAGAGTCATCTGGATGACAAAAGGCACTTTTTCCAGGAGGATTACTCAGCAGATCAGGAGAACATAGAGAACAGGCCGTTCAGGAGGCGCCGCCCCCCCCGCCAGGACAAGCCCCCACGCTTCAGGCGCCTCAGGCAAGAGAGGGAATCGGTGGGGCAGTGGAACCCTGAGGAGGGAGGCCCCAACCTGCTGCCCAGCCAGTGGCCTGGCAGACCCAAGCTGAGCGCAGAGAAGAGCAGCATCTCGGGCAGGCGATCTCCTGAGCTGTCCTACCAGAACTCTTCAGACCATGCCAACGAGGAGTGGGAGACGGCATCTGAAAGCAGTGACTTCAGCGAGCGGCGGGAGAGGCGGGATGGAGTCCCAGAGAGTGAAGGCCAGCTGGAAGGTGGCCTCAGCACCGGGAGCTTGGGAGAGAAGAGGGAACTAGCAAAGAGAAGCTTCTCGAGCCAGAGGCCACTGGTGGACAGGCAGAGCCGCAAGGCTGAGCCAGCAGGGTTTGCAGAGCAATCTGTCAGGACTGGTGTAGGAGCAGCTTCCAGATACGAGAGCCAGCAGAACGGGACCCTGATAAAGAGCAAAAGGTAAAGTTGCTTTCTGATCTGTCACCTGATATGCAGATATTGAAGGAGTGGATATACACACCCCGTATGTTTTCTTCTTGCCACTTTTACTTGTGTTCTAATGACAAAACCAAATCCTTTCCCTTTTTTTCTGTGTAGGTCTCCAGAAGAAGGAGGAGGCCTTGGTAACACCAGTGGTGGGAGCAGCCACTCCATTTACAGCTTGGATAGGGGCTCCCATGCTAACTCAGAGAGTGCTGAGGGGCCAGGTAAAAAGCCAGAGAAGGAGCCCAAATCCACTGCGCAAAGAGCAACTGAGAAGGGAGAGGCCTTGTCACAGTTTGAACTGAGTTATGGAAGTGAGTGTCTTCATTAGTATGTTTTTTTAAAGGGGTAATCATTGTGGCTGACCTCAAGGGTGACCGCTTCAATCCAGTGTAATTTTGAATATCAGATTTTTTTCCATTGATTTGCACAAGTAAATTCTAGTGTATCTAAATAGGGAAAATGTGGAAGGTAAAAATGGTGCTAAATTTTAAACAAAACTTTAGCCAGATCTGACAGTGTGTCTCTAATGTTTCTTCCACAGAAAGTTTGGCTTTAGGGAGAATATTTCTCTCTAAGATGTTAATGTGTTTTGGGCTTGAAGTTTATAGAGTGTGAAGGAAGCTGAGAGAGTGGGGGAATTTGAGTCTGAGCTCATGGCAGGGAGGCAAGAAATGAGTATCTCTGAAAAGAGAAATACCACTATCGTGGCTAGTTTTTGAAGCTGCAGTGTTGTTAACTGAACTTGTTTGCTTGTAGCATGGGTCCTCTTTGGAGTGTGCTCTTTAAATTATTGCAATTATAAAGCTTTACATGCACAACACAAGTGCACTATTTTTTCTCCTGTATGCTTTGTTCAGGTACCATCATTGATAATCGGGTGTCAGGCACAGCAGAAGAGAATGAAGTGGGTTCTATGGCAGGTGAAGGCTTCATTGAGGTTCTTACTAAAAAGCAGCGTCGTTTGCTGGAAGAGGAGCGCAGGAAGAAGGAACAGGCTGCTCAGGTGAGGAATGGGAAGCAGGAAAAGTTGGACCTGTTACACTGTTTGGATAGCAGTCAGAGAAACAGGACCTCAAAAAAGTGTTTGGATGAACAGAAAAACACAGTTGGCTAAAGTAGTAAAGATCCTGTCTTAGGCCCCAGAAGCATAGTTAGGCTCTGATGGCAGGGGCTGTTGGTCTGAAAAAGAGGGTTTGATTTCTGACTCTTCTTGGCTTCTGGCAGAATTGTTAATTGGGAGTTAAGGAGGGGTTTCTAGAGTGGTCTTCATTCAAAGCAACTGGGCTCAGTAAGCCAGCTGCTTGCTGTAGTTGATGGGATTTTGGGCAGCATGAACAGTGAGGGACTTCGGCACTCTCACTGTGTTATTGCTATAAAAAAAAAATGCATACTGCTGAAGGCAGCTTTCTTCAGGGCCTTGTTAGACTGGGGGAACCTCCCAGTCTGACACCTGGGCCTTTCCTGTCGCAGGCACCAGCTAAGGCCCGTGTCCTTCAGTCTCGCATTCCTCCTCGGTTTGCTAAGAAGCAGAACAGCCTGTGCTTGGAGCAAAGTGATGTAACAGTGTCTGGAAACAGCCTGGGCACAGAGATCTGGGAGAGCAACAGCCCAGGTAAGTTTGGGTCTGTTTGTTCCAAAGGGTTTCACAGAGCTGGGGAATCCTCTGGGGTGTACAGAAAGGATGGGGTCCATGCTTGAGAGGAGACAGCCCTCTCCTATCTGATGCTGGAAGTGGGAGGGGAGGTAGCAGACATCTGGAGTAGCATCTGTTCTAAGCTGTACTGTTCAGCCATCCTCCTTCTCTGTTGACTGTGTTAGTCTCCTAATCTATTTCTTTTTTGTGTCACATCAAGATTCTACAATACAGCATTTTCTAGCCAGTTGGGCTGGATCTCCTTTAGCTGTTTTCTTAGTTTGCCTTCCTGCATTTTCTCATCTCTAGCCCTGGATAGCTGGTGCCTCCCTTGTTTCTGTCTGTCCTGTCTTTCTCCTGTTGTCATCATGTTCCCTAAGAAATCTCCCTGTTCTCTACCCTCACTCCCCATACCCTGTATTCTCTGCTGCATCATGTCTCAGATGTCTGGGCAACACCAACTTTCTGAGGTGGTTAAAATACCCTTTCTCATGTCTAGAAATGGAAGGTTAATGGTGTAATATGCGCAGTGTACATGGTGTGCTCACAGTTGTTCCGAGCAGCTGAGCCCTGCCCTCCATTCTCTTCCAGCTCTTTCCGTTCAGTCTCCTGGCAGTGATTCCTGGAGCAAGCCTGTAAATACCTTTAATGGCACAGAGTCTGGCACCACTGAGGTAAGTGGCATCTAATGTGCCCTTCAGGTATTGTGTGGATAAAGTATTAATGCAGGTGGCTTTTATGCGTTTCATTGCTCCATCTGTGCTTAGTGACTCTCAGCTCTGCTTGTGCCATTTTAAACTGTCTCTTTGCAGTTATAACTTGAGCTTGATGCTGCTCAAATCTTGACCCCGAGGGCCAAGCGCTGCTTGGTGTTACATGTGGGTATAAATCTGGAGTAACTGTGTGGTAGAGCTATTCCAGGGTTATGCTCATCACTGGATGCAGGCTATGGTTGAGGAGGATGGAATCCCATAGGTCCTGTTTGTGCCTCATGCCTACGAGCAGTGTGTAGCTGTAGGGAGGGCAGAGGAAGGAGGTTCCTGAATGCTTCACCTCTGGAGGCCAAGAGTTCAAATTTGCTGTGGGTCACACATGAAATGAGTTTGGCAGTGCCCTCCTAGTCTCTGTGTGTGACACTTTTTCCTTACTCTGAAGCCATGGCCTGTTTGTTGCATTGGTTCACTGTCTCAGGGGCATGTAGGGCTGAAGCAGCGGCCAAGGGGTGCTGCAGGTCAGGCCCAACTCCCTTGCAGTTTACCAAGAGCGTGATTTGAAAGGGGGACGTGGTCTTGCTGTTTTCTGGGATATTTTTTCTCCTTTGTGGAGCTGGGTCGGAGTCCGGGGCTTTAACACATCTCGTGCTTTGCATAGCAGGGATTTAAAGGCAGCCAGGGGGATAGTGGCATTGACTTGAGCGCGGAGTCTCGGGAATCCTCCGCGACCTCCTCTCAGCGCAGCTCTCCATATGGCACCCTCAAACCAGAGGAGATGAATGGGGCTGGCCTGGTGGACCCAAAGCCTGACTGCCAGAAGGAGCAAGTGCAGAAGCAATCTGATAAAAAGGTAATCTGGATTTGCAGCCAAGCCAGAGCGCAGAGTGAGAGACCTTGTGAAGTGGTTATGTTGTTCTTGATAGCATTTTTTAAGGCTTGAGATGGGGTTATTCAGTCTTTGTGTCTCAGCCTCTCTGCTTTCCTGTTAAGGATTCAGATCAAGGCTCAGGACAGAACAAGGAACACAAGCCCGGACCAATCGGCAACGAACGCTCCCTGAAAAACAGAAAGGGTTCGGAGGGAACGGAACGGCTGGAAGGGAATATTCCCCCTGTTAATGGGGTGGAAATTCACGTGGATTCTGTACTTCCTGTGCCACCCATTGAATTTGGAGTAAATCCTAAAGTGAGGATTGAATTTTAATTTTATCTTCTTGGTGATTTGAGCTTGTTGAGACATGAAAGATGGTTTGAGGCAGAAGGATTATTTAGAGGAAACATCCAGCTGTAGATTTGCCTTAGAACTTCATTGCTGGTACAAACCAGGTACTCAAGGTGTCTTGGGAAACACCACTTGGAAATACTGTCCCAAGGACCAACTGGGGTGGTAACAAAGGTGAGGGGAAAAATTATGGCCATCTGAGCCTCCATGTGCCTCTAGGGGTTGCTTGCTGCTGAGTGCTGAGAAGTGTCTTCTGTTCTCTTCCAGCAAGGCTTTACTGGAAGACAATCTTTAGTTTGTAGTGCCATGATTCAAGATAGAGTCATTAACCATGAGAAGTGGATGGGTGGGCCCATGGACCTGGATTTGAATTTTGTGTGTTTTGCTTTATCAGGATTCTGACTTCAGCTTGCCACCTGGTTCTGCCTCTGGCACTGCAGCTAACCCTGTCACCAAATTGCAGGATGCCTTGGCCAGTAATGTAAGTATTTCTTCTTTTTGGCATTGATTCATTGGAGATGCTCTTTATTTAAGCCTCAGTTGCTTTCAAAGGGAGCAGATGCATTTCTGCAAATTAAAGTTACTGGATCAAACTGATGTTTAAGTGGAAGCTGGTATAATTCAGCATAGAGGGATGTCCTTGCACAGAACCAAACCTTCATTTATTCTGAGAGCAAAATGGATCACAGTTGAATGTGATACTTGACTGCTGCAGTAGCACTGGGGATTGAATCCTTTGAGGTGTAGTTACAGGAGCTGCCAGCTGAGGCTCTGCCAGCCTTGGTGGCTCATGACATCGTCCTAAGAGTTCACAAATATTCACCCTGCACAACTCTCCCCCCAGGCAGCGTTAACGCAGTCCATTCCCATCCTGCGAAGGGATCATCACCTCCAGCGCTGCATCGGCCTGAACCCCATGTCCTTCCCCACTGCAGACCTTACTCTTAAGGTAAGCAAACTGGCATGTGTGCTTGGCCTAGGTGTGGATCTCCGTGGGCAGAGCAGTGAGGGTGGAGAGGTCTTTCCCAGAGTGTTCTGTTAAGTATTGATAAACCTTTAATTAGCTCCTGTGAAAGTTGTGCATATCTGCTATTTGATATGAGTGCAAGGCCCTCTCTTTCAAGTCCTGGATGCTGAAGTCCTTGCTAATTGTAGAAGAAGTGTAATAGAGCTTTCCTACTATTCCAGTAGCTGGGTAGGATGGCTGGTCAGTGATCCTGAGTGACTGATGGTTTAAAGAGGGGGAAACAAAAAAACAAACAAGCCCCACCCAAATGTACAAACAACAGCAACAACAAAAAACCAAATAAACCGGAACACATAACTCTACCATCCCAAACCCAAAAAGCTCAGCAAATACCAAGGGGTTTGAGTGTTTGTGAAGGATGCTTGTCCATTAGAAACTGGTGTGGTACCCCTTGACCTGAGACCTGCCAGCTTTCTGCTGTGACTGGACAACAATGAATTTGAGCTCATAAGTCACAGGAGCAACTCTGGGTTTTGGTATCGTCCTCCCCATTTGAACTGTCTGTAGTTATTGTCCTTCATTTCCGTAGATGGAGTCTGCTCGTAAAGCTTGGGAAAACTCTCCTAGTTTACCAGAACAGAACTCCCCAGGAGGTGCAGGCTCAGGCATCCAGCCTCCTTCCAGTGTTGGAGCTTCCAACGGCGTCAGCTACAGTTCTTTTGGTGGAGTTTCTATGCCTCCCATGCCTGTGGCATCCGTAGCACCTTCTGCATCTATTCCAGGTACCTGCAAACTGCAGCAGCAGCATTTGCATTGTCAGGGTGGTATCTGGGAATCACCCTCTGAACAGAAGAGCTTCCATGTAAAGTAACTAACTGGCTGGTGTTAAATAGGTTCTTAACAATTCAGCCAAGACAGAAAGAGGAACTGTCTCTCCACTTTGAAGAATGTAGAGTGTGACTGGTACAAACTTAGCACAAGGACAACTTACCCTGTGTAGTGGCAAGTCTCTCTGATGTCTCAATAGGTCTTCCTTACCCTTACCCCTCAGTAGAATAGAAGGGAAGAGACCTATGGCTGAGAGACTTCCAACAGTCCCAATATCAGTATCAGCCATTCCTCTGCTTCTTTTGCCATTGAAGGCACAGGTTCTGAGCACCTCCTGCTCTTCATATCTAATAAGAATTGCTTATAGTTCACAGAACTCTGGGAGGTGGGAGGGTGTTGCTGTTCTTGAGTTAAAGGAAAAGGTTAAGCTCAGTCATGTTAGATAGTGTGTATAATTAGGGAGAGCATCTGGGAAGAGGAAACCTACTTGGAATTTCTGACTCCTGGGTCCCAAAGGGCTTCTCATGTGTGCACTGACTTTCTCATGTCTCACTTCAAGAACAGAGTGGAATGTGTAGTGACTTTGTTATTAGCTTCCATTTAGAAAACAGATTGTTCCAAGTCAGGTGGCTTCCCTCCTCACCCACTCTAATCTTGGTTCTAAATCCTGTGGTTCAGATCTGCAGAGAACCACAGGAGTGGCACAGCAGTCACTAACTGGTGCCACCCTTGGGGTGAACACAGCTTTTAGATCTGTTGTGTGAAGGTCTCAAACACCATGTTTGTTTTTTCTGTCCCTCCCAGCTGCAAAGATGAGGTGATTGCAGAGCAGGTTTCTGACATTTAGGAACAGCTTGGAGTGCAGTTCACCAATTCCTGAACTGTTAGTGTCTGACTCTTTTGTGGAGGTGGAAAACCTGGATACTGTGTATTGACTTGCTGAGAGGTTGGAAATAGCCTTGACCTGCAGGTTTCTAGAGTGTGCCTGTATCTCCCCTGTACTTTGAATTTACAGCCTGCCTTCTCTGATGTTCAGGTAACCATATTCCACCCCTGTATCTGGATGGCCACGTGTTTGCAAGTCAGCCCCGCCTGGTCCCGCAGACGATACCTCAGCAGCAAAGCTACCAACAGGTAAGGGAGCAACACAGCTTGCAGATGGTTTTTTGAGGAGTCTTCAGGGTGGCATTTAAGAAATTAGGAGCCATTTATCTGTCTCATAGCCCAGAGGAGCTTGGATGTGGCTCCCTTTAGGTTCCTTGAATGCTGCTTCCCAGTGCATGTCAGAGTTAGGGAAACTGAAGGGAGGGAGTTGAGGAGTTTTCCCCCTTTTGTACCAGTGCCCTTGGACTGGGTTTAACTGAGGCATCTGTGTGAGGTGAAGTGATTTTCAGTAGATTCCACAGCCAGTCAATACTGATGAGTCATTTCACTAGTAAATAGGATGTTGATAGTGTTGGGAGAGCCCCCTTCAAGGTAAGAGTGCAGGCAGGTGAGAGCTGGGATTGTCAGTGCCCATCCTGTGTGTGGAGCATGTTGGTTCCCTCCTATGTCCATCAAATGCTTCCTTCAGGCATCAACCTCTTGGTGCCTCTGCAGTGTTTTCCCTGGCAGAGTGCTGCAGTTGTGTGGAATGATGCAGGGGCTGGGTAAAGGCACAGGGTAGGTAATTTTCAGGCAGATTGACTCATGGAGAAAACTGATGGATTTTTAACAGTCTAGGACAGTTTCTGGCTCCTCTTGTACCTCTTAGTCATACTAATTTCTTCTGCAGGCTGCTGCTGCTCAACAGATTCCCATTTCCCTCCACACATCCTTACAGGCCCAAGCTCAGCTTGGGCTGAGGGGTGGTCTGCCTGTTTCCCAGTCCCAGGAGATGTACAGCTCCATACAGCCCTTCAGGTAACTGCTTTCAGTTTTCGTTTCCTTGTGGGTTGCTCTCTTATGTTCCTGATCTCTGTGTGCATTGATCAGATAATCCACACTCACCTTTTCTTTCCTCTTAGTTGATGTTTCCTTTCACCTGGGCAGTGTTAATAGGGGAGAGCATGAGCATGAGGGTGAAGTATCAGTGCCTTCAGTGCCTCAAAAACCTAAACACTGAGGTTTAAAAAAAAACTTTTTTTTTTTTTTTTTGCTAAGAATTTTGGAATCTTTAATTTCTGATTTTTTTTCTGCTTTGCAAAACTGCTGCAGACTTTAACTGCTACTCCAGAGGTTGTTGTGCAGGATATTGAAACATAAATTTTGGATACTACACAATGTTGTTCTGTTGAATATTCCTGCAACACAAGGACACGGTTGTAAAGTCTTAAAAGTGGAAATAAAAAAACCCTTGTAACTAAAATGGAAAGTGGTATCGCAGCTTATTTCCAAGCTGTCAGTTTAGTAGTCTGAGATCTGATGGCAGGCCAGATTTGTTTTGGCAGGGCGTGTTTGTATAGTCTCCAAAACTTCTCTGCATAATGACTTGAGCATGTATCTCTTCTGCAGGTCTCAGGTGTATATGCACCCCAGTCTGTCTCAGCCCAGCACCATGGTCCTGACAGGAGGCACTGCTCTGAAGCCTCCATACTCTGCCTTCCCAGGCATGCAGCCCTTGGAGGTGGTGAAAACCCAGTCTGGGTCCCCCTATCAGCCCATGAACGGAAGCCAGACACTGGTTTATGAAGGGCAGATAAACCAGGCTGGTATGGGAGCCTCCCAGATGATGGACTCTCAACTCACCCAGGTTAGGAGCAGGGCTGACCAGCCACTCTGTTGTCCAGGCTTTTTCACAGCCACTTGTCTCTGAGAATGGGTTGAAATGGTATTTGTCCTGATTCATGTGTCTGTGTGAACTGAACTCTTCACAAAGAGGCAGAAGATTTCCCTGAGACACTCTGTTCTGTGAACCATTGTTTCAGACCTGCAGCACCTTATTTAATGAGATTCCTGCTAATACCTTGTCTGTCCCTGCTGAGATGTGATTTTGTAAGCTGGGAGTCAAACCTTGCAGTGCTGCCTGTATAGCAGGCCATGGTTGCACTAGTTGTCCTAAAAGTACCTCTTCTGAAAGCCAAATCCCAGTCATCTCCATGTTTAACTCAGCTTCCAGAGTAACTAGGAACTTGTTTTAAAGGCTCATCCGTCTTCTCAGTTCATTTCTTATCCAAGTCTTATTTACAACTTCTGCTGATCTGTTTGGCAGAAACTTAACAAGAATTTCAATGTGTGAAAAGTTTTTCTGAAGCATGGTTCACATAAAGACATTGAATCCTACTGTGAGCTTAACTGTGTTTGTGGACATGTGCTGCGAATTCTGGAGAAGTTTGATTCTTTTATTAAACTCATCTTAACGTTTGTTTTGTGCAACATGTTAAGGTTTATTTTTTGTTTCAGAGGGATTTTTATGTTGTGACTGACGTAAAGAGTTAATCCTGAAAGTAACTTAGGTGAGGAAAATACAGAGAATACTGGCAAACTAAATATTTGAAGAAATGGTCTATCAATCATAAGCGAGTAACTTGATCTCTTTTGCCAGCCTTTGTTTCATATTTATTGATTCCAGAATGTTGTCTTAGAAACTCCCAAATCCAGCAATTGTGAGAAAATCAGAGGGAACAGGAGACAGTCCTGAGCTACATTATTTTTTTAATTACTCTTAATTGCTACCATCATTGGTTTGAAGCTCACTGCAAAACATAGAGCTGAGCTCCCTGTCACTTTTTGGGGATTGAACCCCAGAGAGTGTTTTGGTGTGAAAGTATAGGAGACTTTCTAGTTTGGGCAGCAAAGGTGCAAACAAAATGCGTGACCTGAGCTGTCTGACATTGCCATCGTATCAAGGGAAGATACACCCGTACAGTGACCACGAGGAGGACTGGGAAACTGGGCTCTAGGCAAGGAGGAAAGCCCTGTGTCCAAATGCAGTTATGTTAACTTAATGGCATGTTAAAAGCCCAGCTGATAAGGGTGTTGGCAGCGCTGCCAGAACATCCATTTCAGTGTGAAAGTCCCTCTTTTAGTGATTTGTGCTTATTCTGTGCCAGACTGCACTGCTTGGGAGCTTCCTTTTTGCAGTGCTGTGCTGATTTCAGGGTGTTGGGAGGCAGTGTGTCAGACACAAGACTGTTGCTGCCATTAAGGTAACTGCGTGTCCTTGTCACACAGCTGACAATGCCTGTGCCTGGCTCTCAGCTCCCTCTGCCCCGCTACGGCTCTGGCCAGCAGCCCCTGCTTCTACCACAGTCCATCCAGCTTCCTCAGGGGCAAAACCTGCCTGTGGGAGCTCCCCGAAGAATCCTGCCTCCTGGATCCCAGCCTTCTGTCCTTGCTGCCAGCAGGGAGGTAAGGATTAACTCCTGGTGCTCATCGGGGCATTCAGTAACCCCTTCTCTGTTGAAGTTTTGCTCCTCATTAAGGGGGAGAACGGCTTGTTTGGGATCCTTAAACATCCAAGCCAAGGATTGGTGTTAAACTGAAGGAACCCTTTACCCCACATCTCCAGCCTGCAGGCCAGCAGCTTTCAGGTTTTGCTGCTGGTCACCATTCTGTTTCCAGGGAGCCACATCCTGCCTTGATCCGGTTTGGAGTCTCCAGTTTTATTACATGTTTACACAGGTTTCCCCAGAGTGCTTGAGGGGTGGTGAGCTCCAGACACAGTTGGAATACTGCCCAGATATTTCACTCTGTTGTGAAGCTTGTCCATTTGAGTAGGTATATTAATGTCATGTCTGGTTTGATGGATTCGTATCATAAGTTTGTCTATTATAGGGGAGAGAGAGCATAGTAATTAACTTCCAGGTTCTGTATTTGCTTGTGCTGCTGGCTTGGTGGTTTAATACAGATTATTTCACTTACAAGCCTCACTTTCTTCACCTGAAAAATATTTCTTTTAATGGGCACGATGGGGAGAAGGGCAAAGATTTGGCTTAAGTGTTTATCTGAAGTAACAAGTGAGTTATGAATGCAAAGATGATACTCTCTCTCACTCATTTTCCTCTGTAGTCCTCCCAGATGGAAATGAAAGGGTTTCATTTCTCCGATGGTAAACAGAGTATGTCCTCTGGAGGGTCTGTACCATCACCACATACCTACAGGTGAGATGTTAACACCACTTGGGCTCTGTAGTCAGGATGGGAGAGAAACAGCGTCCCCCTTTGCAGGGATGTGGTTTATGTATCATCCCTGTACAAGATCCACTTGGGTTTTCAGGTGTGGAGTGTGCTTACTGCAGTCCAAATACTTGTAGCAAAATGCACGATCATGACTTCCATTTTGGGTTTGGGCCAGTGTGGGAAGTGCATAAAGTTACTTGTTCACTGAGTCTCAAAGACAGATTGGAATTGGTGCTTTTATGTATTCTTGTGAAGGTGGAAAATTTGAGGGTCATTGAACAAATTTTTTTTGATTTCTAGCATGGTCCTCAAGATAGGAGTGCTCATGTCTAGACATACCAGTCCTTCAGGTCATGGAGGCTTTTGGGACATGCAGTTACTTCATTTTTTTCTCCTACCCAAGCCTTGTGTTGCCTTTTAGAATATGGAGCTCAGTGATCTGCACAGCACAGACCCGTGCCCTGTCTACTGCTGCTTTCTGCTGTCTTTTTTTCTTTCACACATGAATAAGGTTCTCATTCCATTGTAGAATTTACTCCATGAATGTTGTCGACTCTTCGATTTCCAGGCCTAGCTCTGCCAGCCCCAGCGGGAAGCCGTCGGGACCAGCAGTGAGCATGGGCTCTGTGCAAGGACACTACGTACAGCAGGTAGGGTGCTTGAGTTCTCTGTGCAACCAAAAAGTGTCTGCTCTGCTACACTGCCTTGGGCTGCAGAGGAGAGGCAGCAAGGCCTGTGTGCTGAAGCTCAATGTGGGAGCTGTTATTTTACCTGCAGGGAGAGGGGGGTAGGTGAGTGGAGTCCTGGAGTAATGCTGTGTGATTTGAAAGTCAGGAAAGATTAGAGGATTACCTGCTCTACTGTGGAGTTTTTATGGGTTATTTGCATTGCCAAACATGTGAGGTACTTTAAGACTCTTAAATGTGAGGTGTTTTAGGAGCAGATTTGATGTCTTGCGTGAATGATGGTCTGTCTGCCTAGATGTGTCTGTCCTAGCTAATGCTTTGGTTTTGTGTGTCAAAAGGCAAAGCAGCGGGTGGATGATAACAAAGCCAGTCTGGGAGCAGTGAAGCTGCAAGAAACAGCCTCCACAAGCCAGATGAAGCCAGTGCGCACAGGAGCGATCAAACCTCAGGCAGTCAAAGTGGAGGAGAGCAAGGCCTAGGAGCACCTCTGATGCCCAGCTGGTCCTGCTGCCTGAGAGGCCCTGCAGCTTAGACTGGACCCCACTGGATCTCCTGAAAATCTCACCAGATCTATCCCCACCCCACACTGACTGACTACAGCGACATCATTCAAGCCCCTCTCCCAACAAAGCAGTTTGAAACAGTGGATATGACATTGACCTGCTTGCTTTAAAACAAACCAATCATGTGACTTTTAAGTGGCTTTAGCCATTTTTTTTTTTTTATTTCCCCCTCCCCATGCCCCATCCACAGGTAGCTGTGATTGCTCACTTGGCAAAGCCCATCCTTCTCCTTCCCTACTTCTGTCTCAGCAGAGTGGCAACTGGGGGAGAGGGGTTAGTTTGAGGTTTTTCATTTTAAAGGCAGCTGAGGTTTTTACAAAAAAGCTGTATCTTTGTTTATAGCAGAACTTTTATATGTTCTCTCATTCCCCCCCCTTCTTTCTGCTTTCCTCATTCCTTTCAGAAAAGAATTCCCTTCAGCTAAAATGATGTTCTGACAAAACTCTGCTTAGTTTTGTATATGGTTCTGTGCTACGTTGAGAGTTTGAGTTTGTTTGGGTGTATTTCCCCAGATGATTTAGCCTTTGACTATTTGATTAAAAAAACAGGACAGTTATGGCATTTGTTAATTTTTCAGTATTTTTGTTTTAAGCTAGAAGCAGTGCTTGCATTAGGAGTAAATGTGTACTAAAGGCATATAGTAGATCAATGCATCAATCCTGAAACTTGCACCATTTCAATGTAGTTTTGGGGTGTCTTGTACACAACAAAATGTGGCATTTTCATTTTAAGGAAAAAAGCCAAACAAACCACCAAATTTCTGTTGCAAGTTCATCTGGATCTAGGTGTTTGGTTTTCCCTTTTTGTGGGTTTGGGATTTTTTTTAGTGACTGCCAAACACACACACTAAAATGTAAGTCATAGATTTACGAAATATAAAATTTGTTAAGGAAAAAAAAATTCTCACAGCACATGGGTCAGAAGAGTTGGCTAAAGCCAACGGGTCTGTTTGGACTACTTTTTGTAGTTGTGATGCTCGAATTCTTCGTGTCTCCTGCGACTTGTTCTATATTGTGTTCATCCCTCGGGGCTGTTCTCCTAAGCTTTGCTCTTCTCCCTTTTCCCCGAGTCTTGCTTTCCATTCCTCTAACTCATGGCTTTCTGCAAAATTTGCCTAGAAGCACGTTGGTAAGAGAGCCCCTCTGCAAGGCAGCCATTTTAGCACATTTGGAACCTCCTTTTTTTGTGTTGGAAGTACTTGGTTACAGAGGCAGTTTGGAATCATCCTTCTACTCCTTCCCCGGGTGAACAGCAAAAGGTTCTTTACTCCTGAGGCATATAGTGTGTGTACAGCATTGTCACCTCACCACTCCTCTCCAGTATTTGATGATCTGCAAAAGGAAGATCCCAGTGGGAGAGGTTGGGTTTTATTTCTCTGGCTGTTTGGTTTTGGTTTGTGTGTATGTGTGTGTGTGGCATGTGTGTACGTAGATCTTTTAGGATGGACTTAACAAGTCCCTGAAAGGGCTTGGAGTCCTTCACCTGACGGTAGTCTTAAGTAAAAACTACTTTCAGCTAACTTGGTTTGTGTTGTTTTAGCTTTTTCAAAATGTAAAGTAGGCTGGTCACTCTAAAGTGAGGGACAGAACCATTTTTGGAGGTGATCGCTTGCTCATGGGCTGTGCATTGGCCTCTGCTGGGTGGCAGAAAGTCATTTGGTGGTGGTTCCAAAGAAGATATTTTGAACAAAGAATGTATTTGGGAAGGGATCTGAAAGGTTGTTCTTGTTTCTTCATTTGCTTTCCCCTCCCCCCCCCCCTTTTCTGGAAAAGATCCTTTGTAACTTTCTAAGGACGCATTTGAAGTTTTAAGCTAGGCATAAATATGATTTTTATACAGTAGCTTTAAAGAGCTTAGAAACCTAAACTAACTTAGACATAGTAATGTCCCCTCTTCACAGGTGTCCCCATTGATCATGGCAGAGAACCCGAAGGGAAAGGGATAGGATGGTACTTTAAGAAAAAAATAAAAGCTCTTTTTTCTTAGGTTTTATGGTTTTTTAATTTCAGAGCAGAGTGTGCCAGCATCTCTCTAGCATCCTCCTTAAAGTACAGGGTTTGAGATTTAGCGACAAATATTCCCCCGACCTTCAGACATCTCCCAGACCTGCATCCTCATCTGCTAGTCCTGCTCCCAACGTTTTCCAAAGATTGCACCACCAGTAAGTCATCCCACCCTCCTTTCTATTTTCTCCCTTGAAATATCATGAACAACAGAATTGTCTGTGGTTTTTTTTTAATTATCCTTCTGCCCAGCTGGCCCTAGCTAATATCAGCCCAGAATCTAACTGTAATGGCTAAAGAGACTTACCTGAGCCCCCCTCTTCTCATCTCTTCCCTCCCCTAGACACACTACTTCAGCTTTACAAAGACACTAACCTCTTTCCTCCCACCTGTATGACTTTGGAGTGGTCAGACACTTCGGGAGAAACTGGGTTACTGCTAGATCCAAGTTACTGCAGTCCCTCTGGTGTAAATGCCATCAGAACTACAATACTTCCTGTTGGAAAAGGTCACCCTTCTTTCTCTTTTAACCCCTCCATTCCTTCCCCCCAACAGAATAAAACACTAGAATTTATTTATACGTATTTGATGTTGTAGGTCTAGGTGAAAAAGTAATTGTTTCACTGCTCTATTTATATATTATGTCTGAATTATTCTGTGCAGGAAAGGCCAAGAAATGCATGTGAGCTTCATTCCATTCCTCACCTTTGCGTGACTGTCAGCTGCAGTTGGCAAGACTCTCTCTCACTTTAGTGGAGTTTTGTGTGATGGAAAGCGGTTTTAGAGCCCAAATTTCTACGGTGCAATATCCTTCTCTGGCATATATATTTTTGTTTGTTTGTTTAAAGCTAGTCCAAGGTTAGTGCAGTTTGTGGTGCTCTGGAGTCAAAAGGAAAAGCCTCTGATTCTCAAGGAACGGTAATGCCAAGGGTGCTGGTACGCTGATACAAATCCAGCTTGGGGAGGAGGAGAGTGGAGATGCACAGAATGTGTTGATGCAGTTGCAGAGGGTCCTTCTGCTTGAAGGGTTTGGGCCCTGATTTATTCCTTTGTGAGTTGCTTTATGACTGGAAATCAGCTACCAAATTGCAGGCTCCTTGTGCTCGGGAAGGTACAGAGTGCAGCGGGAGGGAGAGGTGGAATCCACCTTCTCAGCAACAGTGGGTGAAGCAGAAATATTCAGAGGCTGACTTTGCTGCTGCGTGTTCAGCAGAAGGTCCGAAGCACATGTGTGATCTGTTCTTTCACTCAGTGATTCGTGGCCAGCAGCTACACTCAGTGCTGCTTTCCTCACCTCACCAACACCTCAGCTGCTGTTGGCTCTTAATTCAATAACAAATAAATATTGAAGTTGTGGGGGGAGGCAGGGAAAAAAAAAAGGCACTCCAGTTTATTTTTAAATGACGAGTGGAAGCAGCACAGTCACCAGTGACACCGGTCTTGCTGTTGATGTCCCATCACTTGCTCCTGGCTGTGCCAGCTGTGCAGTGTCAGCACCTCTGGATGTGTTTGCTGCCCGTTGCCCTCCCTGTGCGTGTTGTGCTCACGCAGAGGCACTCACT
The DNA here is from genome assembly GCF_003984885.1 of Neopelma chrysocephalum. Taxonomy (NCBI): domain Eukaryota; kingdom Metazoa; phylum Chordata; class Aves; order Passeriformes; family Pipridae; genus Neopelma; species Neopelma chrysocephalum. The sequence continues at coordinate 5,804,149 of NW_020897735.1, forward strand.
CCATCAGGACCTTCCTTGCAGGAATGCTGCAAAGCTTCAAGCTGCCCTGTGGTTCCTGTGTATTTATAGATCTAAAAATGAGCTGAGCAGTTTTGCTGTGTCTCACCTGGCTCCTCCATTCACTTTGCAGCCAGACCCCTGCATGCCAGGATCTCCTTCTGTTGCTTTTTGTTAACCCTCCCTGGTTAAGCACAGATTAATTCTTTGTACCACGGGTTATATTTGACTCAGCAGCCCAGTTTACTCATAAGAAAGTTGCATTTGGGAATAAGTGTAATTAATTTACAGGAGGTGCTTAGTTGTGGCCCATGGGCGCAGCAGGTGTGATTTGCTGAAGCGGTGTAACTGGAGAGGCAGCAGAGTCTGGCTGGTTTTTGTTGTTTATTTTAACCCAAAGACCACCAGGTTTTTCCCAGCGGCCACAGACACTCCCTTGGGTTTAATGGCTTGTCCTGGCTGCTCCAGATGTCCTTGACTGTCCCCCCAGGAATCACAGCTGCAGCAGTGAGGCGCTCACCCTTTAGCATGTCTCGAGGCGTTGTCCTTAGCTGGAATCCTCCCTCTGGTTCTGTATAAATTGCATTTGTTGTTTCTCAAGGGGATATTGTCCTCCTTAAAGCTTTTAACCTCATGACCTGTATAGTAAATTTTTTTTGGCCTTTCCTCTCTTTGTCTTTTCATGTAGACCAGATATTTGAAAGGGCAGACGATGGATAATTGTGTAACGTGCAACCTGTTTATATTTTTTGGAAACTTTTACTCGGACCGGAATTCGAATCACGGAATCACCAGGCCAGTTGCGGCACACTCTTTATTGCCCTTCTCCTCGTTTCAGTACCTATTGTTTCTCCTTTCAAATATGTGATTGTATTAGCTCTTTCCATATGAAAGAATTCTCCTTATTTAAATAAAAAAAAAATTAAAAAAAATAAAGCAGGTTATGCTTTTCTCAAAAAAATCCCCAGTCCCTCGTCTCATTGTTTTCGTTAGAATTTCTTCACAGAAGGAAGGGGTGATTGGACAGTGGGAGGGGCTGCTCAGGGGCAGAGTGGAACCACTATCGCTGAGAGTGTTTAATGAGAGTGTTTAAGGAACGCCTGGACATGGCACTGAGTGCTCTGGTCTAGTTGACAGCAGGGTGTTGGGTCATACGTTGGACTTAATTCCAACCTAATTGATTCTGTTAGATACTTGGGGGGGTTTTAGCTTGAATGAATGGAGGTGGCCACAGCACTGGTATCCCAGTCACGGCTCTAGGTCCCCGCCAGGGCGGGCCCTGGGCCCGGCCGCCATATGCGGGACGTTGCCATGGCAACATATCCGGGACTTACCTTGGCCCCGCCCCCGCGGGTGCCACGTGAGTTTGACGTCACGTCCGGCACTGCCAGGTAGGGGGCGGGAGGAGCGCAGCGCGCGAGGTGGCCACGCCCCCCGGCGCGAGGGGGGCCCTGAGGGGTGGGGGGGATCGTCCCGGTGCTGGTCCTGATCCCGGTCCCGATCCCAGTCCTAGTCCCGGTCCCTGTCGTCTTCCCGGTCCTGGTCTTGGTCTTGGTCCAGGTCCACGTTCTCGTCCCGGTCCTGGTCCCGGTCCCGATCTTGGTCCTAGTCCCAGTCCTGGTCCTCATCCTGGTCCTTGTCTCACTCCTGATCCCGGTCCCTGACCTGATCCTGAATGGTGATCCCGATCCCTGTCCCGGCACTGTGGTGCCGCTGGTCCCGCGGCCCCCTCACGTCAGGGCCTGGGAGGGGGGTTCGTGCCTCCTCTGCCCCCCCGACTCGGAACGGGGGGTGGGTTGCCCCAGGGTGGGAGGCCTGGCGGCGGGTCCTCTGCCCCCAAAAAACCCTCCAGGAAGGGTCTAGGGCTGGGCACAGCCTGGGTGGTGGGTCCTGGTGACCCTCTAAGAGTGAGGTGTGGGGTCAGTCAGTCCTGCTGCCCCCCAGGGAGCTCCTGAGAGGGGACAAGGCTGGGCTGAGGGGTCAGTGGTGCTGCTCCCCCCTGAAAAGGGGGTGCAGTGCCTGGTAGAGGGGCTGGTGGTGCCCTGAGGAGGAGCACGAGGTGGTGCTGCACACCTGCCCCGGGGCCAGGGCCGGCCTGTGCCGCAGGGATCAGCACAGTCCTGGCCATCGTGTGCTCCCAGGGAATCTGTGAGGTGGTGACAGAGAACAGGTGGGAGCACAGCTCTGCCAGGGGCCCCTGAAAAAGTCCGTTCTCTGTGTTTGATAGGCAGAGAGAAACCAGGCCAGTGGCACTGCTCTGGAGGGTGGTGATGTGGTCACATCTCGCTTTGTTCTGCCCTGATCAAAGCCACGCAGATGGATTTGTTCTGGTAACTTTCCGTTGTGTTGAGGTGAGTGAGGAGACACAGCACTGATTCCCTGCTATTTTCTGACCTAGCTTTCAGCAGTTCTGCTTCCTACAGCACCTACATCTGTGCTCCAGTAAGCAGCTTTTTAAAGCAGAGGGTGTTCGTGGGTTCTGCTTGTCCCCTTCCCCACCTGCAAAGAAATACCTCTGTTTGCAAGGAAATAACTATTTTTTTAAAGCTACTTGAGATCTAAAAAGCTCAGGTACTGAGCTCACCTGGTGCCTGAGCACCTGGTTTGTCCATCACTAACATCAGAATTTGGGTTGGGAGCTTTGCTTTGTACAAAGCAGAATATAGGCTGGAATTAAGCTGTTGTGTTCCTGCAGAACCAGCGGAAGAATAAGCAAGGTTTCCAGCTTAGGACTGCAGGCAGAAGCAGGGGAGATGAAAAATGTGTCAGTTTAGTAATTTGATTTTTGCAGTTACTCCTGCAGATCCAACAGAAACACACAAATTTGGGGAGCAAGAGAACTTTGGGAAATGAGTTACCATGAGCTACTTGTAGCAGAAATTGGAGTGATGCTTTCTGTTAAGTGGTGTTCAGCTCACTGTGAGCCAAAGGGTGATGATCACTGCTCTTCTCTTCTGCTCCCGAGGTTTGGACACACCTTTGACAGGATGTTGGGGTTTCTGAAGGAGCCTGTTGTGGTCACTGCAGAGATCAACGTGAACCTCGTGGCCCTGACTGTGATGGGATTAATAACTCGCCTTTGGGGGCTCTGTTATCCACGGGCTGTGGTGTGAGTAGAAGATTTATTTTCTGCTTGAATGACACAGGCTTGTTTTTTAAGCCTTTACAAGTAAGAATGCAGGAGCAGAAGAGCAGAGCTTGACTGATGTCAGCCTCTGTAAATCACAGAATCACAGAATGGTTTGGGTTGGAAGGGACCTTAAAGCTCGTCTCATTCCAACCCCCTGCCATGGGCAGGGACACCTTCCACTAGCCCAGGTTGCTCCAAGCCCCATCCAACCTGGCCTTGGGCACTTCCAGGGATGGGGCAGCCACAGCTTCTCTGGGCAACCTGTACCAGGGCCTCACCACCCTCACAGGGAAGAATTTCTTCCTGATATCTAATCTAAAGCTACTCCCTGTCAGTGTGAAGCCATTCCCCTTGTCCTGTCACTCCAGGCCCTTGTAGTCTCTCTCCATCTTTCCTGTAGGCTCCCTTCAGGTACTGGGAGGCCACAATTAGGTCACCCCTGTCCCTTCTCTTTTCCAGGATGAACAATCCCAATACAGTGATAGTGTTTCCCTAATCCAACTTCCCAAGGGGAAGGTAAAGGTGCAAAACCTCAGTGCTTCGTTCACTTTCTGCCAACAAGTCAGTGTTTGCTTTCCTAGTGTCCCTGCAGGATAATTCCAGTTAGATTTGACATATTTCTGCCTTTTGTGTTTCAGTTTTGATGAAGTTTATTATGGCCAATTCGTGTCACTCTACATGAAGAGGATCTTCTTTGTGGATGACAGTGGCCCACCTTTTGGCCACATGCTGCTGGCCTTGGGAGGTAGGGTCTCCTGGAATTGGGAAGTGCCTGTTGCCTGTTGCTGTGGGAGACAGAAGTGCTGGTTAAAAATGAGTTGTCAGATCCAGTTACTGGGGAAAAGCACAAGGCAGATGAGATTTTGATGTAGAGAGAAGTGGGTTTTCTGTTATGTTGTGTTGTTAGGAGGCTGTTGTATGAGTAGAGTGGAGGTGATGGATCCATGTATCCATTACCTCACTGTTATCCAATCCTTTGGATAAAGAGAAGGGGTGAGATGAGAACTGCTGGAGACAAGACATAGACAACAAACAGACTCTCAGGCCTGAGTTCCTTTCTGTAGCTGAGATATGCACAACATGAAAGTGTCTGTATGGGATGGGGAGATTAAATATATATCTGACTTTGTCACTGAGAATCTGTCGTTCCCAATTTATATTCTTTGTGCCTCAAGCACTGCTGCAGGCAGATCACTATCAAAGAGGGGATTTTTTTTTTGGGAAAGGGAACCCTCATGCCTGGAAAAGCTGTGTGTTTGGGAAATGGTTCCCAATTTAGCAGCAGTTTTTGTACTTGTTTTGAGACTGGAAGTTCTGAATTGTTGCTTATGTTGTAGGTTACTTAGGAGGATTTGATGGAAACTTCTTATGGAACAGGATTGGAGCTGGTAAGAGCTGTTTTTAATTGACCCATTCTTTTGAGAAAAGCAGAATTTCAGGGGCTGACAGATTCCTTTTGCCTGACTAGTGAAAATAACACTTTACCTGACACCTTCCCTTCTCCTTTTCAATAAGTCTTCTGCAGGTCTCAAACAGAAATACAAGGCACTGTGATTCCAGATTTTTTTAATTCAGCTAAAACAGCTTAAGCAGTACAAGATGGACAATAAATTAGCACAAGTCAGCATTAGATTCAACAACTAAGGAGTTCTGTAGTGGTCTGTGCTCTCTGCAGTTATGTTTCCAGTCGATCATTGCTGTTGTCTCCTGTTCCAGAATACACCATGAACGTTCCTGTGTGGTCCCTGCGGCTCCTGCCAGCCCTGGCTGGTGCTCTCTGTGTGCCTTTAGCCTACCAGATCCTGGTGGAGCTGCACTTCTCCCACTGTGCTGCACTTGGAGCTGCTCTTCTGATCCTCTTAGGTGAGATTATTCCACTGAGACCCATTCTTCATACATGGGGATGAGCCCCTTTTCCCCTCAGGGATTTTTAGGGTGCGCAGAAGGCTGGAGTAGTATCTCCCCACAGAATACTGACAAGATATCAGAGCCCACATTCATGCTTGGCCTGTGTCAGTCTGTGCTGAGCTCCCTGGCCCTCTCTATCCTCACAGCTCTGCAGGCTGCCCTTCTGGGCTTTATACAAGTTCACTTCAGTACTAAGCAAAGTGAGCAGCCTTAACAGCCTCACAGAAAACCACATTTCTTGTATCCAAGGAGGCCTGTACTCCCTCCCTCAGAGGTTTACAGGATGAGTTGCAACATATTGGTTTTTAACAGCAGGACAACCCTGCTCTCAGTCAGAGCTCATCTAATTTCTTCATCTGCAAACTGCAGCAAACCAGCCTGTGTCCTTAGCACTGTGGTTTGACTCTGTTCTGGTGTGTTCAGCTCAGTTCATTTTGTTTCTCTGAGGGGCTGCTGGCAGCTGCCTGAAAGGGCAAGAGCCTCTCAGCAGCCCTTTAGCAGCCTGATAAGAGAAACCTCTCCTAGCTACCGACTGCTCTGATTCTGGCTCCTTGCAGCTCCCTGTCTGTCTTGCAGATTTGTTGTTGTGCTCATTGCCCTGACTCTGCCTTGAGAAGCACCTCTCTGGATTTACCAGCATTGATTTTCTTTGCCTTTGTAGGAAGCACAGCAGCTTTATCTGCCTCCTGCCAGAGTTTACTGCTTGCTCACCTCTTTGTCTTGGAGACAGTTATGGCTGTGTGCTTTGCTCCTGCTGGAAGGTTTTAGTCCCTTATAAACCCAGCACCTCCCCACTACAGCCAGTAGGAATTGGCTGTCCCTAAAGGGCAGGTCCTTCTGTTGGATAACAGTGCAACTGTCTGAGGTAGCACTTGCCTGTAGATAAATTTCTCTAATTTTGTGTCTGTCTCTCTTTTCCCACAGAGAACTCTCTGATCACTCAGTCAAGGTTCATGCTCCTGGAATCAATATTGATTTTTTTTATCCTACTTGCAGTTTTATCCTACCTGAAGTTCTACAATTTGCAGAGGCACAGGTAAAGCTGGATTGTCTCCCATCCTTTTGGATATTCTTGTGGTGACTTTTTTGGTCACAGACTGTGGGGTTTTTTTCTATAAATCATTTCACCATTGTGTAGTTGACTTCATCTGTCTGTAAAACCCAGTGCTTTGCTGCTCCAGAAGTTTTCTCAGCAGCATTAAAGACTGTTTTAACTGTTAGCAAGGTTGTCTTTTTTTTTATTTTACAGTAGAAGTAAAATCCTTTGGGAGCACTTCTTTGCCCACCCACATTTTTTATTGGAAGGTTTCCTTCTGTGCACATAAACACTAAAGATAACAGGTCCCTTAAAGCTCCTTTATTACTGTTTACATGCATTGAATTTAGAGATACTTGTCTTTTTTGTTCTCTGATCCTTGCAGAGGATAAAGTAATATTTAGTGCAGTAAAATTATCTTTAAACCAAACTCAGCAAGTGATTTAATACATTTATCTTTAAGATCCTTCTCTGGAAGCTGGTGGTTTTGGCTCCTGCTGACTGGAGTAGCCTGTTCATGTGCAGTTGGGTAAGTGATGATGTCTTACTTGGACTTTAATGCCTCCTGTTCAAGGGAAAGTTTAAATATTTATATCTTATGTTAGGTAGTTGTGTAGTTTTTAACCTTGTTCATTTTTTATGCACTTTCTTCTCAGAGTGAAATACATGGGCCTGTTTACCTATATGCTGCTCTTGGCCATTGCAGGGCTGCACTTCTGGCACATGATAGGAGACCAGACCTTGTCAAATGTAGGTACTGCAACATGCAGAATATACTATGTGTAACTTCTCAGTGCAGGAACCAGCCAGGGGCCCACAGATAACAATGCTGTCTGTAGCTGGGTTTTCTGCTAAAATTCCTTGTAGGGAAACCCTCCTTTCAAAGAATAGTTCCCAGCTTATTTGCTGGGGAAGATGGAGTTAAATTTAAGAGACACACGTGTGTGTGTGACTGGCTTTTCTGCTGTTTTCCATGTCTTGGTGATGTGTGACTCAAAACCTACATTGTCTCACATACCTTTTGCTAGCTGCAGTTCACATCCTCAGTGGAAGTTATCCAGTTGTCCACAAAGTTACAGCTGAATGAGGGGGGTGGGGGAAACCTAGAAAAGACAAACAAAACAAGCCAAGTGCACTGTTATTTTTAATATTTTTCATATCTGGAGGATGAAACCAGTGAGTTTTCCCTGTTCCCCCAGGTTTCCTTGCTGTGCCATTTTCTAGCCCGGGGACTGGCCCTCATCCTCATCCCAGTGATGATGTACCTGTCCTTCTTCTATGTCCACTTGGCTCTGCTCTATCGCTCTGGGCCTCACGACCAGATCATGACAAGTGCTTTCCAAGCCAGCTTAGAGGTAAAGGAAATGTGGCCATAGAACTGATTTATTAGGGAGAAAAAGGGGAAAGCTGTCTTATGTTCACTATTAGAAGAAAGGTGTGCAATCCTGTTCCCTTGATCCTGCATATTTGTTCCTTTTGTGTCATTTAACCACTTTGTTGCTGTAGTACTGCTTTAAGATGAAGCAATGATGACTGAAGTCCTAATAACAGATGAAAAGCTTTCCCCATTGAACCAAGAACAGTATTTTCACTCTTCTGCAGAAGGTTTGTCCCTTCTTACAGGAAACTCCACAGAAGTAGATACAGTACTGAACTCTTGAGTGGTGACACGGTATACTACAGGATAACAGTGTGATTTTCTATAGAAGAGTGCTTAGTCTGTCCTTTAGAACAGCATAGCTTTAGGGATATTCTCTGAGACCCTGTAGTCCTTTAGGCATTGGTGTATTTTCTGTCTTCTGAATATGGTGTTGCAAGACTTAATTTTTGTAGGTAAAACCAAATGAGAAGGCACTGTGCTAAGGTCTGCTGTGTTAAAGCGACAGGTGACTCATAATAGAATTTAAACAGCCTCTGGATTGTTTCTTCTTCTTTCTACTCATCCTGTCCTTACCCTTCTCAGGGTGGGCTGGCTCGGATCACTCAGGGCCAGCCCTTAGAGGTGGCCTACGGCTCTCAGATCACCCTGCGGAACGTGCTGGGCAAGCCCATGCAGTGTTGGCTCCACTCTCACACGAACACTTATCCCATCAGGTGAGGAATCCGGGTGAAGGTATGCTCTGGTGCTTCACCTGCCAGTCCAAGTATCGTGGTTTGTGTCCTAGCAATGTCTTCATTAATCCTTTAGATTTCCTGTGCTCTGTAGGAAGGAGCCAATGATCTGGTGCTGCTTTGTATTGCTGGTGAGCACAGAAAGGTACCCTTACACTTCTGTGGGGTTTTTAACTCTCTGTGCAGGTATGAGAATGGCCGAGGGAGTTCCCATCAACAGCAGGTGACCTGCTATCCCTTCAAAGATGTGAACAACTGGTGGATTGTCAAAGATCCTGGAATGTGAGTATGTAAGAGATTTCAATGCAAGCTACATGCTTCCAGAACCTACCCAGGGCATACCTTGGCTTGGACATAACTCTTCTCTGCTTATGGGTGGAGAGGCCATGTGTGATCTGAGTAAGTGATTGCAGCTGCAGAGTTGGTAAAGGCAGCTCCTTGCAGGATCCTCCTCAATGTGGTAAAAGCATTGAGGACTCTGAAATCCTGCCTGAACTGCTCCTGCCAGAACGTGGGCTGTGCTGTGCACAAGGGAAACTTGAAAGACTCACAGGACCAGTGTAAATTCTTCAGGTGCTTCGCATGAAAGGGGAGTTCTGCTTTTTGAAGTGTGTGAGCCATGGCATTAGAGTGTCTTGGTGAGTTTTATCAAACTTGAAGGAGTCTCAGAAGAGAGTAGAAATCACTTTTGCAAAATGAGTAGTTCTTTGTATTAGAAGTGTTGGATGAGCTTAGAATCTGCTACATGGGGAGGGATTCCAAGTGGTGCCTGTACCTGAGAGGCCTGGTTTGTGCTGAAGTGTTTTGCCACTGTCACTGTCAGTGCAGAGCAGGACTCTTTGTTCTTGTTTTGCCATTAAAAGCCCTTGAGTGATATAATTTCATATCGATCAAAAGGTTGCTTTTGTAGGTTTCTTATATTGCTCTGGGAACTGTATAAAGAGTCCTCCTAGAAGGGCTGTGTGTCATTATAAATCATATCTATGTTGGGAAAGTTTGTCCATGGTGCAAACCTTTCAAGTAGGGACTCTACGAGAAGTACAGAAACCTAATATATCCTTAAAATTCTTCAAACTCAAGACTCCTACAAATAGGTGCAAAGTCCTTCTATAAAACAGCAAAATACAGGCAGCAGTTTGGTGAACTGCACTGTTCCCCCTTGCCATGGCCCTGTCCAGAAGGAAGATGAGAGTTTGCTCTGCATGGTGGAGGAAGCCATTGATCTCTCTTATAATTCTGCCAAAGTGGCATCAGCTGTAGTACAGCACTTGTGAGACTCACTGAAGCACTCATGTGTTCCACAGAAGCCACCAAACAGCTGTGGGATGGGAATAACCTTAATTCACTCCTGACTGACCTGGATTCAGACCACTGACCTAATGCCTGCGGTGTCAGTATCCCATTACTGGTCCTCTGACTCACTGTGCCCTTAACTCACCTTTCCCTTGACGAGCTTTGTTTCCGTTCTGGTGTAATCTATATATTGCTTTAATTTCTCATCTTCCTGCTTAAATATCTGTCCCTGCCTGCAGCTTCTTGACCTGACAGTTTGGTCACGACAAGGTTGTGTTATATATAAAGATATATCAAATTTAACCATTTCCTCTTGGGTATCACTTCACCAGGCAGCAGCTGGTGGTGAGTAACCCCCCCCGGCCCGTCAGGCACGGACACATTGTGCAGCTGGTCCACGGCATCACAACCCGCTACCTCAACACGTAAGTCCCTTCCTCTTCCTCTGCTCTGCCAGTCCTGCCTCACTCTGCTGTGCTGTCTCTCAGAATAACCCTTCAGGGGATGAAGCACAGTGACCTTGCATTCAGATGTGCCATAAACTGCCTGTTTCTCATGGATCGACAGTGGGGCAAGGAGGGGCCTCGTGTGGTTAGTTCCACAAGCCATCCCTGTGGCCCAGAGGGAGGATGCTCTGTGCTTATTTATTTTTTGCAGCTGACTTGGCAGTGGGATTTGATCTTAATCACAAATTGCTCAGTGGCTGTTCACTGTTTCTGGCCCTCTCTATGAGGGACCAGTGATGGTTTTTTCCGTGTTCACATTTCATGGTAGTTCTGCAGATTCCTAAATAGAGTCCCCTCCGTGAGCCTTCATCCTTCACTGTCCCCCTCCAGGCAGGTGCAGCGATTTAATATTTTGTGTAACTTAACCCAGAGACAACTCAATTGATTTTGTTGGCATACTCCTGCATGAAGTATGTGCTCTGGAAGTTAGGAGGATGTCTTGGAGAATCCAGTGTGCTGTGGCTCATTGCCACAGATTCTTGCCTGTGTTGAAAGCCTGCAGTATGAAATTGCCTCCTGACTGCTTCCCAAAGGGCATCTGCTTGAATATCACTCAGATTAGGAAGGGGGCTGCTCTGAACTTGGGTTTTGCCATGTCCCTTCCAAACCTAATTTGTTCATTATTGGAAAGCCCAGTGAACAGCGTCTCTGTTTGTCACAATCAGTGCTTGTTCTTCAGCCTGGCATCGCAGGCATCTGCATTGGCTTCCTCTGAGCCTGTTCCTGGCAGCTCTGGGTTTTGGGGAGTGCTCTCTCTCAGAGTAAACAGTGCAATCTGTGTAAGAGAGTTACTTTTCACTTTATTACTGAATCCAGTCTAAACCAATCCCATATGGTTTTGCTTTTTATATGAATTTGGGAAATGGTGGTGGAGGATCTTATTTTACTTGTCTTTTAGGCATGATGTTGCTGCCCCTCTGAGCCCCCACTCCCAGGAAGTTTCCTGCTATATTGATTATAACATCTCCATGCCAGCACAGAACCTCTGGAGAGTGGTGAGTGGTCAAAGGGAGGGGAGGAGCTGATCATGCTCCAGCAGAAACAGCTGGGACAACATGACAATCCAAAGCCATGTTTCTGTTGTAGGAGATTGTAAATCGGGAGTCTGACACAGATGTGTGGAAGACAATTCTGTCAGAAGTGAGGTTTGTTCATGTCAACACCTCTGCAGTGCTGAAGGTAAGTGGGCTTATGTTTATGTGCTACAGCTTTTGTTTCATGCAGTGCTTGTATTCTCACACACTTCTCATCTCTCTGCTCCCAAATAACCAAATGACTATAAAAATAACCAAATAAGTAAATAAAAGGAAACAATACACTTGCTCAGTGTGACAGAAAAACAGCATGTGTTTTAGGTAGTCGTATTTCATCCCTTTTCAGCATCAGAGCTGTCTTGCTTCTCAGGAGGTTGACCACTGTACACTGCTGAGGCTTAGAATTTGATGCTGAGTCTGGAGTAGTTAAGGATCTTTTTCTTCACAGAGTTTGCCAGAATCACTGACTTTATGGCTGTAGCATTTGTTGAGACAGCACTGCATGGTGACTCTTCGCATACACTTTCTAGCAATCCCTTGCTGACCTCCCAGGCAGGGCCTGGGAACTTCCATCCTGAAGTTCAGATTGGCAGCACTGTAAGTTCACAGCCATCTTTCACTTTCAGCTCAGTGGAGCATCTCTGCCCGAGTGGGGATACCGGCAGCTGGAGGTGGTTGGAGAGAAGCTGTCCAAAGGCTACCACCAGAGCATGCTGTGGAATGTGGAAGAGCACAGATACGGGAAAAGTACGTCTCAGCAGATTTCTGTGACTGGGGAACACTTCATGTTGATGGGAAGGTGGTACTGTGTGTATGTGTGTTCAGTTGGCCCTGTCATGATGTCAGGATCCTTACAAATTCCCTTAGAGCGCTGTTGCAGTTGGATGATGTATTGGAGAAGGGCTCCTGGGAGAGTGAGGAGCCACGAGTATATCCTGTGTGCTTCCCTTTCTAGCTTTCTGCCCGTTATGTCGTTATTTCTGAGCTATGCTGTTTTCTTCCAGGCCAAGAGCAAAAAGAGAGGGAAGTGGAACTCCACTCTCCCACACAGATGGACATCAGTAAAAACCTCAGCTTCATGGCAAAGTTCACGGAATTGCAGGTGAGTGTCTTGTTATTCCCTTCATCTTTCCTCCTGCTGCAGAGCAGAAACCTGAGCGTATCTGCAGACTCTGAGCCTAAGGATCCATTGTTTATTCCTTGCTGATAGTCTGGCTTCCTCACTGAAAAAAAATATTTCAGAATGCACTTATAAGGGCATTAGAGACCTGTGCTGTTCAGTAATGAATACCCAAGTGATTGTGTAACAAAAAAGGGGGAGGAAAATCTGTTGGGCACCCAGAAGGTGCATGAAACTGAACTGTAATGTGTGGTACATGGAAAGTGCATTATATAAGAACAAAATAAAACCTTTGTATTGATCAGTATCCATGTGAGATAGGCAAAATCTTTCTCCACTCCCAGGTTAGGAACTTAGCTTCTTATATCTGGAACTGTTCAACCACCTGTTGTTCCCATTCTGAAAGCTGTTTCCTTTTTTTTCTAGTGGAAAATACTCACATTAAAAAATGAAGACACAGAACATAAGTACAGCTCCTCTGCTCTGGACTGGATCACAATGGACACAAATATTGCCTACTGGCTCCACCCCACCTCTGGGGTAAGTACAAGAGGCAGAAGTAACTGTGAACTGGGTGAGAAAAGAGACTTCAGTTCACATGTGAGCTCCAGGAGTGGGAGTCCAAGCAGGGCTGCAGTTCCAGTCAAGGACTCTTCCTCTGCTAATGTATTTTCCCTGAGAGCTGAGGTTTTTATTTTAGCATGAGATACAGCTTTGACAGTAGTGACTTTTAATTAAATCATGTCTTCTTGAACTTTTTTTTAAAGGTAAACTGCAGCTTAATAGTTTCCATTATTGATTCTATTTAGAAGATGAGTTCATCTCCAATAGCATTTTTCAAATGCCTTCCATTACAAAAGAGTCTTAAAGCAGCAAAATTTATCAGCCAGCTTTGTTCCAGGCACATTCTGAGGTTTAATTTAGCAAGTATGTGTACGTAATATTTAAACTTAAAAGAACCACTGCATGTCTCTGCTTCTGGCTGACCATCATCTATCCTGCAGGCCCAGATCCACCTCCTTGGGAATGTTGTCACCTGGGCTTCAGCTAATGCTGCTGCTCTGGTCTACCTGTGTTTGTCCCTGTGGTACTTGATACGACGGAGGAGGAGGATTTATGACATCCCTGAAGGTCTGATTCCACTGTGTGTGTGTGTGTGTCCAGGTGGAGGGTTGTGGCTTGCTCTGCTCTGAGATGCCATCTCCCATCTCCTGCAGATTCCTGGCAGCTCTGGGTGTCAGCTGGGGGTGTCTGTGGTGGAGGCTGGGCTGTGAACTACCTGCCCTTCTTCCTGATGGAGAAAACACTTTTCCTGTACCACTACCTGCCTGCCCTCACATTCCAGATTCTCCTGATTCCCGTCGTGTTGCAGCACCTCGGTGATCATCTCTGCAGGTATTTGGCTTTAACAGAGACAGTTCTCTTTAACAAGGGAAGTGACACAGTTCTTTCCTCCAGGGCTGTCACCTGGACAAGCTGCTGCAGGGAGAGCAGTGGTTCTTCCAGCAGAGGCCACACTCTGTCATTTGTCTTTAGAAAACAGGCCAGGTGTAGGTCTTCCTTTTGGATGAAGTGTTCATCCAGCTTTGATGTAACTTGACTGCTCTTTCCTGTTCTCATCCCAGGTCTGTGCTGCTCAAGAGCATGTTCAGTGCACTGATTGTAGCCTGGTTCTCCTCCGTGTACTTTGTCTACTGCACCTTCAGCCCCGTGACCTACGGGCAGCCCGCGCTGTCCGTGACGGAACTCAAGGACTTGCGCTGGAAGGACAGCTGGAACATCCTCATCCGAAAACAGTGACTGCTACAATCGTGTTACAGCCAAAAGGAAACACCTTCTGTGCAAAGCCAAGGATTTATTGTTAGTATAACTGAAATCTTAACAGTCGGATCAAGTAATTGATAGTAGTCCAGATCTAACGATTACAGGAAAAGAAAAGAGCACTGTTACAGAAAAGCTCTCAACAGGAGTACATTTATGAGCACAGTTCCCAGTTTCTGCCCCTGTTACAGTCACCCTTCCACTGCCCCTCGGGGCCTGAAGGTTGCTGACTTCAGGCAACAGCATCCCAGCTCCTTTGCTGGGAAGAACATGCTGCAACAATTTCTTCTTCCTCCTTGCATTTCTTCCTTCTTGCATTGCATTTCACTGAGGGCTATTTCATGTGTTTCCCAGCACCTTGGTCTACAATTCCATGATAAAAGTTACGAAAAATGGGCACTCTCCAACACATCAGATATTTTTCTCTTGTTACTCCTAAAAAAAAAACGGTTTTCCACGCTCTGAAGCTTATCCATTCTTTAACAATCAGTAACTGGCTCTGCAGCCTTCGGCACCATCCCATGACTCTATTCCTCAACAATGCATTACTTGCCCCCACTTTCACTGCTCTGCTGTCATCCCTATTTATGTAAATACAGCATTAAGCCACATTTATAAATAGTTCATTCTGCATAGAATAATGACTTGTTACTATTATCTATGTGTAATCATTTGGCATAACCATCATTTTTAAGAAGCAAAAATAAAAAGACATTAGAAAAGTACTGTTACAGCTAAACAAGCTAAAACAAGGCTTTGGGCAAGCCAGGAAGTCAGCCAGAGCCAGAAGAATCCTCTGGCCTTGTGGCATTGATGTGAAGCCTGAGGCCTGTTACCAGCCATGGCTGTGTTGTATTTACTGGGCTGCAGGGTTACACCTCAAATCCCACGGGAAGAGGAACTCTGGGCAAGGTAGGACTGATCCTGCTGAGAAGGAAACCTGCTCTAACTTGTGCACGTGGGTTCAGGGTAAAAACACTGCAACCCAAACCGTGGCCTGGCCTGTTCTAGCAGAGGAAGAGGGAAGGCAGAGGTGAAGGACTAGGATTCCCCAGTGGGGAATTTGTAATGGCTCTAGTTATTTAACCAGGGTTACAGTACCTGGGCCACATCCCATTTCTTATCTCCATGTGGCTGCAGCAGCAGGTCCTTTAATACAGCACAAAGCTGCCCAGAACAGCAGCCCCACAGAGCAGGGGCTCTTTGCTGAGTTCCTCACAGCTCTAACGCTATTCAAGGCTCTAACAAATGCTTTGAGCTCCCCCCTGGCCTCCAGAGGAAGGTATGATCCAACACCACAGTCATTCAAAGTAGGGTTTAGTGACTATTTTGCTCCTACTGTAATCAGCCCTGAGAGCTAATGCTTCAGTGCAGTAGCTCATAGTCTAAGTCTGTCACCCTGAGCTAAACAGCACCCAGCAGCAGTCAGGAAATGAGCTGCCTTCTCCTGGGCACTGCAGAAGTACCACTCAGCTGAGGAGATCACTGAGATACCAAACCTTCACCCATTTCCAGTGTTGAAAAGACTACAGCAATGAAAGTGCAGACTGCATTTCTTAAGTTTGTTCTTTTTTTTCCTAAATCTTCAGGCATGACAGAAATTCTGTTGAGTGCAAGAGCTCCTCCAGCAGTGTCCTTTCTGTACCTTTTTGCTGATGTAGTCCAAGTAGCACAATTACCTTTTATATAAAATGGTCATTTTTGATCACTGTTCGTTCATTTGTTTATTAGCCAAAGTAAGACACCCACAACCAACACAGCCAGATGCTGCTTTTAGAAAACTAGCAAGTATGAAAAAGTTCCTCTTAATAACATTTCCCTCCCACCCTCATTCTTAAAATTACACCGTAAGTCCAGACTCAAGAACGGTATCACAAGGACAATTTCAAAGGCCCAACCAGCACTTCATTTCAGATTTTTTCTTTTTCCAGACACTTCACTATCACTTATCTGGGGTAAACTACAGAAACTGGGATGTCACTGTTTGTACTTCTTGTCTGCTTGTTTTAGAAAACCAGACATTCTTGAGTTTAAGCTGCTGGAGTGCAAGGCAAGCGCTCTGACCCTGTCTGAGGGTACCACGTGTCCAGGCAGCTGCCTGTGCCAGCAGGAGGAGGGTCCTGCCATTCCCAGCTTCCCCCCTTGCTGGTCTCACCAGCCATCTCTGGAAGTGGACGGATTCTGCCCAGCAGAATTTGCAACCAGCAGTACAGAAATGCACTAAAAGACACTAATACTGACAAGGTCAGGTTTCTGTTTCCATGAGCAACTCAATCCAGCTGGAGCTCACACATTCAGTAACTGTGGTAAAAGCGACTGTTTGGGTACAAAAAAATCATCATACAGTGTAGCTAGACTTGGGAGCTTAGAAAGGAATAAATTAGGAATCAAGAGACAATCAACTTCTTGGGCCTGTCCCTGGTGAACTGCAAGTTCCCATTTCTCCCAGACAGTCTCTGTCTCACCCTTATCTCAGGGCAGAGATGCCCCTACAAGTCAAACCCCCTGCCCCCACAGGCTGGCCAGCAGCACAGCAAGGCCAGAACTCAAGGTGCCAACGAGGTGGAGAAGAGTAAGGGCTGTACCTGCTTGTTAAAATTAACAGGGATAGAGGAAAAAAAACCCAAGAGGCAGATAATTTTCCTGCTGAGGAAGCCCATCATCAGGGAAAGGGGGTATCTTACTAATCACCTGGTAATGCTTAATTTTCTGGGAAGTCTTCAGCAGTAGATCTCATTTTGAAAATTAAAAAAAGGCAAGTAGCACTGCCTTTAACCAGTTCATCAAGTAACATAATTCCAGACATCTTAGGGAGAAAAGGGAGGGGTTTGGAGGGGAGAGGGGCTGATGGCCAACTCCATCCTCTCCCCTCTGTGAGAAGGTTCACACCAGGATCCCCTCCACTGCCAGGATGATTTAAAGGGCACTTCACCAACCATTCTGTCGAAGTCCTTTCCCAAAGTTGTCTTCAGTGTTGGTCTGGACCAGAGGCAAACCCGGGTTAGTGGGGACGGCTGCTGGACTCCAGGTGGGAGCGTTTTCCTGCCGCCAGGACACTGCTGCTCTCCGTGGGCTCCGGGAACGGACGCTTGTAGGTCCGGCCGTGCCCGTTCATCGCCCCTCGCTGCCACTTGCAGATGTCTCCGTTCAGGATGTCTTGAATGTGCTGCACTATGAGGTTTATAGCAACTGCAGAGAGGAATGGGAAATGTGGGACGTGAAGGCTTTCCTGGCTGAGTTATCTAGAAAATGTGGAGCATCCAGCCCTGCTCTGCTCAAGTTTTAACAAGCCCTTAAATGAAACTCTGCCTGCTGTCTGCAGCGAGGTCAGACCTCCACGGGTCACTTTTCCAGCCCTCCACAGGCTGAGCAGCTCCCTCCCCTCCAGCCCTCCAGCAAAACACCTTTCCTTAGAAGCACATCCCACCCGCTCTCTTTCCAAACCCAAGGGTGTTTCTCCCCAGGGAAATCTGAGAACCCAATTCCCTTTTACCCATGTTGTCAACTCCTCTGGGGATGATCACATCAGCATACTTCTTTGTCTGAAAAACAGGAACAGTGGTGGAGGCTGTTAATGGAAAAGTCAGCTTCATTCTAGGAAGGAGTGACCAAAGGCCAGAAAACTGGGGCAAAGAGGGAGGGTTTCTGTTTCTTCCAGGGTTGTAAGTTAAAGCTCTCAGTCATGGTTACACCTAAATTAATTAAGACATCGCTGTGGCTAACGTGCACTGGATTTAAGGCCAGGGATTGTTCTTACTGTCCCTTTGCAAAGAATCACAGGTAGAAGCAGCAGGTCAGGTGTAGAGCCCTTGTTTTTACACTTCTGAGCTGCCTTCAAATATTGACCACTGCAGGCAAGGTCTGTTTGCCAAGAGCTGGTTCTAATCAGCATTTCATAAGCCACTGCTAAATCTCTGCCGAGAGCCAAGGTACCCAATGTGCATGTGAAATTCCTGCCTGCCTCTGATAACATTTTATTGATCTTTACCATCACAGCACTCCTGCTTTTTCTTCCCCCACTACTTGGAAAAAAGCTGGCAAAATTCAGCATTTCTAACAAGTACTTTTACAGCCCCAGAATTCGTTTGATCTAGAGCAGGAGGAGCCTGAGTTAGCCTTTTCCAGCTTATTTAATCCACATAGAGGATTTTGTTCTCAAAGGGTTTTTTACAAATTAATTTGGTTATGTGAGCACCTAAATTGTCCCTGCACTATATAGTTCAGCAAACAGTGCTAGAATGGTCTGCCCCAGGTTTTCCCTTGGAGAGAGGCTGCTGGAAACCAAGCTCTTTTTTCTTCCTACAAGCCTTAAGAATAAACGGAGAGTGGGAGTGTTTCAGTCAGAGGGGCCCATGCTAAAATAGCCCCAGCAGCCAGCAGTGAGGAAATGTGCTGGAGGCATTTCCATGGTGCTTCGCCAGCAGAAGGGACCGTTTCAGTTCCTTAACAACCAGCTGGGAATGGTTGAAGACATGAGGAAGAGGGGAGAGCGTGGGATTCATGAAATACAAATACCAAAATACCAAGAGTCCACACTACTGTGTCTACAGTGCAGTTAATCCCCAGATGACCCTGCTCCTCTCCCCAGTGCCCAGAAAAAGCCCCATAAATCAAATTATTGAAACATTCCCTACCGGTAAGCAGAACTCCTCAAAGGCAGGCTTGACAAAGGTGGTGTACTGGGTGAGGATCTGCTCAAGGTCCCTCCCACGTTTCATATCTCGCAGAACTGGGATGGGGAGATAAAACCCCTGAGTGTTGCCAAATGGCCGAGGATGGATAAGGAGCACGAGCTGGTGCTGCCCGTGCCGGCGGAGCCGTTACCTCGGCGGGACAGCCGCACATCCGAGTCCGTGTCCACAAAGAGACGCAGGTGGAACATGTCCCGAATGTCCTGATTGTAGAAAACCAGGATCCCCTCAAAGAGGACGACGTCAGCAGGATAGACCACCGTCGTCTCTGCCAGCCTGCCAGGAGAAAACACCCACAGCACACTGTTACAAATGGGTGTCACATCAGCACCAAGAGACCCATCCCCAGGCTGGGACACCCACGGACACCACCTGAGGCTTGACACAAAACCAGAACCTACCGAGAATGTGTCACGAAGTCGTACGTTGGTACCTCAACTGTTTTGCCCTCAACGATACTTTTCAGGGTTGAATGCATCAAATCGTTATCGAAAGCATCTGTGAGAGGAAGGTGCAAAGAGGAGGAGTGTCAGATGCTGCTGTATCAAATGTTCTGCCCAGATTTTTCCAGACCCAAAGGAAAATCTCTTTGCCCAGTGTTTCACCAGGAAAAAAAGAACTTATGGCTTATTCTTTCCTACCAGTAGCCAACATTCCCTGTTTGAGTGACAATTGCTGTGTTTGGTTATAGAGATAGGGAAGAGGCAATTTGCTATTTATAAGCAACTACAACACAATAAAATTAAGAACCCAAAGGTGAAGTTGGTTTCACCAAACCACTCGGTAATTGTATAGTTTTGTGCAACTCTGTTAGTCGAGTCAGTTGGAAAACCTCAGGCATTCTTAATGGTTTCCAGTACCCGCCCCTGTGCGCCCACAGCAGCGCCAGACTGCAGCCAAGGGCAGATCCCTGTCCCGCCTGCAATCCTCCCCCGGGCCAGGGGAGCAGCTGTTTGTGCAGACAAGAAGCATAAGGAAAGGATTTGGGGAATGATGTGGTGCATTACAGAGCCTCCCCGGAGCCGGGAGCAGGCCGGGATGCTCCGCAGCTCTCCATGGCTGCAGGAGGGCAGCGCCAGCCGTCAGTAACAACGGGCACGAGGGAAGGACGAACGGATGTTTTAGTGGTGGTGGGGGGGAGAGAGAGCATTTCTGCTCTCCAGCACTTCCCATTCCCGACAGGCCCTTGCCGTGCTCCAAGCACACCCTGCTCCGGGGGGGCGGCGCGGGGCTCACCCGGGTGGTCGAAGTTGTACTGCCCCTTGAGCGCCTTGGCCTGCTGCTCGGCCGTCAGCACCTTGTAGAAGCTGTCCTGGCTCAGGATCAGCACCTTCCGCTGCCGCTGCTCCACCTCGTTCTGCCCCAGCAGCTCCATGATCTTCTCGCACACTGTGGACTGAGCGGGACGGGGGCTCAGCCGGGGCCCGGGCCCAGCCCAGCCCCTCCTGCGGGGGAGGGGGGGGAGCGGCACCGGCGATGCCCGGGCGGGCGCCGCGCAGCTCCCGCGGTCCGCGGGGCGCCCGGGGCCAAGAGCTCAGCCCCGACAGACCCCGAACGCGGCGGGTCTCACCTTTCCGCTGGCGGTGCCGCCGCTGACGCCGATGAGGAAGGGCTTCGGGTGCGGCCGCTCCGGGTCGGGGCCGCCGGCGGAGGCCATGGCGGGACGGGCACCGTGAGGGGCGTGGTGTGGTTGGGGGCGTGGCTTCACGGGGGCGTGGTCTCTGGGGGCGTGGCCATGTGCGCTGAGCGCGTCCGTTCTCAGCCGCGGGTCCGTCGGCACGGACGGACAGACGGACAGGCAGCTCTGACTCATTGCAGACAGCGCTGCCTTATCCAGGCACACGTGTGTGTGTCTGTCTGTGGGTCAGTGTCTGTGTTTACACCTGTTCCCGAGAGCATACATAGGGAACAGGTACGTGGGAACTGTGCCTGTGAAGAAGCACCTGAAGGTACAACACAGAGACACGAGGATGTGTAACGTAGGGATAAGACGTGTACAGTGTGTGCGCACACACATACTGTGATATAGGTATGTACACACACATGCCAAGTATTAATCGCTATAGATAAAATATACACATTTTTATATACATTTTGTAGATAAATAGACACAGCCGGAACACGCAGACGGCACGTTCTACATGTAAATATAAAATTTTAAAATAAAACCAAATCATAAGTTTATACATGTAAAAATCGCTGTGTAGCTCCGTTGACTGTTCCTTGCGCCCAGCGCCGGCTCCATCGGCTGCGGCACCGCGATAGAACCCACGGGGCAGCACGGACGCCCCCGTCTGACTCCCCGCGGTCCCAGCCCGGGGGTCTCCATCCGGGGGTCCCTGGGCCGGGGCTTAGGGCCAGTCCGGGGGCGGCCCTGCCCGCGCGGGGCCCCGGGCAAACAGGCGGTCAATGATTAACCGGCCCGGCCCCGGGGCTGCGCTCCCGCCGCCCGTTGGGGCCACGCGGGACCCGCGGGCCGCGGC
Source organism: Neopelma chrysocephalum (assembly GCF_003984885.1). Classification (NCBI taxonomy): domain Eukaryota; kingdom Metazoa; phylum Chordata; class Aves; order Passeriformes; family Pipridae; genus Neopelma; species Neopelma chrysocephalum. The sequence continues at coordinate 5,825,280 of NW_020897735.1, forward strand.
GGGGCCGTCGCGGGGTCCGGGGGCCGTTGCGGGGTCCGGGCCCCGAGCGGCGGCAGGTGGGGACCCCCCCGGGCACCGCCGTGAGTGGGGACGGGGCTGGGACATCGGGGCGGTGCAGGGGACGGGCAATGTGGGCTCGGGGCTCCCGCGGCAGCCCGGGGCTGGCACAAAGGGGTCTCACCCTGGGCAGCCCCAGCCCCGCACTTGGGGTGAACGCTGCGGTGGGTGGGCTGGGGCTGTCCCGTCCCATCACAACCTCCCTGTCCCCGCAGGCGTCTCCGCGGGATGGAAGGTGACCCGCCAGCCGGGCCGCAGGGCCCGGGCCCCGGCCCCGACCCCCGACCCCCCCACCCCGACCCTCGATCCCCCGACCCCGCTCCCAAGGCCCAAGGAGCGGAGCAGGGGGAGCAGGGGGAGCAGGGGGAGCAAGGGGCCGCCGAGGAGCCGCCCAGCTCTGACACCCCCCGGGACCCCCCCGCGGGCCGTGGGGACACGCCCGTGGAGGCGGCCACCAACGCGGCCGTCGAGGGGGCCCCGCCGCCCTACTCGCCCCCGGCCCGCAAGAGAGTTCGCTTCGACTGCCCGCAGTGCCAGCCCTCCCAGCAGGAGCCCATCTTCTACCAGCCGTATTCAGGGCAGGGAGCGCGGCCCTTCCCTCACCAGGGCATCCATCCTGGGGCCCTGACCTACAACGTCGTACGTATCCCCCTCCCTGATGTGCTCTGTCCCGCTCTGCAGTGAGTTCACCCCTTACCTCCCCTCCTGGGCTTATGGGGTTACATGCGGTGCCCCAAGTGATGCTTGAGCAGCACTGCCGGGGGGACACACTCCGGGGTTTGCAGCTCTAACTGCTCCCCCGCCGTGCTGCAGTACACCGGGCAGCCGAGCATGGGGCCATTGCCTGCCGTTCACGGGCAGGACCTGCCCAGGGACTACCTGGTGGAGGCAGTGCTGGTGACCGTCTGCTGCTGCATGCTGACTGGGGTCATGGCCCTCATCTACTCCCATGAGGTAAGGACCCACCTGGCAATCTCAAACATCCCCCTCCACCTCTCTGGGTGCTGCGGGTCTCTTCTAACCCCTCCCCTTCTCCCCATTGCACCAGACTCGGGCTGCGATCAGACGTGGGGACATAGACCGGGCATTCTCAGCATCCAGAAAGGCCTGGTGCCTCATCCTCTTCAGCCTCCTCTTCGGGTTGTTCGTCTCCATCACTTGGGTCATCTGCGTCCTGGCAACCCTGTACAGGCATCATGGACCCTGAGCCCAGAGATGTGGTGTGTGTGCCAGGGGCTCCTTGCAGCTCACCATGGCCCCGGGGGCACGGACAGGTGAAGTGGCCACAGCCCCACTGGGGCTGTCCTGGGAAACGGGTGACCACAAAGTGTTATCTGGGCAGAGGGGCATCTCTGTCCTTCCTGGCGGGGCGAGGAGTTGCTCCAGAGCCACGTGTGCCTTCGCCCACCCCCTCAGCCCTGCTGAGGAACCCAGACTGAAGCGATGCCAGAGCCAGCTCTGGGCAAGGACTCATATTGGAGCAGTGGCACCATGTATGGGATCAGGCTCTGCTGTGGGATGCTGAATCCCATTACCATGGGCTGTCACTTGGAGCTGCTAAATGTGACTCTGGAGCACAGGGAGCATCTGTAGAACTGGGGCTGGAGACAGAGCTAATGGCTGAGGTATAACAGAGAGACCCAGGTGTATGGCAAGCCCTCACCAGTCATTAATAATGTGGCAAGATACAAATTCACATATGCAACTTCTCCAGTAATTTTGCACACACATACACAGACACTGTATTGCCACCTCCTTGCTGCTTCCAGGCTGAAATAAAATACAGCTGTAGCCAAAGCTTCTGTTTTCTCTGCACAGCAAGGACCTTCCCTCTCCTACATCTCCTCTTTGCCATGGCCTTTGTCCACCACAACATTCAGGGTAAGGTCTCCTGTAATCAGTGAAATCAGGGTTTTCCCAAAAGCAGGTGGGTGCCAGGGTTCCAGACCCCCAGGGAGTCCACATGGCCCCGGGCCTGGGGGTGCCCCTCTGAGCTGCTGCAGGGGGGGATGAGCTGCTGACACCCCACCTCCTGCTCTGCCAAGCCCATGGGATGCAGCCCCGCGGTCGCGCAGGGGGCACGTGCTCAGTCACTGTCTGGGCATTCTCCTCCTGAGCTGGCCCGTGACAATTATTTCCAGAGGAATTTTGAACCCTGTTCAGGACTGAAAATAGTGCAGGAGCAGCTCGGCTGCCCCGGCTGCTGCAGGGGTTATTTAGGGGTTATTTATAGCCCTCGGCCGCCGGCACGCGGCTGCTGCACGGGCTGGGCACGCACCGGCCAGCGCGGGGTTTGGGGGGCCAGAGCCCCCCAACACAGGGAGCACCAGTGCTCGGAGGAAGGTGACAGCAGCAGACATCCCCTCCCAAGTGTAGGGGTTGTACTGGGGCAAGGCCATCTCGGCAGAGGGAAGGAAGAGGTTTACAGTGGAAAAATAAAGGGAAAAAGAGCCATGGGCAGAGGAAAACCACGAGGGGCACTTGAGAAAACATGAGGCCACACCAGTGCCAGAGGCGGATTCGATTGTCACTTTAATCCACAGACTGTGCATGCACTGTAAACAGGATCATCAGGCGGGCTCGTTATTGGTGTTTTATTTGTCTTTAATATAAAAGTTACAGATCTGAAATGTTCGGAGGAAGATGCCACCAGGGGGATGGGGTTAGTGGTAAATTTATAATACAACGGAACTGCTTGGGGGGGAGATGGCTGGGAGTGGGGCAGGGGGCTGGTGACTGGGGGCATTGCTTCTCCCCGCTCCCTGCCCCATGTGGAGTGGGGACTCAGACTCTTCCCTCTCCCCAAAAAGAGGTGATGGCCTCAAGAACGCTGCCTGCAAGACATGGGAACTCGCTCCTGGCCAGTCTTGCACAGGGATGTTCTGGGCTTCTGCTCCCCGGGGGCTGCCCCTGGAGAGGGGGGGTCTCTGGTCAGCAAACCTCAAGCTGCTCCAGGCAAGGGGACCCTCCTTTAGGGTCCCTCCAGCCCTGCAAGCCTGGGGTTGGGACACTCCGCTCAGCTGAGGATGACGGCAGAGCAAAGGGGAGAAGAGGGGAGGAAAGCTGGGGAAGGAAAGCTGGTGGGGAGGAAAGCTGAGGGGCTCAGCCCCATCACACTGGACGAGGTGCTGTGGCCACTCAGACCTCCCATCCCCACTCGTGTCACTGGTCACGAGAGTGAAGAGATCAGTGTCTGCCCCTCTGCTGCCTCTCATGAGGATGTTGAAGACCACAATGAGGCCTCCCCTCAGTCTCCTCCAGGCTGAACAGACCAAGTGCCCTCAGCTGCTCCTCATAACACTTCCCCTCCAGACCCTTCACCATCCTTGTAGCCTCTGGATACTCTCTAATAGCTTAATGTCTTTTTTTACATTGTGGTGCCAAAAACTGCACACAATATCCAAGGTGAGGTCGCCCCAGGCCAGAGCAGAGCGGGACAATCCCCTCCCTGGCCCTGCCAGCGATGCTGGGCCTGATGTCCCCAGGACAGGGCTGGCCCTCCTGGCTGCCAGGGCACTGCTGACTCATATTCAACTTGCCATTAACCAGGACCCCAGGCCCTTCCCACAGCTGCTTTCCAGCATCTCATTCCCCAGTCTATACACACAGCCAGGGTTGCCCCATCCCAGGTGCAGAATGGGACACTTGTCCTTGTTGAACTTCCTGTGGTTAGTGGTTGCCCATCTCTCTGATTTGTCGAGGTCTCTCTGCAGGGCCTCCCTGCCCTGGAGGGAGTCGACAGCTCCTGGTGTAAGTTTGTAAGGATTCCTTCCAGTCCTATGTCCAGCTCATTAATGAAGATGTTGAGGAGAACTGGGCTGAGGATGGAGCCCTGCAGAACCCCACTAGTGACACGTGCCAGCCTGATGTCACCCCAGTCACTATAACTCTGTGCCCAACCTGTGAGCCAATTGCTCCCCTATCACGTAACACGGTTATTCAGCTGGATGGAGACAAGCTGCACCCTCCTGCCCTCTGTGGCATCAAGCCCCAGCCATGACCTCTGCACCCCCAGATGGGGTGGTTCCAGTGCTACCAGCACACACAACACTCCCAGAACAGCCCAGACACAGCCCCCACCGAAGGGGTGCTCGCAGTCACTGGGGCAAAGCCCACACCATCAGCCTTCTCACCATCTCAACATGCTGGGCTTTTAAAAACCTTATTTACAAAGGAAAACACAGGCATTACTTCCTGTGTGGAAGGCTGGGGAGCCTTTGGAGATTGCAAAGCCTTGGCTGGACACAACACACTGCTCCAACGCCCTTAGTGCCATGAAAATAACCCACTTTTGAAGTGATCCTGTTCAGATACCGTGTTTCGGCACAGAAGATTCCTGCTCCTCCTGCTCTGGGGCTGCACAGCACAAACTGTGTTGGACCCCACACTCTCCTCTCCCAGCAGGTGTCCTCATGGATGGGGGGGATCTCTCTGTGCTTCAGCACTTGGTCACTGTGTGAGTCCCGTGCCTGAAATCTTCAGCAAAATAACCAAGCGCGGTAAAACCCTGCGAGTGGGGCAGCGTGGCTGTCACTCCCTCCTGGGAGTCAGGCAGAGCTGGCCAAGGCTTTGCAATCTGTTTGGAGAAGGAAGTAAGTGCAGCTCTGATTCAGCCAGAATAAACAGAGGCTTGAGCAGGCACAGAGCTGCTATTGAGAAATAAGTTAAGGATGCTCTGTGAAACTCCATGTCTGTATTCCTGGAGCTGCTGCCCTAAACCTGCAGGATTTTGTTAGAACCCTGTAAAAACCGGCGACCACAGAGAGCTGAGAAGGGTCTCACAAGGCTGCTGAAACCTGCAGGGCACACTCAAACCCCCAATCCAACTGTAAACCATCGAAGGAGGACAGAGGGGAGGGATGTGAAATGGCCTGGGGAGAACACCCTGGGTGGGACACAGAGAAGGGACAGAGGGGCTGAATAAGGCACACTGAACAGATTGGGGTTAACACTGCATGTGTGGGAAATGAGACTGCCCTTTGCTCTTCCATGCCAGGCTGCTGCTGCCCTGCTGGCTCTGGCATGGCAGGACTGGGGACGGGGACCTGCTGGGGCTCCTGCCAAAGCACAGGTCACAAAGCACAGCACCGAGGGCCAGCCCGACGGGGACCCCCAGGAACAAACATTTGGCAACAGTGAGAGGAGAGAGGAGAGGGGTGGGAGGATGGGGTGGCTCGGCTGGGAACAGGGCTCCTTCCTGGTTCCCATTTCCAACCCAGAAATGGACCCGCTGGCTCCTTCGCCCGGCTCCTGCACCTGCTCCACAGCCCCGAGCCTCCTTTCTTCCAGCACTTGGAACAACGTTGTCACCGGTTGTGAATTTTATACACACTGGTTTGCCACTTTTTCTTTTTTTTTTTTCCTATAAATTCATCAGTATTCAGACATGCATCAAAAATCCCCAACGGATTCTAAACACTAGTATGTACAGTCCATATACTACAGCATTTCCTGTGCAAAAGCTAAGTACCATCGCTAAGAGACACGGGGCCACGGACAGTGACCCGCAGTACCTGGGTAGTCCGTGTGTCCAGGTTCAGAGGGATTTACCGTTGCTTAAATAACGAGATCTGAGAGGAGGAGGGGGATGTGATGACTGGAGATGGCGGGTCCCTGCCCACGTTTTCAGTGCCTCTTCCGTATCTACGACCGGTGCCTTCCTCCCACGAAGAAGGCGCCAGAGATCTGGGGCGAACCAAGACCCCTGTAAACACAAGTAGCTCTCTGAAAGCAGAGCTCCTCTGGCAGGCAGCAGGAACACTTCCATCCTCATCTCCCATGGATGAACACGTTTGGAGGTGGCATTGCAGGGGAGACTCAAACCCTTGGCTTCCACGTCTGCTCCTGCCCAACGTCACTCCAGAGACAAGTCTGCGGGTGCTGAGCTCTTGCTGACCTTCCTTCGTGGACGAAAACAGAAGCCGGGCTATTCCCGGATGGAATGGGCCAGCAAACCAACGCGCTGGTGCAGGACTCTCCTTCCACACAGCTCTCTCCCCAGGTTTAAAGCTGGTTCATGGCACAGAGGGACGGGAGGAGAAGGAGGGCGAGTGCAGCGAGCACCAGCCGATCTCTGCCCTCGGTGGCGGCCGCGCGCTGTCACCTCTGGCCGGCTGCGAGCGCCCGGCATTCCCACCCCCAGGGATGGCTGCCAGCTGGGAGGGAGGGTGTGTCATCCAGTGACAGGTACAAACATTGAACTCCAGTCTCATAGCTGCCCTCGGCGCCTCTGTGGAGCAATTCTCCTCGCTCGCACCATCCCTCCTCCTAGGTCTTCTCTTCTCGATCTGTTTTCCGCCTCGTGATGTTCCGAGGTTTGATTTTGAGGGACAGTTCCCACAAGGCCTCCTCAGCCAGGTGGTCGCTGAAGTCGTTGAAGAATGACACTATGTCGTCGTTTCTTTTGATGTCGTAATGTCTGGAAAACCACAGAGGAGGGTTAAACAAGGGGCTACCTGGGGACCTCTCTCAGTTTTGGCCACCCCTGCCCTGCTCTAACACACCCAGCACTGTGGTCTGTGCCCAGTACTCATGACAAGGTGTGACACCAGAAAGAGGAAAACCCATCATGCCTGTTGCTGAACTGGGAGGGAAAAAAGGACCCTATCACACAGAAATCAGCAGTTAGGTGTGCTGCCTCTGCTGCAAGACAGCATTGAAGAAAACCCTCCATATCCTAGAGAACACAGGAACCAGCAATGGCAAAACCTGGAGGAAAAACTCATCTTAAAGAGAGGACTGTGAAAACTTTGCACTGGATTTCAAAACTAACATCAGAAAAATGTCTTCTCAACTTTTATCTAATCTAGAGGGGGAAGGAGAACTGCCACCAGAGCCCTGTCATTCCCAGCTTTCCTTACATCTCCATCATGATGCTTTGACTTTAGACTCCCTTCCCCTTGCATAGGGGCTCCCAGCCATCATCCCCACACACCCCAATCCACACCTGGTTCCCCCACAGACAGCTCTGACCCCCCTGTTGCTGCACTTACACTTGCTGGAAGCACCTCATGCTGTCCAGGATGTTGAACTGCTGCCAGCGCTTGGAAAAGTTCACTTTGCTGTCAATGTAATCGGGGTTTCCCAGATGAACAAAGGTCAGATCCTGCAGAATCAAGCCTCTGAAAGAGAGAAAGGGGCAGCAGGTCAGGGAGTAGGTAAACAGGTACAGAGGTTAGTCACACAGGGGCAGGGTGGCCAGCAAAAAGGCAGCCCAATTCAATCCAACAGCCCCCCACTGCCACCATCATGGCAACCTTATCCAGAGGGAATCGTTTCCCCAGCAGCAGATCCAATGGTTTTCAGGTGCAAGCACCCACCATGCACAGCTGAGGGGCCCCTGAGGGAAGGCACTCATGGCACACTAAGAGTGCTGAGGTTGCTCTTTCACCCTTCATGGAAAGAAGGACCAGAATGGAAGAAGCTTCTTTACAAAATGGTATTTGCCACCCTGCCCTCCTGTGCTCCCAGACAAATCGCTCCAGAGAGGGCCCATGGGCTGATGTGGCACAGTGCTGCCTTATCCCAGATGTCTGGCAAAAGGCAAGTGCTGAGCTCAGCAGAAGCTGCTGAGAAATCATCGAAGGAACCATTTAAATGTGCAGAGGAAAGGAACTGCCCACTCACAGGTAGGGGATGCAGGGGGGCTCCACATCGGCCAGAGCCGCTCGGTAGGCGCGGAAGGATGAGGAGCTGTCGATCAGGGTGCAGTACTCAGCCAGGCCCTGCCAGGACACAAATCCCACGGTGACACTGCTGCTGCAAACCCATTTTCTTTGTCATCTCTCCCCAGAGAGCTATGCAGGCCAGGGAGTTAATGCTGTCCTGGAAACACCTCTAACTGATTTACTCAGCCTGACCCCGACTGTGCATAAGCAGAGCCTCACTGCCTTCAGCCTCAGCAAGCCTTGGTTTGCAGAGAGGAGGAGGCTGTTCTCCCCTGTGCCTGTGTTGGCACTTCTGCAGCTGTCAGGATGCCCAGCCATGCTGCAGGCTTCCAGCACCGTGGCATTACACCCACTGGAGAGCAGTTACCCACCATCCCTCCACCCTGGGACATTGCTGAGCTATTGAAACCACCCAGCTGTTTCATACATATCCACAGTTTTCCTCCCCCCAAAGATGACAGCCCTGACTGCTCCTCACCTCTGAGGTTTGCTTCTGCCACTCCAGCCTTCTGATGGGGGCAGAATCCAGTGCAGAAAGAATGGCCAGATAGGAATTAAAATTATTCAGCTTTCGTAAGTGCTGTGAAAAGGGAGAATGTTCCAGTTACTCAAGAGATCTGAAAAGCCTTTTAAGCATCAAACAGCTCTAACAACCAGAAGGTCCCACTACCCTGCTCCTTTAAGGAGCAGTGTTTGTGATTCACAGGGAAGTTGAACTAATACCTTCATAATCTTTATAAATTTGAGGAGCAGCCTCTCTCGGTCCTGGGCTTTCTCTTGTAGCATAATTATTGAACGGACCCTGGAAGAACAGACAGAAAAAAAAAAGATAAACCCACTTAAGCGGATCTCAGATTCCTTCTTGTTTCACTAAAAAAATCTGATCACTGATAAGGATGGGCCAACAATACTAAAAAGCTCATGATACCTCCAACTTAAATGGAGCACTCTAATCCACAACAGAGACAGGATAATTTTACAGAGTGCATTTATTTTCAAGGGGAATGTTTGTTTGAAGGGCTCACTGATACTGACAATTAATTCCTTCAGGTTACAGGAGGAAACCTCCACAACATTCCTGATTTTCTTTCTCATGTACTCTGAGGTTTTTGATGAGTGTTCTGCATCTACTTCCAGGCCAAAAATATATGTTATTCCACTTGTAACAAAGGAACCCAAGTCAGCAAGGAATATTTGGAATATTTGCAAGGCACTGGATGTTAAGCACAGTTCAGTGGCATGGTTGTTTTAAGCTCCTTACCAGTAGGACATGTTATTAAAGTGCTCTGTGAACTGTGTCAGGTTGGGGCTCTTCTCTTCATTTTGTTCCTTCGCCCAAAGCAAAACTTCTGGGATCTGCCAAGGAAGAAGAGGAGAGGGGTGGGAAAATATCACACATTAAAATGGGATTTCTGCCTCAACATTCCCAGTGGCAGTGTGTGTTTGCAGCCACTTGCTGACACAAGGTCAGCTGTGTCCTACAACCCAACAGGTGTCCTGGAGAGCTGGCAGGGAACACCAGAGATTGTAGGGGCTGCATGTTCCAATCCCTCCCACCACCCTTTCCCCATCCTCATGTCTGTACCTCGATTTTATAGAAGAGTTCAGCATCCAGGAGGGTCAGCTGCTCGGCTATTTCATGACTGTGGAAATCATGCAGTGTCCCTGGCCTGTGGAAAACAAGGATGAAGTACGAAGGCTCAGAAAATGTGACCTGTTTTCTTCTCTTTCTTATATTTTGGGCTGAGAAAACTTTTGTGTCCACAGGAAAGAGATTCCCTGGCTCTCAAAGGACCAAGATATGGTTACATGCATCTTCCCTCACCTGGCTGCCACCCCTCGGGCTGCAAGAGGTTTGATGGAATTGGCATAGCTCAGCATTTTCTTCTGATCCACTTTATCAAGGATATTCTTGCGTAACACCCTGGCAAGGCTCAGCTCCCCATTGCAGACCAGCCGGAAGACCAGGTCCATCAGCAGCTTGAGAATTTCCTCTGTCAACTCCACCAAGCTGAGAGAAAGATGGAAAACTTAGGGGAGGCATCAGAGCTATGAGGCTGAGCTACAGTTTGTACCTGTACCGAATCTTGTCACTTTTTTCTACAAGCAGAATTGGGTGACTGAAATTCCTCCTCTTCCCAGCTCTTCCTTTCCCAGAGATTCCCTTTTTACTGGTTATTTTAAATCACTGACCCAGTTAGGACACACCAAGAACTTGCTCTTCCAACAGGAGGGTTCAGCAGTGCAAGTATCTCACTGCTCAGGGTCAGGGATTTCAGCTGTCATCATTAATAGGGTTTAAAAATCACACCTTCCAAAAAACCACATCTTCCTAAAAGCCACATCTTTCCATCTACCAGACTTCTGTATGTTACTGACCCCACATCTCCCATCCAAAACAAAGAAAGCAACTCACCACAGCTCATCCACCACTCGCACCAGCACGAAGAAGGTGTTCTTACTGACTCGCTTCTTAAACGTGTCTGGGAAGTGGCAAAACTTCTCATATGTTGGTTGCAAATTAAAGAATCAACTCAGTGTGGTCAGACCAGCACCAGTGCAATCACCAGCTGCCCCAAGGAATCACAGAATCTTTGAATGGTTTGGGATGGAAGGGAACTTAAAGATCACCCAGTTCCACGCCCCTGCCATGGGCACAGACACTTTCTACTCGACCAGGTTGCTCAGAGCTCCCTCCAGCTTGGCCTTGAACACTCCCAGGGATGAGGCACCTACACTAGAACAGCACACTATTCTGTCTTGATGGAAACTGGTGTTCCATTTCCAGGAGATGAGGGACACCGATATGGCTCTAATTAAGATGGCATTAAGCTGACACCAGCTGCAGGGGCTTGAGGAACCACTTACACCTCATGGAATTGATGCTGGAAGAGCAGGTGTACCTTGAAATTGTTCTCTCTAAGGTGGAATTTAATGAGCAGCACTCCTCTGCAGGGATCTCCCCCACTGGTCTGTGACATCTGGTCTCAACAGATCTCAGATGTCACCTCTACCTTCCTCGTTGCCCAATTTGCTGCAAGGAGAACGGCGACAGGGGAGACAGCACAGGTTGAAAAAGCTTCTGCCAGGTGGAGAAAGGGAAAAGGAAGAAGGTTATCAGTAAGTCAGGGGCCTGCAGAACTGCCCCAGACAGTGCTGTCACCGACTGGGAGCTGTGCTGTGTCCTTGGTGAGCCGATCCCAGCTGGAGCTCAGGGAGCAGTGGCTCTGCTGCAGATGGCAGTGATGAGCCACAAAGCAGGACACAGTGACGTCAGGCTCCCTCTGACGTGGGTGCACAGCACCAAGGCCCACGAGGCTTTCACACTGCCCAGACCCAGACACTGACCCGCTCAGCTGGCAGGGAATGGAGCCATGGGAATGGAGCCAAAGGGAGAGAATGGCAGGCAGGGTGCTCAAGAAGCCTTCTCCATCCTCTGCCAGAAATGCTAATGCTCACCCTGCACATCAGGGTCCTGCTTTGTTATCAGTTACAAGCTCAGTTCAGAACTGGGGGGCCAAGAGCCCAGCATTTCCAATGCTGAGTTTATTGTAGTAAAATAGAGAAAAGGCCTTGATGGTTTAGTCATCTCCAGTATTAAACTACACCTGCCCACAACCCCCACAGCCCCTCTGGAAGGCAGAAGGTGCCCTGATGCCCAATCTAGAAAACAAGATGTCCAAAACAAATGATAATTACCCAGTGATGTACAGAAAACCTCAACTGCTCCTCTCCTCTGACAGGACCCTCAGGAGACAACTCTCTGGTCCGTTATCCACCCTGCCTGGACCTGCCCCGCTGCAATTCCCATTGCAGAATGTGGAGGTGAAGGAATTCCTGCCTGGGACACCTCCAGGGCCAGCACATCACTGACCACACTGTCAGCAGGCTTCTGACCAAACAACTTGCCATCAGCTCCCTCCACAATGACTGCCCGGCTCTGATTCCTGGTGGGAGTGAACTGCCACTCATGCAAAAGGATATCTGTACTGCAGCTTCTTGATGAGCTCTTCAGGGGTAATAAATGTCCTGTATGTCGTCAGAAAGGCTTCACAGTACAGCACCAGATCTAGGGAGAGAGACATGGACACATTTTGGCATGAATGGACTTTCCAGGACTGCTGTGCTGTTGGTCCTTACCAGCAGATGGACCCTGTAACACAAGAGCAGCAGTGACACTGCCCTGTCCCCACTGCCCCGGCCCTGGCTCCCTGTTTGCAGCATTTGAGCTCAGGGCTTTGTTTATTCCACCACCAAAGGGGTCAGTGAAAAACACCTGCTTGTGAGACAGGAACTATCAGTAATGGGTCAAGAAAAAACATGGTTTAGACCTTGGGGATAGTTTACAGAGAAGATCTGATGGTGAGAGGTGGCTGCCTGTTGTGTGCCTCTCTCAGGCAGCACAGAGCCCTGCAGAGACACGGTCACTCTGCCCTCCTGATGAGGAACACACGTGTTTCAGGGTGATGCTCTGGTGCTGCAGATCCTCTGTCCTTACTGCATTCCAGGAAATCCGTCCCAGGACAGTGCAAATATAAGATTATTTTCAGCCAAAGGAAGAGTAAATTGCACTGCAAAAACTGACACTACCATGGCCATGACCCTGCCACAACACAGATGCTGACGTGGGGCGAGTCAGTTTGTGTTAATTCATCAGCAGGATGGGGGTGCTGCAGGGCCCAGAATCACAAAAGGCTTTGGGCTTTGCCACGGGCACAAAGGATGGAATTTGAAAAAGCAGGGATTGCAAATGGGAAAGCAGATTTCAGGTCAGGACTGTAGAACACTCCTGGGCAATGCCTGGTCACTGTGGACAGCAGTGTCCAATGGGAGCATTAACCCCAGTATTAACCAGCAGCAGGATGTGCAGTGGGATGGCACCCTGCCCCTGCCAGGAGCACCGTGGGCAGACTTGGAGAAAAAGCTCCTGCTGGGCCTGCCCAGGCTTGGCTGTGCATGCAGAGCTTGTTCCAGCCAGGACAGGGATCACCCCACACCCACGTGCTGTAACATCCATCCATCCATTGCCGTGGAGGGTGGGAAGGGGCAGGGCACAGTGGGGTAGCTGTGCCTCTCTACCTGCAGTGTTTCTCTTGGCAGGAACCTCGTGGCAATGCTGCTTCCTCCTGCTCTTAAATCAGAGACTGCTGCTGCCTTTTGGTTACAGACAATCAGACAGACATAAGCTCTAAAGCCAGGAGCTGGGTGGTCATGTCAGGGGTGAGCCCCAGGCCTCGTCCAGCTGTAATTCTGCACTCACAGCAAGTGTGTGTGGCTGTGAGCACTTAACTGACCACGGATTTTATTCCTAAAGACCACAAGTCTCTCGTTATCCCTTATTCCATTTAGCTCTTTTAGAAAACTCAAATGGACAAGAAGCATCATGCAACAGGGCGTGGAGTTACATTTATTCTGGGTTCCCATCTGCCCAAAAGGCAACGTGAGGTAATACAGCTGGTCTGCTCTGGCACTTGAAGCTGCCAAGAAATTCATCTTTAAAGGAAAGCCTCTTAACTCTACCCCTCTGTGCCGTTTGGCTGATTGATTTACAAGCCCTGAATTCTTCTCATTGTAAGCTTAATTCATTAACCCTCTCAGTCACCCAAACAGTGGGTTAGCATAGCACGAATTCCTCTCTGCTCCATTCAGCTCCGTGGCTTGGCAGTGCCTGTGAGGCCAAGCTCAGGGACTGAGAACCCGAGTTCCCTCCACCCAGCAATCCCCAGCTGCACCCCTGGGCAGTAAAAATCCTGCTCCAGTTTTCCCCAGTCCTGAAAGGTTCTCCACAGCTTTCACCCCACTGCTTGCAGCACCCTCAGAGCCCCCTGTTCATGAACTGGAGGTCTAAGCACACATCCCCTTACCAAGCAGCTGCCTTTCAGCAGGAACAGCAGGGAAGTTCTTCCAATGTGATGTTCCAGAGAACAGCAGGAGTAAATCAGAGTTTCTCTATTCCACTTTCAGCATTTTTATAAGGGATATTTCCACCATCGCATTTAGACTATTTTCTTTAATATACATATCTACCCTTGGCACAATCAATTGCCTCCTCCTCTCTAGTATGTTCCTAACTTTGATCCTTTCTTCCTGGATTTGGTGCCCAATAGAAACTGAGAAACGTCTGTCAGGGAAAGGATTTTCTTGGTAGCTGAGTTGTGCTGGTAAGTAATTGCAAACATCTTATGCTACAGTAAAACCCCTGTCGTTTAAAAATGTACAGGAAAGATATTTCCCCTTTGACTATCAAACCTCTAAAATACAAGTGCTGAGTGATTCAGCGGGTTAGGGTTTTGCTTTGCATCCCAGGAGATAAGGAGATCAATCCTGGTTAAGGCCATCAGCACAAATGTGTTTGGCAGGTTCAAATCACTCTCTGGAAACACTTTAAAGGCTGTCTTTGCCACAGGTCTTGAATAGGAGAGCTTCGTGTGGGTGGTGACTGGGTTTGGAGAGATAAAGTGGGGTTTTAACAAATCTAGTGCCAAGGGTTGATGACATCCCCTTTCCTCCTCTGCATCTCCTTTCCTGTACTGTGGATTCCCTCTCTGAACTGGCCTGGGTGGCTACCAGGATGCAAGTAGTAAAAAGTGGGATTAGGTAAGTTGAAAATGAGGGGTGTCAGCAGACCAGCACCCGAACAGCCTGCCCAATGCCCACGGGTACTGCATCAGACCCAAACCAACATCCCTTTTTTCCTACTTCCATGCAACACTCACTCCAGCAACTCCTGCATCCCCACTGCCCTGACACTCAAAGGTCAAGGAGCACCACTGAACACAGGATCCATGCACAACAGGCTGGTCACTCCTGCATTCCCAGAAGGCAGTGGCCCAGCTCAGCAGGTGCAGGGACACCAACAGAGCACTGTCACTGGTGTGCCTCGCCTTCCAGATCTGGGCAAGGGCTGTGAGGAGTTAATACCATCCCTGCTGCTAAATGGAACCACCAGGGCTTATCCAGCTTACCTCCATTTACCACAGATAAGCACAACCCCCCCAGGCTGTGCAGGGGATCCCTGCAGACCCTCCCCCCGGCCCAGCTGCCCCCACAGCAGAAGGCAGAGGCAGAAGACCAGAAGATCAGCAGCCAAAGGCCGTGCCAGGCTGTGCCCCTCAGCTCTGCCCTGCTGCATCCACGTACCTTTCCTGTCGGTCTCTGTTGCGTGCACCAACAGGATGTCTCCAGATCCACCACGAACATCTGGCCCATCATCCCCCTGCAATGGGAACACAACCACGTTAGGCAGGGCCCGAGGTTCCCTTCGGCCTGGTTTAACATCGCTGGGGTTCAAGCTCAGCAGCAACTGGCAGTGCTCACAATGTTCCTGGCACTGCTCACAGCACAAGCTGGGACATGGTCTTCAGTGCTGGGCTAATCCTGGAATTGGAATAAAGCATTTGGTGTCCCAGATGAGGAGCTGGGCTGATCCTTACCCGGGATCTCTGACTCCTTGAGGCCAGGCTGTGAAGCTCAGTGAAAGATGAACCTTCTGTCCACAGAAGAATGAACACAAATGCCCTGAACACTCCCAGAAGACCATTAACAGAGCAGCAACACCGTGTGAACTGTCTCAAAGTTCACACAGCCACGTACCACAGTGGCTGTGGGGTGGGAGGTCACGCATTCAACTCGCATGTTGCTGGAACATCAAAACCTAGCAAGTTAATTCCCTAATCTGGAACTATTTGGCCAGAGGTCACCTGAAGCGATCCAATAACCAGGAGCAGAAAACAGCCCTGCTAATTGCTTGACCCCTGCCTTTCCACTCTCTAAAACCCTCTTCTAGCTACTGCATTTCACAACTCAAAATATGCAAAACTGATCCATCACTCAGCCAGCGGTTCCCACACTGCAGGAAGCAGCTCGCAGTGACAGTTCTGTACTGTTTCAAAAATGCAGATCATAAAGAAAAGAAAGAAGACATTAAGACACACATCTACTAGTCCCAAATGCTCAGAAATCACTGATTTTTAAATGTTTTTTAAAGGAAAGAATCCAGCAGAGGAGGAGGATTGTAATTTCAATATGCAAACCAGTGAAAAATACATGTATTACAGCCATGGAGCAGCTGTGTCTAAGATGTGAATTTTTCAGGTGACCCTCTGGCAAGACTCATATGAAACACTACTTAAAGAATGAGTAATAGCTTTTCACTCTCTCCTGCACATCTCAGCTGACCAAAGAACACACCTTAAGTGCCAGTAAATGATACATTCTCTCTGTTTTTCAGACCAGCCCCCTGACAGTCTGAAAGCTTCAAAAGCCTGCATGTTCCCTCGAGCTGCATGTCAAAGACAGCGTGGTTCAAGAGCACAGCGAGCAAAGCTGGCTGGGAGTGCACCCCAGGCCAGACACGAAGCTGGTTCTAAAAGACAAAACAGTTCCTTGGGCTGCTTTTCCACATCAGCAACACAATGTCCTGCTCGTTCACCTGCTGAACCCGCCGTCAGACCCAAAGGCCAACACCATCAAGCCACACCTGGATTTCTTGTGCTCAGGCTCTCAGGTGATTCATTCCAGACTGTCACAGGATGAAGAGGTGGGAAGGGGCAAGACTGGGAAAAAGGTACAAGATGTGCTGGTTTTTAGGGAGATGTCTCGCCTTCTGTTAAAACCTCATTCGTTGCTGATGCTCCCTGCCTGTACCAGCATCTCACACTTTATAACAACAGCCTGCACCCACATCCCAATTCTGCTGCAACCTAGTTTTTAATATCAAATAAGAGGTGATGCCTTGCTTGTGCACACAGAGAATCAGATTTCAACACAGTGTAAACCAAAGAGTACCAAAGCAAACCCTGAATGCACTTACCTCTTGCTTCAGTGTTAATCTAGCCATGATTTCGCTGTGGTCAATAAGGGACAGCTCATCTACCTCTTCCTCCAGCTGTGACGATTCCAAATTATCTGGTGACTGTGGCTGCCTGTGAAAAAAAGAGGGAAATAACCTTCATTAAATGACAGTAAGTACACAGACACTCTGGAGGTAAACCTTCTGCAAACAAACCCAAATGTCTGGCTCTAATTCTGTTGCTTTGTGCATCTCTTGAAACAGAGGAAGATGAACCTTTAGGACCTGAACACTTGTCTGTCTGCGTTTCTGGCAGGATTTTAGTATGCCCTGCATAAGTACACACTTCCATGTCTCCTTAATCCACCAAATTTTTAGTGCACACAAATCTAAGCCCTTCCTCAAATGTATAGAGACTGAACCTACTCTACACATACATATCTTAGTCAGTTCATGACCCACTGTGCTGAGACAAGGGGAGATGACAGGCTCTCATTTTGCAGGAAGGCAGAGTAGAAAGCTCTGACTATTTTTCTGGTGTACATCCCTAACTCTATTCCTACTTTCTTGTGCCTGGACATGTACTCTCTGTGTCTATGTTCCTAAAAACAAAATAATATACTTATGTTCTTCATAGCTTTCCCTAGGCACAGGCCAAAATCCCATGCACCAGTCAGTACTTTGAGCTTTGCAGAGCACTCTCGTGTTGTCTCCTTCACTACAGGGATTAAAACCCTCAAACCAACTGCAGGGAAATGGGGGAGGGAAGTTGACTGTCACACACAAATCATCGCTGTTCTCTATTTTTGCTTTAGAAATGCAATTGCAGAGCAATCTCGAGCAGCAGGGAAGCACTCACTCCACTCCTCCTGAAGCCCATCTGTTACAGCTTGCACCTCTTCATTTACATAGGCAAATGATAGCTAAGAGCATTAGAAGGGATATAAAGCCTCCTGCTTTGGGGCCTCAGCCAGTGTCTAACTAGCAGGGTTAGGAAGAAATTCCCCTCTGGAAGACTATTCCAAACAGCAATACTGACTCTTTTCACATGTTTTACTGGAAGCAGGAAGGAGCAGCCAGTGTCAATGACAGCACTGCCAATGAGATGGACTGAGGATGGCTAACATGGGCTGCATTAACCCCCAGGGGCTCCCTGAGTCCAGCCAGGATCCTCCTTGTCCAGCAGGATCCCACCGCTCACTGGCTGTCCAAAAATGTGGGCTTAAAAGTTTAGAGAATGCAGAGGAGGTTGAGGGCAGAACAGGCAGCTGCAAGGATGGTTTGGCAGAGGGGGTTTTGGGAGGGCTCTGTACCCTTCAGGCTGGAAGCAGAAGCACCAAGGGAGCCAGGCTCACCTGTCAGCACCATCTTTGCCCTCCTTCCCCATGGCACTGCTGTTCACAGCGGAGTCTTTGGAGTCTTTGACAGAGGGAGATTCCTGCCAAGAGAAAGAAGTTTTTCATTATTACATGGGGTCCTTGAGCCCAGCCAGCCTTGCACTTACAGTCTGCCTGCCTCTAAATGGCCCTTTACTGTAAATTCCTACAGAGCGGTTAAAGACTGATGCAAGTTAATGCCAAATGCCAGGAAAACACAGAAGTTAATCAGACAGGAAATTTGGGACCATCTCTGGAGACTAGTGTAATTAGTACTGTTTGCTTTTAACATTGTGAAATGATGCTGAAAGTTACAACACAAGTCAGCTGTTGTCTTGGATTTTAACCCTCTCGTGACCTTTTATTTTTCCTCCAGCCCTTACTGTTGAAGTACACTTGCCTCCTGCTTTAATCCAAACGGACAGAGCCAGCTCTAAGCTCTCCAGTTTCAGTTCCCCTGCTGATCACAGCCCCCCTGCCTTGGGGGGTGGATGCTCACTGGTTCCTACCTCCCTTCTCTCCCATCGGAAGAGGTTTCGCAGTGATGCAACGTTTCCACTCCACAACTCAGGGCTGTGGAAATGAGGCTAATGCAAAAAAGCAGAACCAGCTGAACCCGCGGCTCAGAACAGCAGGTAGAGAGCTCAGAGCAAAGATAGAGCATTTTAAGTGGGCCGTTTATTAAGGAGACAAATAGCCATGAACGGCAAATGGGAATATTAATGGGAGTTCAGAATTATTTAACATCATGCAGAGCGAACCTTGGAAATCCAACCCGGTGAACAGGCAGGACTGAAACCACCTACACACTATTCACTCAGCATGGAAAACCCTCTGGTGAGCTTAGGTTTCGTGGTGTCTGAAGGATTTTTCCAGACTATATCTGTAAAGCCCTTTGCTTCAAAGTTGAGAACCCGCTCGCAGTTGCCCAAGAGGATGGGCCTGGCCAGATGTGTCTCCTGAAGGGAAGTGATGGGAGCACTATCTCTTGGCATATTTGACACCAGCATGGATAAATGTCTCGGAGACATCCTGTAGAGGAGATGTGCCTTCCAAGATGAGGGCAGGCAAAAGGATCACCACGGACCTCTGCTGCTGTTTCCTATGACCCAACAGGAAGACGGGACCTCCCTGGAATGGAAAACGCCCTGGCTCCTCTAGGAAATATCTAAGATATGAGGCTTGAAGAAGGGAAGAAAAAGCATGTGAGTACAATGCTAAATCAACAACTTACGTATCCAAACAGCGAAGGAAGAAAAATTTTTAGAGCACAAGGCTTTCTGTATTAAAATAGGGAAGGCAAAGCAGTTCCAAGAAGAGACAAGGCCCCAGGATGGCACTGGTGAGGGTGCAGCTTTCTGGAAGGGAACCTCAGGCAAGCAGCTCCAAACAGACAGCGAAGCGCAAAGGAAAGAGCGCGGCAGGAAGAGCCGTCCCTGCCTCCTGCCAGGGCTCGCTGGAAGCATCGCCTGCTCTCCACCCAAGCCTGCAGCCAGGAGTGGGCAAGCAGAGGGATGGCCAGCAAGGGAGCCGGGGCAGCAGGACGGACACGGGAGCTCCAGGGTGTGCAGAAGAGGCCGGTGCCAAGCGCGTCAGCCCCGGTGTGAACTCAGCATGCACCAGGCAGCCCCTTCCCGGTGTCCGGCCCTCTCCGGGTTACTTACTCCTTCAGAGCGAGGGAGTTCCCCGTTGCTCTGGCCAGAGGAATACAGATTGACGTATTCACCCTCACCAGCCTCCTCACTGGCGTTTTCACTCTGAGGGAGACAGGATGAAAGGAAATACGTGATGGTGTCGCCCACCAGCACTGAATGTTAGTGAGAGAACGTGCCCACGGGCCGGGAGCAGAACTGCCCTTGGCAGCCGCTGTCACATAACAGGGAGCCATTCTCTGTCTCCAACACTGGCCATTGAGGGTGTACCATCCCAGGGGTCATTATTTTCTGGTTCTTGAGGGCTATCCCAAGGGCCCTGAGCTGCAGGCACTGCTTTGGAAGAGCCGTGGACTCCGTGTGAGACTGCCAAGGTGCAATGGGCACGCGTGGATTGCAGGGTGCCGGAAGCGGAGCGTTCAGAGCTGGACACACGAGTGCCTGTCCTACCCCCACTGCAGTCCTGTCACTGAATGCAGAACGGCCCTGAAGCCCTGAGGGCATCAAAGGCATCCCCCAAACTACTCTACGAGACCCATCACACCAGAATAAACCAAACCCGAGCGCTTCTGGGGGATAACAAGGACCCAACGCGAGGAAGATGCAAAGCAAGGTCACGTCCAAAGCGTGAAAACCTGCACATTTACTCTGTCATCAGTGACCCTCTTCCAAACCTGGTGAAGAGGCAGCACTAGCAGGCCCTGTGCTGACAGCTCTAATCCCATCAATTCTCTGCTTCACAGGAGAGGAAAGAGGAACTGTCTTGAAAATTAGGTGTTTAAAAAAGTAGCTGTAATGGACAAACCTGCTCAGTGATCTGCAAACTGACCTGGGACCTCAAACTAGCAGTGAGGGAACAGCATTAGCCTAACTTCACCAACATGTGATACCTGCCACCAAGGGCACAGCTGGAGCTGCTGGGAAGTGGGAAAAGCAGGAACCTGGAGAGAATAACAGGTTTATGCACAGGAGAGACAGAGCTGGACTGCACCCATTGCTCCTGGGGCTCTCCAGAGACTTAGGAGGGAGCAGGGCACCAACTGCAGGATGGAAGCTGTTGTAAGGAGCCTTCAGAAACTATCAACCTCACAAAACACTCCCTCAGCTTTGTATTACAATTGCAGGAAGCTACAGCAACTTCTCCTCTCCCCTTCACCAGCATTTGACATTTTGTGTTTCCTACTCATGTGTTAATGTTTTCTCAAACCTGCTGAGGTCGTTTATTTTTTTCTAGCTACCATTTTTATAAGAAATATCTACTCTGCAATTCACACATGCACTTGGAAACCAGACTAGATCACACTTAGCATGTATTAATACGAGATATTTTCTTTAAAAAAAAAAAAATAAAATAAAGGCAGCCTTGTGTTAAGGTGCATTATTATCTCTTTGGATGGTCTCACCGAAGGCGTCTGGAGAGAATCAGTGAAAGAGGTTTCAGAAGGAAGGCAGACAGGAGCATTCCCGTTAAAGCTGCTCTCCTGAGAAGAGGAGTTTGGCACATCCACAGTGCTGGGTGACTGGCTGGCTGCTGCGGGCACCGCCAGGTCGGGGGTCGGAGATGGATGGACGGGCGGAAAAGGCGGGGTGGAGCAGGAGGAGGAGGTAGAAGACAGGAAAGGAGGTATGGAGACTTGGTTGTGAGGCACAAAGTCCTGGGAGTAGGACCTAAACACAGATTTGTACTGCAGGATGCAGAGACGTACAACACAAAAACAAGGAAGAAGGGGAAAGGAAAGAGAGACAGACAAGAGAAAAAGTAATTAGATCGGCAGCAGCGTAGCAGTGACAGCACAAGGCATTTCTAACACAGGCAGCACTATTTTACCATCCACACACTAGAGCAGGAATTGCTACCCGGGATACATCAGCCAGTTTTTTCAGGAGAGGCATGTTCTGGCACAAACAGCAGCTGAGCTGCTCGACTCAGAGGGAAAGTGGGCAGCGAGGTGTGACCTGCAAGTATCCAGCCTTTCCTGTGCAGGGAGAAGCCTGGGTATCTCAGTACTAATGCAGTGACCCCGAAAATCACCCGAGTGGAGGAGAGGATGCAAAAGCATACAGAAACCAGGACTCTGAGCATGCTGGAAGTATCTAGATAGAGAAAAGTACTCCAAATGCTTCTTGCTTTTCTGGGATTTTCCGCAGGATCCAAATTTAAGACGCTGTTTGCTCCAGCCCTGTAATTTAGCAGCTACTGTGTCAAGTCTGTTCCAGAACACACAGCTCCCAGGGAGGAGCAGCTGGATACTGCCTTCAAAGTTACACTGAAGGATACAGGGAGATTATGCTGCTACTCCTTCCCATTCGAGAAAAACAGGGAGCAAAAATGATAATTGCCCTCAGGAGCGATGAATTCCTTATCAAACTGATCCTTTAATGCAGTGCCTCGAAGACTCAGCTGAAGAGATGAAAAGAGATCATCTGCGTAAAGCTTTATTTCACTATCTCTCCTAATCATCAGATTACTGTTCAGATAATATTAAACAGGGTGCAGTGGGAATATATTGTGCCAAGAAAAACAAGAGCAACCCTCTGTCTTTTAACATCTGGTGCTAGTAAGATTTGCCATCAGGGTAAGTCCAAAACAAAGCTGACAACCATTAAAAAAAAAAAAAAGACAGACAATAATGCTAAATCTGATGGAGAGGAGTTTATTTTAAAACCTGCAGAGCTCAACCACTAGTGAGATCTGTGTCAAAGTCAAGTGGACTGAAGGAAGAGCCAGATCATCCAAAAAAACCCACACTGAAACAAAGCTGTGGCGCTGCTTGGTTGAGTGATCTGCTGCAGAAGGATGGTGCAGTACAGAGCTCTCAAGAAGCACAGACACGACTTGCTCAAACCAGGCTGAAAAGTAACACTGCTGTGATGTAAAAAGAAGGGGAAACAAGGCAGGAATCAGAGAATTCATGCTACATTTTCTCAGGAGAGCTGAGCTGGTTAAGCAAAGCACAGTCCATCACCTGAGCCACAGCAGCATCCAGCTCAGCAGTGGCTGAGTTTTTGTTTCTACCTAGGAAAGATGTGAGCTTAAAAAACTAAACTGAGAACAGCCTCGGGACAGAAGCCTGGTTGGAAAAAGCTTTTCCACTACAAAGGAAAGGAAATGTAAAGGTCAATGGTTAGACTTTACCTTCAACCACCTTAATCCTTGAGTGGCTGCCCTCCGCTGTGCCTGGAGTCCAACAGTGCTCTGGGTGTATTCTCAGGGCCCAAAACAAATTGCAGGCCATAATACAGAGGAGGGGAGTGGGATGCTTTGGAAAGAGAGCTTAAAAGACTACTGAAAAATAATTAAAATGCAAATCCCCACCACATGCCTGTGGCTAAAAGGAGACTGGCTTTAGGACAGGCTCCTCTCTCTTCCTGCCCATTTCTTTCCGGATGAGCAGCGCTGGCTCCAGGGACACTGTCAGCTTTTGGAGCTGCCTCAGTAACAATGACAAGTCTAATCTCTGTATTTACTTTCTGCCTGGATAAATGCTCTACATTTATTCATTTTCACTTGCATGGCACAAACCACTAAATCCCTCGTAAGACGCCAGGCTCATGACATCACCTTGGCTCAGCAGATTCATTATGCCTGCCTGGTATTCCATGATCTCACCGGTGCTGATAGGCCAACTATCACCCCAAGTCCCAGCCTAGACCCCAAACCACTGCTCCAATGGCTCAAGAAGGCACTCAAAAAACTGCAGTCCTGGTAACAAGACCCTCTGCTCCTGTAAAGGAAATAATTATCTCCAACAGAAGCTGTGTGCCAGCTCCCCCAGGGCTGGGCTTCCTGCACCCACATGGGACAGGCGGCACACGCTGTCCCTCACTTTGTAGTTGATGGACACCTACCACAGAGGAGTTCCAAAGGGTTTTGTCCCTGACCTGCCCAACCCAAAGGAAAAGCCAGGCTTTTTCAAAGCAGCAGTGGAGCTCACGCAGGGCAAGAGTGAAAGGAAATGAGTGTCCTCAGCCAAGTCACTCTGGGACAGGCAGAGCCCTGCGTGAGGTGCTGGCAGGGTTAGCTCAGGGCAGACTCTGGTGCCCTGCAGCCTGGGCCAGCAGCTCAAGGAGATGAGTTACTGCTTAACATTTGCACAGCTTCTGCTTTGGGGAGTTTCAGAGAAATTAATCCCAATCAAAGGCAATTCAGATCTAAATATAACACAACATCGCATAAATTTTACAAGTTTAAATGCAGATATGTTAGTATTGACAATGACTATATAATTCATCTCTCCTCAGCCTCATCAATACACCTTTCAGAACAACATCTTGGCATGAGATATGTTGAAAATCCCGGTTTAAGGCTCAGGTACCCAGGAAAATGCATTAATCTTCATTATGTGATCCGTGAACATTTAAGGATGCAGACAGGCTCTCAGCATGCTGTTAACAAAGGGAACAGCGCAGAGAAGCCTTTGGATCACTGGCATTAATTAGTCAGACTGCTCTCGACTTCCAGTTTTGTAGTAAAGTTGCATCTTGTAGAGAGGGAGCCAGGGAGCCCCCTCCTTCCTCTGGAGCCTGCAAGCAGCTCTGGAATTCCAGTTATGCAGCCGTGCTGGGACAAGAGCCAAGACTGAAGCATACTTTTAAAGGGGGGAAAAAAAACCACCCTGCAGTGAAGATGATGTCCATATGGCACCCATTCCTCTGCTCCCCAGTCTGACCCAGCCCAGCCAGCAGCTGCAGCAGGAATTGCAGCAATGGCTTCCATGGGATTTGGGTGTTGCACATCTCTTGGAAGCCCTGCCATCCTCTGAAAGACATACTCTTTTGGGGAGGGGACAGTCCATTCAGCACAACTGTCACAAGGAAACAAGTAATCCTCTAGTCCTCCCCATAAGAGGCAACAGTTTGTCTTGGAAACAAATCAGTGCTTCTTTTAATCTGCTTCTTAGAGGTTTCCTGCAGGGTCGATCAGTCAGGCCTCGGTTATGGCTGTACAGACACAACCTCCTACTCCATGGCTTTGCTTTAAGTGAAGTATTTCAAAATAATCTCTGGGAAAGCTAGAAAAAAGGGTGCAACGGGAATCTTTGGGAAAGGATGCTTCCCTCTGTCCAAACTCTGGCCACGCTGCCAGCTCCCACCACAGGACCTGATGATCCCGACCTATGACAGCAAACAGCCAAGAGAGGGAGAAGAGAGAGAGATCTCTCTGCTCTCACCAGTAAAGTGGCTTTTAAAAAGACCTGCCATTTAGGAAGTACTTCCACAAAGCGTGCTTTGAGCTGGGAGCAGTCTTGTCTCCTGGGAACAGCAGGAAGCAAACGTGCCCGGCCCTGAACATTTACCACACACCGTGACACACAGAGGTCTCCCAGAGACGGCATCTTTCAACCTTTTCAATTTGCTGCCTTTGATTTTTTTTTGCAACAGTGAATATTTTAGAACAGCTTTCCATCATTAGCAGCCGTTACAGGATGTCCCAAAGGTCAACGACATTCTGGCTGTTTATTTGGATTAGATGGCAGGAGATAAGCACTCTAATAGGAAACTTATTTCAAGAGTGATGCTTCTCCACGCTCACTAGGCATGGCTGACCACAGCTAACAGGGAGACAGGGATATATATGCAGGGAGTCACTGGCTGCAAGTTACAACAGTCTCCATCCTAAATCCAAAGCTGAATTCAATTATATGGCTGACAGAGCATCTGCAGTATCAGCAGACACAGTCTTTACCTTTTAAGCACAGCCTTCTCAGTTACCCTATGGATTTCTGCCAAATTAATCTGCCATCCTGCCAGACACTCCCAGATCAGGTAGAGCTTCAGACTTCCAAAACATGAAGCTATCAGAGGAAAAGATCAATCTTTTAGATCTCCTCTGCTAATGCTATTAAGAGAATGACATGGCAACATGCCAGAACTGGATGCCCAAATTCTAACAGTACAGAACTATGTTCACAAAATACTGGGTGTTGCACAAAGTCGTTACACCCTAAGAATATAATTGCACAGACAACTATTGGAAAAGACTTCCTATCTCATGACACAATGCTGGGCTTCCAGGTACTTTTGCTAATGAGGAAGGAAATGCTCCTGCAATGAATGGCTGGAAACACAAGCTGCCAACAGAATGGTTTCAAGCACTGCCACAGGAAAGGCAGCAACTCCTCGGGCTGGAATGTTTCTCAGCAAAGCCTCTGACCCAGCTGCACAACTGACCTCCCTGGTTTAAAGCAATGGTTTGCCCAGCAGAGGGATGGATGGGGTTTGCTGTGTCTCCTGGCTTCTGCACAAGAAAACACAAAATCCAAACTTCTCCTTGAGGGGGAGGGATTCCTGTACATCTTTGCAACAAAACAAATAAGGGGGCAGTGGGGGAAGAAAACATTTGTAAGATTTATTAACCATGCTGTCATGCATCTCTCCTTTGAAACTATCAGAAGAATTCAACCTGATTGCACCAACAGTGTCAACTCTTCTTTACCTTGTAGACAATATCACCATGTTTAGGAAGCAGACCTTGAAAAGGTAGAGCCTGGAGACAGAGACAAGACTCCTAAAAAGCCAGTCACACAAAAACCATGGGGTGTGTGGCCTATGAAGTCAACATGGGACTGTTTAGATAGACCTACACAGAGACCTGTAGTGCTCCAACTACGAGGAAAATGTACAAACCACCAGAGGAAGTGGTTTTCAGAAGCAGGATTCAGTGATGCCAGCAGGCACTATTAATACCAGCACTATTAATACCAGTGTCCAGGCCTGCCGTGGGCAGTGGAAATGAACACAAACACAGAAGGAATGCTAAACAGGAAAGGCAAAACAATACCTAGGATTCAGCAGCTGGTTAAATGGATGCAAATCTTTTCTTTCCCCCTTCCCTCTGCTCCAAGTTAAGGAGCCAAAACCTAAGGACAGAAATGAACAAACACACTACGATTTCCCAGTCCCTGGTTTGATTGAGGCTTCCACCATATGAATGAAAACAGTTCAGTCTCTGCTGAGGGCCAGAGCCTGGGGTGTGCTGCAGACTGGAATTGTGCTACAGGAACGGGAGCAAGGCGAGGAAAACATGGGAAGCACATGTCTGCATTGTGCACGCCTTTAACCACTTATCTGACCCCCCCTTTTCCTGAACATACGTTAGCACACACACAAGAAAGAAAAACAGTTGCTGTGAATTTTCTGTGAGCTTGCTCAATTTGTTCAAGAATGGTGGGAACAAGTGAGAACAGAAGCGCTGAACTGGAGCTTTCATAAGGAAATCACTTGCGCCTTCTGCTGGAATCTGACAGCCAACTGGTTTCTGGAAAATTACTGGAAATGTTTCTTAATTAAAAAGAAAACATAAGAAAAAACATTTTGAGAAAGGAGAGTTATTTCTTCCCCAGTGGAGGATGCAGCCAAATTTCCACTAATGGCACGTACATGTCTCTGAGATACAACTGTTCCTTGTTTCAGTGAGGAAAAGCTTCCACAAGACTTTCTGCAGCCTTTGGTGGAAAATGTGTGGATAGGCAGCAATAGAGCTTGTCGCCGGATGATTTCCTCTATCAGTGCAGAGCTCTCCAGCTGCCAGGAAGTATCAAGATTCCAAGGTCTGATTCCTGCCACTCGGATACCTGCCCACCCATTTCCAGTCAAACATCACAAGGAGTTGCTAAACCAAGGGACAGTAGCTCTGTGTTCACAAGAAGAAGGGAAAGAGGTGATCAGCTAGAAAAAGACCAGTGCCAAGAGTCACCAAGGAGGGTGTTGCTGCACTCCTCCCTTCCCACTGTTCAGTGCTTTCAGAAGGGATGGGAATCCCTAGAACGATCCTTGACAGTACCATCCACTTGCCCCCCAGTGTGGGATTTAACAGCTTAGCTGTGCATGGCATGGGGAATAGGATGCTGCAGTTCCTTAAGACATCAGCCCACAGTACCAACACAGCCCTTGCTGGCACAGAGGCCAGACACGAATCAGACTCGGTTAAAAAACAGCTCAACTTGCCAAACCTATGAGGTTTGATCCAGTTGCTCAAGATCTGCCTCTATCCAGTAAAAGCTATTACCTCTGACACAATTTCCTGCAAAGGAGGGAAAAGCACGATTAGTGGGCTCTCAGGGCAGGGGTGGCAGCTGGGCTGCAGCAGCCTCTGCAGTGCTGATGGGAGGGAAAGGAGTCGGGGCTCTAGAAGAGAAATTCATGCATTAAAAATTAAAAGATGCTCTGAACAACTGCACCTCTTTTTTTTTTTTTTTTTGCTTCAAAACAAAACTGTCTGAAAACAGTCTTTTTAAGCCCTGTAAATCAGTAGTAAGGCACTAATCCTTCACCTGAGCACAAAGCTAACAGGATAACATGCAGAACGTGGTGCAGGCTCGGCTTTCGTGCTGCCGGCACATGAACAGATGGGTACAGGGCCAGTTCTTCCCTCTGGGATTGACTCCTGCTGTCCATCCCAGGCCAGTCTCCGGGGAAGGAAAAAAGCACAGGGCACTTTGTAAAAATTGGCTACGCTTGGCAAAGCTGCAGGGCATTGCTTGTCCTGGGTCAATGGACAACCATATCGGCTTGAACTTCCTGGTATTGATCCAAGGAGGTTTTTGCTTCCTGTACAGAAAGGATAACGATTCATATGTAGGAGATCTATAATTTCAAAAGATCTGATAGTCACCACTGATATCTGGGCACACAAGAGGCCAACTCCTCAGCTGGCTGTGTCTGGGAGGTGTGCTCTCCCTAGCATTGAGTCCCTGGCTGGGGCTGGAGGGAAGGTAATGCTTATTTTTACCAGGTTTGTTGTTCATTCCAGCGCTCACTTGAGTGGCTTTTTTTTAGGGAGAGAAGAAAAATGGAGACATGAAACTATGGGGAGCAGCACAACGTGTTTAAAGTGTTACTGGTGCAGCTCGTGGCATCCCTTGAGTGAAACCACACAGTCCTTCCAGTCAATGCTGGGAGAAGGTTGAAAGAGGGGCCCTGGTCCTTCTCAGTGCTCATGGAGGGTGTCACCCTGGGAAGGATCCAAACCTTCACAGCTGTTTCACATCTCTGTCTCATTAGGGATGGGGGAAATGGGATAAGACATGGTTATGGTATTACATGGGTCAGCTATGATGCATGTAAGGACATTGGTATTTTGCAGCTCAAAGAGACACTGTCATAGTGAAAATCTCATTTTGCCTGTGGAAAAAATAGACCAGCTAGAGACATGAGCAACTATGAGATTATCCTAATTTAAAGGGACTAATGGAAAAATCACCATTTTTAATTCAGCTTATTTCCTTTGTGCATTTGACAGTGCACTGTCTCATTGTTCTCATTGTTCCTCATGCTCCAGCCATTCATTTTCCCCTCACCAAATCCTTGCAAAAACGAGCAAGGGTTTTTTAATGAAGTTTTAACATTTCATAAAATAATACATCACAATAATGCAGTCCAAAGGAAGGTGAGAACAGGTCAGAAAAATTTAGAAGGTAGTAATCATTTAATCCAAAAAGAACGCTTTTTTAAAAAGTGCCCACATATTTTTAGAACATTATAGAATCATATTTATAGCCTCTCAATTAAAACAAAAATAGTCAAGTGCTTTTACCCAGTCTTACAGTTCCACGTTTTGCTTGCAAGGACCACTATCAAATAAGAGAGCTGCAAAATTCAGGACTTTCACTTCAAATTTTAAAACTGTTTATCACAAACGTATGCAAGCACTAACCTTTCCACCCCTCAGCCTTTTCATCTGTGCAGCAAAGCTATGATACTGCTCTCTCTACAAGTGAAAGCCAAAAGCTTTAATTCATGGCTTGTGAAGTAGCACTACTTGTAAAGCACTTGAATACTTTCTTCTTCTTTGGACCAGCGATTATCACTAATTTTTAAAGAATGAGTAAGTGTTGAAATGGGAAGATAACAGTGGCACAGTGGGAGGATACTGTTTTCAAACATTCAGTATTAAACTAATTGAACACCTCTGAATTTTCTCAAGTCTTGTCTGTTAATTTCTTCTCCAGAAGAAGTCTAATTTACTAAACATCCAGGTCACTGTTAAAAAATAGTCTATTCTCAGTTGTCATCACATGGCAATCAGAGCATAACCACATAGTTTTACATGCAAATGAGCCCCACACTGATGAACTGGAGGAATCCCATGGTTTGGTTTAATTTCCTTATATTAACACTTTGTTATTACTACCACTTAATTTAAGCAGCTGAACGCAGATTTAAGCAGTGCTGTAATACTATTCTTATTTTTATTTAAATCATTCCCAGTTCTTCTTGCTGATCTTTCTTCAGGCTGCTCACAAGTGCTGTAGGAGAGAAAATCCTGCTCATCCATCACCTAATCATACAAGCAAACTGAGCTTGTTTGGGACCACAGAGACGTGGAAGGAAGCAAATGGACAAATATAGATGAAAAATCTGGCAGAGGCCATTTTCTGAAAAAAAAACTAATTAAAAAAAAAAAAATTTAGGAGCTGCAGCCACTGTTCCATATGTTTGACTAAATCCTTGTATTTTGGGGATGGTATCTTGTTATTTCTCCAAAGGCCAGGCTCACATGGCAGCCTTTAATCGACTCATCCACATCACTGGAATTATGCAAAGGAACAAAAAGACTTTGCAGCTCCAAAGTGCAGCCTGGGGAGCATGTAGGTCACAGGAGTGCGTCTGGGCACAGGGTCAGCTCTCCTTCCTCAGTCCCCCACCACAAATGTCCACATGGCCACACATACAAAGTAAGGAAAGCCACACCTCCCCTGGGCTTCATTTAGCGAGACCCACACACCGTTTTTCCCACCTGGCTGGTTATTAACACACGAGTTCAAAAGCCCCCAAAAGAACCTTCACCTTCACGTGGGAGGGTAAGCCCAGAGTTTGCACACAAGTGTATCAGCAATAAGAAAACACACACACGTGTCACAGTGCGGAGGGAACTCACCGAGTGCACAGGAAAGGAGCTGTGCCGGCTGAGAAAGGAGTTAGAGACTGACATAGTGAGGCCCTGAGTGGCACCGGAGTCCTCGGGGGTGAAGGGCACTTTAGTTTGCTGGACACAGTAGGAGACAGAAGAGAAAGAAGAGGCAGCATAGGAGGCCTGCTGAGGAGGGGGGAGAAAAAGCAAGAGACACAAGACACAGAGAAAGAGAGCACAGAAAAGGCGATGAATAAAGGGTAAGAAACTCTAACTGTAAAACAATGCATATAATGGCTGGCTAAACAAACAGCTATTCATACAGTTCATCAGAGCCAGACACGCCAATATGCCTTTCTTGAGCTCAAGAGGCACGGCAGAAATCACAGTTCAAACCTTCTTTGTTTCACAAATCCCTTAAAAATAAACTCCCTCCTCCCCCTTCCAGCTCACCCGTGGACATCTGCTGGGGGGAGAGGTTGTTCCTCACTGCCCTTTTCTCCCCCTGGCATGGGGGGCAGATGCCCAAAGGAGGAACTGGCTCTTGCTTCTGGCTGCTAAACAGCTGATTCTTGCAGACTGCTATTTTTTGTGGCAACCTGCAGACTGGGAACTTGGCCTCCTCAGTGTGAGCTCTGGGCCCTCACTGGTACTGCTGGGATACTGGGTAACAGCAAAGCCCTGCCATTTCTCAGTTCAATCCAAAATTGTATATCATTTGCACAAGAGGCAGATATTACACTGTAAGTAACAAATCCTATTAAGGAATTTCTTCTGAATTCCACTACAGCAAGGAGTCTGAGGGAGGCTACGGTATATCCAGGTTATCTCAGCTCTGACTTGTTGAATATAAAGTACATTTCACAAACAAGATCTGAAGCTCACAAGAAAGGACTTCCTCATTACCATTTTACAGAGGAGTCCATCCAGCAAAACTTGCTACTGCTGGAGCAGCTGATGCCCATTTGATCTGCTCTTTCAGAAACTCAGGGTAGCAGGAGCAGAGGAACAAGAGTCTGGTGGATTTTACAGTGGTTGTTGAAAAAGCCATCATCTGCTTGCACCTCTTTCCCAACAGAGAGATGAAGGGTGGGAGGCTGCACTTGAAGAAACCTTTGCTTCAGGGGAACTGCAAGCAACACCTTGATGGTATCAGCTTGCAAAAAGACAAGAATGGCCAGCAGGCAAAGCAGTGACATCTTGGCCGCCCAGATAATGATTAAAGGGCAGCAAAGAAATGCTTTGCTTCAGCTGACAAATTCAGAACAGGAGCAGGATTTCCCTTCTGCACAATGGCTGCAGTCAATCTGTGCTTTACACACCCTCACTTGTGACTGTGCAACCCAAGTCACTGCTGGAAATGATCACTGGAGTACAAGTGACAGTGCAAGAGTCACACTGACGGGGACCACAGACTCTGGAGAACTGCCTGATCCTCCAGACAGGAGTCCTGTAGACTCTTTAGTGTCCCTGCAAAGCAGTTGGGACACCAGTGTTTAAGGTCTCGTCCCCACAAAGAATAATACACAATACTCAGTTCAGCTTAGCCAGAAATGTCACTTTATCATTTTAAGACTCCTACCTGTATCACAGGAATGAAGTTATGCAAATCCCAAAATTAGAGTTCTCGGGTTTCTTTTCTCATTTAATTAAAAAGTAACACCCCAGGACAGCCAAACTTTAGCACAGATAACATGAAGAAATATTGCAACAGTCACCCTCATGATGGTAAAACTATGGCTCTGTTCCCACCTTTCCTCCCATTTCGTTAATGCCATGGACAATTTAAGTGAGCTACATCAGCACAAAAGAATTTATTTTTGTTAAATAGAGCAAATCAGATCATTAATATGAACAAAATAGGTTGGAGTTGTTAAAAAAAAAAAAGAGAGAGAGAAAAGGAAAACCCTTAAAAAGAAATGGGACAAAATCCCAGCTCCACTGAGGTCGGAAACAAAACTGCTGCTGCCATCACTGAGGCCAGGATTTCATCCCCCACGTGGAAAATGGCACTTTTTGTGCTGTTAAACCCACCACCCACACACTTGCAGATGTGCCTTTCTGTGCTGCCAGTGTGGGGGGCCAGGAGGACACTGAGAAACAGGTAAAATCCTGAACCACACAAGGGGACTAATGAGGAGAAAACATCCAGGAGTTGAGTAATGGCTACACTAGAGGTCTGTGGCTCTGGCAAAGACGAGCCATAAAAGCAGTTCTTAGGTTTAAATAGTTATTATTAGTGGCATCTTTGACAACAGTTTCAAAACAGCACTGGGAACAACAGTGCAGCAATCTCTCGAAAATCACGCTGCTCAGCGTGTCAAAATCTTCAAAGCAGTTGTCGTTCCACAAGCCTGCAGTCTGGCACGGATTCAGCCCTGCCATGTGGAAGACTAACATTTCATTTTTAGGGCATTTTAGGACTTTCAAAGCTCACGGGGAGCGGCCTGAACGCGGGGTTAGAAAGGGGCAAAAAGTACACGGTGCAAAATGCCTAAAAACACGTTAACAAGCTGACAAGGGGCGCGACATGGTAACACCAGTGAGACACCCTCCCACCACCGCAGCCTGCAGGAACCAGGAGCAGGGAGAACGGAGCTGTTCCCGGGAATCTGGTGTCCCTGCCCGGGGCACCACGGGTGTCACTCACCAGCTGCCGCTGTTTCGGTGGGAGAGCAGGAGGAGGTGCCAGGTCTTGAGTGGGGTCTAAGCTGATAAAGGAGTCATTCATCCCACAGACTTCCCTGAACCACTTGTTCTTCTTCTGGTAGATGTGCTCGTTCTGAGGGGTCTGGTAGAACATGGACGGCTGTGGCTCTGAGTAGTCCTCCACAAACTGCATGTAGGCCATCACTGCAATGCAAAGGAAGGTCACACTCTCTGCTCCTGGCTTGCCAGCTCCAGCTGCAACCAGCAGGCAGGGTGCTCATTCTCAGAATAAAATAAGAGTAGGGTCGTGCCACTGTCAGCTGGGCTTTGCTGCAGGCTGGCAGCTCACACAGCTGCACCCACCTTGCAGGAAACATCCCATCCCATCCCATCCCATCCCATCCCACCCCACGAGCCAGTGCACAACAAACATCATCCCGGGCCACAAACACATCCGATAATGCTTTAAGGAACAAGTGAGGTCTCCAAACAGCAACTTGAGAAGTCTGATTTACCGCAGCTCAGCCCAAATCCTCATGTAACCTATGGCAACTTTTGAGAACGTTCCTCAGGAGTTAATGTCCAAAGTCACCAAAAAAACCCCAGAATAACGTCAGTCTGCTTTTTAGGAAGCACAAATCATCTTGCACGAAGATGCAACCTCGACAATAAATCTAAAATAATTCCTGTGCCTATAATAAGTCTCATTTCTGTAGTCAGCAAGATTTCTAGAACAAGGAGGCTACAGTGTCTCTCCATTCCGGAAAGCTGATAAAACTGTTATCAGAGAACACCTACCTGTGAGACTGGGTGTATCTCTCCTTCAGCTATTTAAATGCCACTGCCAATGCTGGTACAAGACACTTACCTTCCAAAAGTGCCTCTGGCTGGGCCTTTCTACCCCCTTAGCTCAAATCCAACACACTTTGCTCCCATCCCTTTTTAAAGCAACTTATCATCTCCAGTTCTCAAATCCAACCGATTCAAAAGCTTTTGTGAGAATGTGGTTCAGTAGAAATATTAAATGGGATCAAATCTCACTTAGAGGAACTTTCCACTGGTACAATATCCTTCCAAAATCTATGGAAAAATCCCACACAGGTCAGCCTGTGCAGCTCTGACAGAGGATATATCTGCTGCAATATTTTAGTGTTGGAGGGGGGAGTAATATCCAGTGTCATATAAAGACTACTACAACCTCCCCTCTAGTTATTAAGGATCTGAAGTGTCCTGAGTAAATGTAAAATAAAGGAAGAACTCTCTTCCATATACCTGAGAACAAGAGAAACAGACGTATTTAAGTGTCATGGAAAGGACTAACCAAGGCCTTTCTGTAAACACACTGTCATGCACAAGACACTGTGATCATTCCTCCCTTCCTCCTGATAAACAAGCAGTTGTCACTTTTTGTAAATCTGGTCAGTTTTGGTGGCAATTATTCAGCTTCTGCTGGCATTTCAGTTGTGCAGCTGAAACGAATGGATGACTTCAGTGAAAGCTATAAATACAACGAGCACAATGCAGTATTTGCACATAGTGAAGCTGGTTCCCACACTGGCTGCAAGGCCAAGTCCTCTGTTCACCTGCCAACACAGACCCCCGGGCCAGCCTTTCAGACAGGATGCAGCCCTGCAAATGTGTCAGCAGGAAGGAGTCACTTTGCACCTGTCTGCTGCACCTTTTTTCAGATTTCCTCTAATATTTTAAACTCCATTTAGAACTGGGGCTAACACAGCTGCCCCTTCCCAAAGAGCCACAGTCCTCCTCCATAAAACAGAATAAAGAAAAAAAAAAAAACAAACCAAAAAAAAGGTAGAGGCAATGGGAGCAGAGGAAATGGGAGCTGATGGATTTCAATCCTGGCCGGTAACACCTGCTGACCCCATCCTGTGACCCCACACAGTCCTGCCAGTGGACAACCTGCTCGTGTCCTGCAGCACAGCCAGCTCTGCCAAGGCTGCTGGAATTCTGACCTTTAACTCCCCCTGCCACCTGAGCCTGGCTCCCCTTCCTCCCCCAGACACCCTCCTGCCTTCCCCCCACCACTTCACAGATGTGTCACCACCCTTGCTGGTCCAGAGCTCTCCTTCTTGCAGAGGTGTGACAGAGGTTTCAAACTGCAGGCACACGTGTAGGGGGTGTGTCTGTGCCACCCACCTGCTGGTGTTGGCACTCAGGTTAAAGCCAGGGTCAAATTCGTTCATGAACATGAATTTCATCCTAAGTCCTACCAGTGAAATGAAGTGTGTTCTGGCAATATTCTCTTATTTGGAATCATAATGAAGGAGTCTTGGAGTAGAAAATACAGAATTACTATAATACTATTTTCAAATATCAGCGATTCAGTTGACTAAGGTGCTCCTATTAATACCTGTGTCCTGGAAAATGCTTGGTATCATACAGCAGCTTTAGAGGATAAGATCTAAAGAAAGCTTATGAAAGATATTTTCTAGCAGCAAAAGTGAACTAAGGATCAAGACTCCTTGGAGAAGTGTAGAGGACAAGAGCTCGAGGGAAAACACCACATTTTGAGAGCTCATCAACTGAGTAGGACAAAGGCCAAGAAGGCAGGCTTGGCAGTGCTGGCATAATGCAGCAGACACTGCTGAATTCAGATCAACCCTTCATGTGGAGTCGCCTACAAAACCAGTGCTGCACTGAACATCCAGATCTGCAGATCAGGACTGCTGGCTGTGAGCTCCTGGGCTCAGACGTTGGAATGACACCACAGCTCGGAAGTGTTGGTGAAAAGGGCATCACATTAGACACTTGTGTGAAATTAAATTACTGTAACTCAAGGCAGTGAGCCTGAATGCTGTCGAGAGCCTTAACTCAATCTGCAAGGGAATAATGAAGAGCTCTTTTATCTCAGCTCTTTATGAGGCTAATGCATCCCATCGTCATGGCAGCTGCCCTGCCTTGCTTGTTACAACTAGTCCAGGGCAGGTGGGCATGTCTCTGCTTTCTACTTTGTCATCTTGGTTTTTAGGTGAAGTGAAAAACAGTTGGGATGGTGAAATACAAACCTGGCTCAGGGGTAGAGACTGCAGAGTGCAAATTAAAATGGGCACCATTAAAATCCTGCCACTCTTGAGCAGGAGAGTAAAGGAGAAAGACCATTCCCTGAGACTGCTGTTTGCAAAGGGTCTTCTCTCCCCGCTCTCCACCATGGTTTTTAACAAGGCAGAAATTCAAAAAGCAGATGGGAAATTACATCACCAGCTCAGCTCAGGCTGCACGCCCTGCAGCGACTGTGCAGAGGGAGGGATGGGGGCTGCAGCCTCCACAGTGAGCAGCTGGGGTGGAGTGACAGTCTCAAGGCAGCACCCCGGGAGAGAAGGGAGGCGTGAGAGAAAAACCTCTCCCACCACATGCCCAGCTTATGTCAGTTCTTAACCCAGACAGAAAATATGTGAAATTAAAGAAAAAAACCAAAAACTAACAAAAAAATCTCAGACTGAGGCTATAGGAACACCTTCCCAGCAATCTGCTTGCAGTGTCTTGGCTGTCATTTCAGAAGGAGCTAAAGCAGCAGCTTTAGCAGGGATTTCCAGCACACACCAGTTCTGCCCATATGGTAGAAGTCACAGGTACTGCTCAACCACTGATTCTGGAACAGGAGAGGACCAGTGGTAAAAGGAAGGAACTGGTAAGGAACTGGTAAAAGATTATCAGCACTAAGGCACACCTGCAGTAAGGTAAGGCACAGACCCCACGAGGGGGGCTCACTGAAGGCCCAGCCCGACACCAGCCAGGCCCTGCACAAGCCAACAGATCTGTGTGCGTGGGCAAGAGCCAAAATGATGGACATTCTCAAGCTATACCACACATCAACTCACAGGAGAAGTCAAGGTCAAACGAGCCAGTCGTCGCTGTCACCCCTGGGAGCAGAGCTGTTCCTCACAGAGCCCGCATTATCCGCCGGCTAAGCCCAGCCTGCCCCCAGCGTGGCTCCTGCAGTTAAATACCAGCTGCTCACAGGGCACCAGGCTGCATTTTGTTCCCACTGACAGCGAGAGAAACATGAATAAGTGCCTCACCAGTGGTTTCCCTGGCTGTTTGGGGGAAAGATCTTGTTATTTCTGACTCCGGGCTCTTAATGGCAGAAGCTGTTTCGTGTCCGTGTCTTGTTCAGCAGGAGCACGATGCTGGTGCTCAAGCAGAAGTCTGGAGTAATTTGCCCTTAGCAGAGTAACATGTACTCTTACAGTACAGTAAAATAACCATAATTCATACCAGACTAAAAGCCCTATCACTCCTCTGTTTAAATTATACAGAAGTCAACTCTTGGAGGTCCCTCTGAGCACAGCTCACAGCAATACACAAGGTTAACTCCAGCAGATTTGCTCTATATTTACCAATAAAAAGACCATCAAAGTCTCTGCTGCAACATTTCCTGCCAGCTACCAAAAGATGACCCACACCAAGGGACTACAACCAAGGCCCACCTGTGTGAGGTCTAGATCTCTTTAAGAAATTCATGCAACTCCTCCAGATCCCAGGAGTTTGTTGGCATTGTGGAAGCAATGTGGCAAAACCTACCCTGGATGTCACCATGCAGCCTGGGTAATGTTTTGCTGGCCTTTTAATGCTGAAAATAAAAGTAAAACTAGCAACCATAGATCTGTGGTGTGATATACCGTGGAGTAAAGACAACCTAAAATGAGTTCTCAGTGCCACATGAACGCAACTAAAAAATTTGCAGCAGCCAGTTATCAGCCCAAAGCTTTGCAACAAGGATGCTTCATCAAACCATCAGAGTTGACAACACACTAGATAACAGCTTCTTCCTCTCCTAACAATGCAATCTGATCAATAGTCCCAAAACTTCTGATAGTGGCAGATGACAATTCATTCTATTCTAACATCAAAGAAAATTCACATACAAGGCCTTGCTATTGAGGTTAAAATTGTGCTCGGGCAATAATGCAAAAGATAGCTTTTAAACTTGTTTTTAAGTAACTCCTTGACATCTCATATGATAACAGAAAACAAAGAAACAGGGCTTAGAGAGAAAAGCAAACAGCCCAGGTCTGTCTCTCAGCTGCTAAACTGCCTCTTTCCCAAGATTTGCCCAGGAATCTCCTCTCCACTAAAGCTGCCTGTGTGCACAGAAGTGCATTTCCCTGCATCCATCCCAGTCTGAGTGGTGTAACACCCTTCCATTGTTACTCACATGCAGCCCCACAGTGACCTGACCCTGCAGGAAGGTGCTCTGTATCACAGCTGGTACTGCAGATGAGTATTTTGAACAGCACAAGCCATAACAACCAGCCCAGGCTATGCCCTGTGCCAGCATTTATTTCCTGTCTGTTGTCTACCGACAAACATCTCAGCTCCTTTTTAGCTGCTTTTAATATCTTTAACTTGCTTGATTACCAGAGAGAGACAAAAGTGATTTCCTGCATATGGGGACACTGAACTACAAGATGACCCTCACTTTCAGGTGGGTCAAGGCTTGTGCTCTGAGTAAAATCCCTGAGGGTTACTAATGTGGACTGGCCACTTAGGGATAATGGAAATGCTTTTAGACAAGGCACATTTTTGAAGAAGTGACTGGCAGAGTACACTACACAGGAATGGACAGAATAGTGACCCTCCTGTACAACATGCCACCTCACTCCCATGTTATTCATGGAATCACAGGATCTCAGACTGGTTTGGGTTGGAAGGACCTGCAGGGATGGGGAGTCCACAACCATTCTGGGCAAAAGTTATTCTCTGTGCAAAGTCTACAAACTGCAGAGAGGAATCAGAAAGCCAACTCAGCACTTTGAAATCAGCTCTTCTCTTGCCAGCCATGCAACACAATGTTCTTCATCCAGGTCTCGTATACACTGCCTCCCCATGCAACACACAACTGCAAAGCCAGTCAGCAACCAGCAAACATCTGCTGGATCTCCCTGTGCAGCCCACAGCCTTCCTTGGCAGAGCAGTATGGCCAAGTGTTTGGCAGGAGGTCCCACATTTTTCAGCCATTAAGGATATCAGAAGAAGGTTTATGAGCTTGAGTTGTGGTCAGCACTGGTGTGCCAGCAGTCTGGCTGGGGTCGGGAGCCTTCGCTTTTAGAGGCTGCTCGTTTTAACGATGTGGGAAATTCTCAGGCATCCAAAAGGAAATGAGATCCCAGAGTAAAACAGCAGTATTGGACACTGGGTTAATAGTGTTGTCTTGCACAGCTATGTGGGTGACTGTGCTCCTGTTGCCAAATAATTGCTCTGGCAAGGCTCGGTTTTGGACAGAAAAGCAGCCCTTTCTCCAAGCTCTTGGAGAGGATCCAATTCTTTTCCGCAGGGGGAAACCACAAAATGGGGGAAGGGGAGAAGGAATGGACATAAAAAGGGAGAATAAACCAGGAAGATCTGCAAGGCAAAGTGCCTCAAAGATTCACATTCAGGTAAACAGAGAAGTAAAATGGTCTCACTATAGTAATGAAGATGTGTGATGCCAGCTCCCCTGGGCCTGGATTGATCCTGGCTCCAAGAGTCACTCCCTGCCCACCAAAGGACTGACATTTCCATTCCATGCCTTTAACACTGACTGATTTTGACACTCAGACACACATAGGCAGTGTCACTACCATTACTCAGTGGTCATCAGAAGCATGACAACTGCAAAGAAAGGGAAAGGTACAAGTAAACCCCAAAACTTGCTTACTGTGTTTGTTTTTCTTCTCTGGCAGAGGTGGTGGCTTTTCTGGGTCACTGTTAGAATCTGGAGCAGCAAAGTCAGCAATGAATTCCACTGGAGCTGAAGAGTTTCCTTGCTGGAAAGGCAAAACAGCAGCAAACGGCGTGAAGGGTATTGATGGGACAACCACGGCGTTCTGCAGGTCATCCTCGGAGATGTTGTCATATTGGGAAGGGTGTCTCTCATAGGACACCCTGCAGCCTGAGTTATCAGAAGTCTGGGAGGCTGCACTTCTCCTCTTCTTTTCTGGTAAAGCTGGAGGAGTCTCTGTTGGTGGTGCTGATCCCGAGAGGCTGCAGAATTCCAGTGGAGGAGAGCTGCCCTGCGGGAGCTGGAAAGCGTGTCCATGGAAAGGGGAGCCAGACTCACCCAAGGACTCTGGCAATGGGCTGAGGATACCTGGCACCTGCTGAGGTACCTGATCAGCATTGGAGAGGTCCTGCTGCAGGAATTCATAGTCTGGATCATAGTGATCCGATTGATCTGGTTAAACAGAGGGGACAGGAGAATGTGACATTAGTTTCTCTCTTTTACTGTTTAGTCCTTCTCAGTTCTGTCCCTCCCATTCCATCAGTAATTAATCAGTTCATTTTAATCAGGGTGGAACTTCCTTGAAGCTGAGACCATCTTCTACACTTTCTGTGACATCTAGACTTTACAAAACTTGTAATTAATTCTTTACACTAACAAACAAACAACAAAAATTCACTAGGTAGATGACTGCAGACATAATTTATGTTTCATATTTATATTTTTATTTTCTTTCCTAGTATACAGAAACAACATTGCTTTAGTCTACCAGCATCGTAATTTCTGCAGACAAGGCTGAAAGCAACAAAACATTCCACTTGAGAGCCGAACTGAGTTTGAACACAATCATCTACAACAGCCAGGGAAACACATTCCCCTGGGCTTTTTCCTATCTGACAGAATAATTCTGCACAGAATCGCCTGCAGCAACTGCAACACAACAGTTGCAGGCACAACCCATTTATTTCTGCATCCCAACTATGACAGCTCCCAAACTAGAGGGAAGGGGACCCCACCAGGCCTGGAGAACTCACCCAGGGTTTCACAGCTTGTGTTCCGGGAGCACTGGCCGCTGTCGCGGTCCAGGGACGAGAGCTGCTCGTCAGACTTGCTGAGCTTGCCGATGCTGCTGCACGGTGAGAGACGAGGAGATTCCCCCCCATAGGAGTGGCTTCCCCCTGACAATCTTCTCTGGGCATAGCAGTCAACATCAAAATCCTTCAGCAAAAAGAACATCAAATAACCACCTTTCCTGAAAGCTCGCCTGTGAGCAAGATGAAGCTCGAGGCACAAACGCCTCGCAGGAGGGGAGAGGATCAGTGCTGGTGGCCCTCTCTAGGTAGACAAGCTCATGGGGAGCACAGAAACCCCCTGATTGGTAAATAACCCATGCCAGGGAGTTTTGGGTATTCTTTTTCCAGGCTGGGCATGGTGTGACCCACATGGACCTCACAGGTGCTGTGAAGATTTGATAGAGTTCCTCACTGCTGATGACTCCTTGTCATGACACTGATGCCAGGTAATAAGACTGCAAGATTTCTCTTAAAATACCTGGGGCTTTAGCAAATACTCAGTTGGCTTGGTTGCACAAAAGGGAAAATAAATCATAGTGCGATACAACTTTCTGGGACCATGACTACAGTTCTATTTCAGAAATTACCTCAAGCTTATCAACCTGTGAATGAACCCTCAACTATTCCCACTCCATCAGAAAAACCTTAGTGTGACTGTACCAGTAACTGAAGAATGGTCATGGTTTTATCTGGGTCGGTCAAATGACTGCAGAGGCTCCCTAAGCCAGAGCTGAGGCTTTGGGGATGAGGACAAGATTTGATTTTTGGGCAATTTAATAAGATTGAGGTCCTCATTGCTGAGTTAGTAAGTTCCTGAATGTGTAAAGCAAACCCAGCCATTTACAACCTCATAAACCCCAGACTAGCACAAGAAATGGAATGTGATTAACACACACCAACTTTTCCATTTTTCTAACATAAAATTTACAAATTTCCCTCAAACTACTGCTTGAGTTAAAAGATGTTTTAAATTGTGACTGGATGAAGACAGAGTTCTGATCTCACCCTGCCACATGCTCCCTTGGGCTGTAAGTAAACCACGGTGAGATCTGGGTGAGCTCAGCCAGCTGCTCTGTCCCCTGATCCATTCAACATGGCAACACCCAACTGCTCCCATCCTCACACTCTGCTACAGCTCAAGGCAATGAAGTTTGTAGCAATTTGTTAAATAAACACAACAACACTGTAAAAAAATATTAAGCTGTTCACATTATTTATTGTGCTGACGTTCCTGCCACTGAAGCTCCCACTGCAGAGCTCTCCCGTGCGGGGCTGTCTGGGATGAGCAGAGCCCTGGAGGGATCTGTGTCCCTGCAGGTCAAGGCACTTCTCTGAGCTTTTGCTACAGTTCTCAGCACGTTTCCCCTTGGCTTTCACCAAGGGGTTGTGCCATTACCTGTCTGTTGATTCCAACAGGTAAACTGGACCCACTGGTAGCTCGACTCATGGGGGCCACAACTGCCACTCTGGTCGGGGAAGGTGCCGACTGACGTTTTTTAGGGGGCAGTGCTGGTGGAGGGCTGCAAGACACAACAGGCATCAACACTTCCATCACTTTTCCAGCAAAAAGACTTTCTACAGTCTTCACAAGTTGTTTTCTAGAAAGCCTTTGCCAGCCAGGAGCTATTCAGCAAACTGCATCCACTAACAAACGTTAATTTAAGAATATTCTCACAGGTACTGTCCTGTTCAGTGACTTATTTTTTAAGGCTGGAAAAGAGTTGTATTTCTCAAACAAAAACAACTGCTGTTTTAAAAAGTATTTTTAATGAAGCTAATTAGCATGGTAATTATTTCTTACTAAAAGCAGCGAAAATCCAAATTAAATGTTTTGGTTGACCCAAATATTGTTTCCGTTGTACACTCCCTTCTCAAACCTTCAAGGTTTGAAGAACGTTCAAAGTTTCAAAAATTCACAGGAGAGGAAAATTCTTTTTCTGCCCTTTCTACTTTCTTAGTGAACTTCAGGGAACAAGAAAGTCAGTGCTGCTCTCACCACAGACACTGTAAGGGCCCGTGTTTTGGCATGAATCTGTTTCACACGTACACATTAGCAGCACCTAGTGAGAATTTAACCCCAGAATTTTTACTTTTTGCTTCTAATGACACATAATTCTGGTAATCATCAAGCCTGGGAGGTTCCCAAGAGCACACATGTTCTGTTCTTTGAAGAGGAGCTTTTTATATAACCCATGAGAATTCATAAAACATGCAGAAATGTGACTTTTTTTTCCAGTCATAGCCCTTGATGCTGCACTTTTATATTAATACAACATATATTTTTCACACCAGCCACTAGCACCAGTCCTAGAGAAGAAAAACATCACACACACAGACCAAAAACCTGCAAATTGGGGGTTTTCTCTTCCTTCTCAAAATAGAACACAGAAACTTTCATGTGGTTACTCGTAGAACGGGGTAAGAACAACCAAGCACAAGATTTTTTTCACACACTTTTGGCTCCTTTCACTCTTAAGTTGATAAGCAATGCAGAACCACCTCTGATAAACAATGCAGAACAACCTGGCTGTGCAGGACACATTGGTAACTGCCAGCTGAGGTTAAAGAAACATTTCCCATCGGATACAGCAGCACCAAACACTTGTACAGTGTGGAATTCCCACAGTTTTACACCAGGTTTTTACAGATTTATGTGATGCCTCTCATGCACGGACCTCAGGGCATGGCACTATCCTCACATAAAGAGAAGAAAAGGAAAACACAAAGAGAAAATAATCAGACAGAACACAAATTCATAAGCACTCCAGGAGCAGGGAATAATTACTCTGGAAGACTGGAAATTCAGAGGCAGCACTAACCCTCCTCACGAATTCTCTTGTGCCCATTTGGCAAGACTGTTTAAAAACCAACAAGCTGGTTAAGAGGCACTGGTGTTCTTCAGTCAGCTGACTGGCCAGTATTACCTGTTCTCTGCCACACGAATGCTGGGCAGAGGGGGTTTAGGAGGTGCAACTTCTTCATCCATGGAGTCAGTCAGCAGCTCGTTGGATTGAGTCATATTGGTTGTCTTGTTGAGGATCTCCATTTCTCGGTCTGTAAGGGGAAGTTCTGATGGGCTGCAACATGCAAAACACAGATTGTAGATCACAAACCACAGCTGGAATGCAGCCTGCTGACAGATTCATTCCTATTTTAAATCATGTGCAATACAACAGACAGCAGAAAGCAGAATTTGCATCTGCAGGTGGAATTCCATGTATGCGTAGAATAGAATGTGCACGTGTCACAGGGGATGTCTCATTGCCAGATTTTGGGTTTTTTCCTACCACAGGATATTCTCTTTTAGTGGTCCCACAGAAATGGATGGGGCTCCATAAAGAACACTACACTACCCTCTGTGAAGAATAAGTGAATGCTTTACCTCAACCAGCAGTAGACAGAAATTATCCCCTCTATACTAGTCCTGCACACAGAAGAAATCCTTGCCAGTGGACCCACCTGTCAGATTTACATGCTGGTAAACTGGGTTTAACTGGGCTTGTGGGAGAGGGATGCTCCTGCTTTTCAATCGTGAGTCTGACCAGCTCCTGATGGATGGAGAGAAGAAAAAGAGAATAATCATTACTTGCTGAATGTTGCACTTAAACACCCTAGAACAGAAAGGGATGCTACTGCAGTGAACTCCTTGTTAGCAGACACAGAGAGAGCTGAGCTGGGTGTAGGTCTGGTACAGAGCCACAGAAATGATGCAGAACAGCTGCTAAGGAGCAGCCTGCACCCAGCAGCAGTTTGGCCATATTTAAGTTCATAAACCCTGGCCCTATGGGGATTCTGCACAAACCCACACGTCTTTTTGCTGTGCTTCCTCTTTCCTCCATCATCACAAATGTGTTCCAGTCCCCACAACACCCTAGATAATGGCAAATTTGCTTTACATATGTAAATATAAG
The DNA here is from genome assembly GCF_003984885.1 of Neopelma chrysocephalum. Lineage (NCBI taxonomy): Eukaryota > Metazoa > Chordata > Aves > Passeriformes > Pipridae > Neopelma > Neopelma chrysocephalum. The sequence continues at coordinate 5,870,029 of NW_020897735.1, forward strand.
TACAGAACAGTCTTACCCAGTGGAGCACTTCACCTAGCCAAAAAAACTCTCCATTAAGTAATTGTTTTATATTTTATAAATAAATATGTATTTGTTCAAAAAAGCAAGTTTTCTGTAGGATGCCCAACAACACATTAAACAGTGAACCCCTTTATTAAAAGGCCTGCTTCCCCTGAAGCCACTTTTTAACATGTTAGCAATGCAAGTCTTAATCATTCAAGGAGCTACTGCAGTGCATCTGTTATAGGCAGATAAGGCTCTGGATAAAGAGATAAGGGCACGATAATCCTGAACTCTAAGTATGCCAGCAGTCAAAGCAACAATCATTCACGCCAGAAAGATGGAGAGAACATTTTATGGATGTCTGAGGCCAACAAACAGATCTACTGCTCACAGATACAGACACATGCCCTGTTAGAGGCAGGCTGGAAAACTGGCAGTGCTTCCTGACAGTATTGGCTTCCCAGCGTATTACGCAAAGGAAATTATATGGGATCAATTTTAATTCGTTTTTTTTTTAAAGCAGCCTGAAGTACAGTGTCATCATTCCAGCATCATCTTCATGTCCTTGTCTGCAGAGCTTGGAAACAATTGGCATTGCTCTCTCAGTGCAGTAACTGCAACTGGAATGTCACCACCATCATCCTTCCGAGGAAGGAAAATATTTTAGTTCTGGTATTTTTGCATGAGGCTCTACTTAAAGCTGAATTTCCATGGGTTAACACATGCACAACAAGAGGAATAAGGTGCTGCACTGGATGTGCAGAGGATGGCAAACACAGTGTCCAAGTGTCCACCTCAGCTCATTTTGGTTTCCATGTTTTACTTAACATTCTTGGTGTGAGCTTGTGCTCCAACAGAATGTGCACTGTGTTAACCAAAACCAGGACAAACACTCAGCTTTCCACAAGCTGTCCTGGAAAATCCCACACAGGGGGAAGGAAGAGGGAGCACAAACAGAGCACACACAGATGTCCATGGGGACTAATGCTATGAAGATGTTCCTGTTGGGACAGACAGATGAGAGCCCTGGCGAGGAACAGCGTGTTCTGAGAAGTGCCCTGAGGAGGACGAGCACAGCACCAAAGCTGACCACAGGACAGCCTGGCCAGCCCCCACCTCCCAGGGCAGCCACATCCCTCAGCAGGGAAATACTCAGCAACAAGGAACAACACACTGACAGAGCTTTGGACAATCCATCAGCAACACTGTGGTAATGCAAGTTACACAGTAAAGTCAAATAATTCAGGCCCTCCAATGAGAAAACTGCTACAGTGGTAACACGGACACTGAGCTGACCTCAGACCTCTCTGCTGAGTGTCCTTTGTTACTCAAGAGAAACTAGTTTAACAAAATGTACTTTCCTCTCTTTTATCTTCTCTTTCAGGATGAACAGTCTTTAATTAAAACCTTGCTATTCCTTTTAGACTTCAGAAATTCCCCTGTAAAGTTTACAGAACATCACCAGGAAAAACAACCGTAGGACCTGGGAGCCTACAAACCCCAGAGAAGGTTTTTCTGTGAATTGGGCCATTTGGAAATTACACAGTGACACCATTTGACCTTTATGGCTGCAGCTGGCACCATGCTCCCAGTCACTGTCAGGCCTGAGTGATGACACCATGGATTGCCACCTTCCTGCCTTCTGCACAAAATCCCACTGCTGAAGAGGTTTCTGGAGACCCTCAGGCACTTTAACAGACTGGGAGTCAAACCCTGAGGGGCTGTTGGGTCCTGGCCAGCAAGAACTGCAAATGCACAAGAGCACAAGAAGGGAAATAAAACATTCAAACTCAAAAGCCAACTTACTCCTTAAACATTCTCTTGAAATGGCTATGGAAGGGAAAATGTAACGTTTCCTTTTCCTCACCTTTCTTCACCACTAGTTTGCCAGTCATAATGGACACACAGTTGTCCACCACACGGGAATGTAGGTTAAAATGGGAGAAAACCAATCTGTTTTGGCTCAAAAATATCTTCAGAATGATTCAAAGCATTGGGACTGTGGGGAAAAAACCCCAAAGCCCCTCTCACCAGAGGCACCAACACAATGTAAGATTGTTAATACTTGGGAGGACCACTTTCCCTTCAAACTTTGACAAGACCCTGACTGTTCCTGCTCTCTACTATCCCCAAAGTGAGAACTAGCATTTGAAAATCAAGCCAAGATCTTTAGCATACACACAGAGGTAATCAGCACACAACTGAGCCAGATGCACATTATGCTATTCCTTATCAGCAAGGAAAGAGATTCCTGCAGCAGTAATTAGAGATAATTAAAGCCTCTCTGCAAACTTATGCTACTTCAGCAAGCTGGAAATTCCAAAAGGAGAGGGATTTTTAAGAAGTTATATAATCAAAACAAGGAATTTTTTCCCCTTTTATATATGCCTAGCAAGGTTCTAAAACCTGAGACCAAAACATCAAGTTACAGAGGTGAACAAGTGACTCCTTTATGCTCAGTTCTGAAAATAAAGAAGGAAGTAAGCACTGAAATGTGGAAGTGGATCTTGTGTGATCTGCCAGAAAAACAAAGTAGGTTCTGCTGTGGAGAGAAGTGTCCAACTTCTCAGTTCTGCTTCCAGATCTGAAAATTTGGCTTGGCCCTACTAAAATAAACCTTGTGCTTTGCCATGCAGTAGATGAGAACACGCCACTTCCAAATGCTGCCCTGTTGGTGGGCAGAGACGTTCATGTCTACCCAGACAGCCACACATCTGCTCCAACCATGTTCCAGGCTGACCAGACACAAGTCAGCTCCAACTGGAAGGCCAAAATAAGTTTTAGTCTAACAGCAAAGTAGAGACTGATATAACCACAGAGCTCAGCAGGGCTCCAGAGCTCAGGTTTAGCACTGCATGGACATGCCCGTGCTGCTCCAGCCTGGGCTGGATCACAGACCAGACATCCAAGACTGAGATCTTCTCCCATCCAAGGCTTTTCCCCCAACCCAGACCTTCTCCCCCATCCAGAGAGGATGCTGCTCTGACTGGAAGCAACAGGTACCAAGGGTTTAAATACTGCTTGAAGTGAAAGGACAACGTGTGTCCAAATTGCCTGCAATGAGACCACACAATTCTGCCCTGGATCTGGGGATAACACCTCTCTCCACAGGATTGTGCAGATCCAGTCAGTGATAACTCACCATTTGCTGGGGTATTACAGTTCAGATATTACAGATTTTCACATACTGCAAATTGCTGCTGAATTCCCACACTGACAGCAGCTGAGACTTTGGGCTAAACTCTTTTTCTCTCTCCTGCTGTGCAAATTTAAGACCAGCTTTACTTTTAAAACGTGGAGCTTAAAGAGCATATTGCGCAAAATAATCCTGGAAAATCCGTCTTCTTTAGGTGATGGAAATGTTTTGTTTCAAAGATATTTACTTAAAAAGGCTCATAAAGTAATAGCAGACTTTAGTATCTAAAGAGATATCCAGAGGATGCAAACCAAGAGGCCTGAAAATGTGACAGTCAAAGCCTGGGAGATCCACTTTGTTTTTGCATTCAGCAGGAGATGACAGTCTGTCCTAAACCCAGGTCATGCAAACTTTTACCTGCAGTTTTAAGACAGGTGAATGACAAGCCTGGGACACAGAAATAATGGGTACCAAAAGCTCCCAGGGAGGTAGAAGGAAATCCAATAGCTTTCCCAGGGTGGAAAAGTGAGGGAATGCTACAAGCAGGTCTCACAATGGATACAAAGATTTCTGCTAAACATTTCCATTAGTTATGCAAAATTAATCTCCAGAAAACTGAGTTTAGCTCATCACCTATTCCACACCCTAATCCAACCGCTGACAGTGGTGATGTATCACTGACAAATCCCCTGAATTTTACCTCAGAAGATGGAGCTGGAGCCTTTGATTCTCTGTGGGCATTGACAGGGAGTGTTTTAATTTTATTTTGCCTAGACAGAAAATATGCAAACTCTGCATAGGAGACTGGGAATGACTTGCCGAAAAATTAATACAATGCCAAATAAAGATTTATTGCTTCTTCTAATTCACCCAAATGCCAGGGTAAGCATTTCAGAAGTTCACACTAAGAGCCAATATGTTTGTGCTAATCTTTAACCAGCACTCCAAGCAGGATCATTTCACTTATGGAGCAGTTGATTTAAGAGATAGTTGACTGAAGGCAAGAATAGGACCTTCATATTTAACCCACACTTAAAAACCTCTTTTATATAGATCTTTTCTAAAACACATTATCACGTACTTTATATAATGTGATTTACAATATCTCTCTGGTGTACCTTGACTCCATCCAGAACAGCTTTTATGACATCCTTCACTGTTGTCACCATCTCCTTGTCCTCTGAGTTCACCCCCTCCAGCATCACCTGGTCAGACCAGCGGATGAGGTTGGCCAGGCTCTGGTACACGCGGCTGTAGCAGGACGAGATGGCAGAACTGGGCAGCAGAGGAGGAAAAAAAGAACAAAATGAAATTATGGGGACATTATCAAATGTTATGAGAGTGCATTTCACACTGTTAAAAGTGTGATTGTTCTCCTTTTCTCTCTGACTTATCACTGTGTAGAAGACTCCACTGAGTACTGACTGAAAATTCTGCTTATATGGGCAAATATGGGTATCCAACATCAAGTTTGCATGAGTTCACTACTAAGAGAGAACAGATAAAAATTGTGAAGAATAGAAAAGTCTGGAATACTTCATCTGTGTGTAGCAGGTGACAAAGCTCAGGGTTCTCTTCAGTTGCTCAGTTGCAGTTGCTCTCCCATTCTCTAGCACCCAAGGGGATGACAATATGAAAGTACAAACCATCAACAGTTCATTCCCAGCTATCAGAAGGAATTATCTGGGCTGCAGGTTAACACAGCAATGCTAAAAATAACATTCCTTCCCTTTTAATTTACAGCTCCATCCTATGCCTTAACTTTGACCATAAGTACTTAAGTGCTACATTTAAGTTTAACCTATATTATTTCAGTATTATATTTGGTTTCCTTCTTCCTTATTAACTCTCACCAAAAATGCCCTGGATCATTGAGAGCTGACTCTCTTCATTCCTTTACAAACGACTGCCTCACTGTTTATAATGCCTGAAAACATGTAATTAAAATTACTTCTTTAGAGAAATTGAACTGAATGAATTTCAGGTCTGAAAAAGGAAGGGTGTTGCTTTGTTTTGATTTTAATGAGAAACAGAATTGAAGCTATTGTTCTGAAGGGGGGGGGGGAAGAATTTTGGAAGGATGACAACTCTAAATAAAAGTTAACTGTAACAACAGTGCTCCCAGGCATTTTCCTGGCCATTCTGAAAACACTGACTTCATTACTAAACAAGGTGTGTTAACAGCACTGCTGATGGCAGCGCTTCAGCAATTCTTTGTCAAGTTAAATCAATTTCAAGCTGCATCAAAACCATAAACAGATAAGAGAAGGTGTAATCTTGCAATCATTACTGATACAAGTGTTCCAGCTCTTCCCCGTTTCTCTTTGCTATCCATTTTACATTGGCTTAACTCCAGTAATTTCATTATCTGCCAGAAAAGAACCAAGCCCACGAGCTTCAATGAGTTTATTTAGGTGAATGAGGTTTGCAGGACTGGGGAAAGAACTGTTGTCACCTTATGACCAGGGGATACAAACAATGGCAAGGACTTGAGTGTGCTTGTTGTTTGTTTTTTTTTTTTTAAAGGATGCTGCTTGCCATTTGTTCTCATTTCAGATGAAATTAGCTTGGTAGGAGATATTTCCTAAACAGGGCCCTCCCCCATCTCTTTCTGTGGCTTTGATTTCTTTGCCATTAATCTTCAGCCTGCTTCCTTCTAAGGAGGCGGTAATTGAAAGCCCATTTTGTGCTAGATTTAATTACTTTTTTCCTTGATGCAAATGCTTCCCCTAAAGCAAAAAGAAGTCCAACAGTAATTGTAGGGCTTTCTTCTACACTGACACAAGTCTTGCTCACTTTTCTTGAGGGGGATTTGCCATCAAAATCACCCCTTTGTGTCCTGCCACTAAAGTACAATAGGTAGGCAGGAAAGGACATGGCTTTTTTAGAAAGCCAGATTTCCTTTTGGGTTTTTTGGGAGGCTAAAACAGGCAGAGCATACACATGGGATCTGTGCCTTAATCCACACTGTTTCCAGAAAGAGAGACTTATCACTGTGTAGAAGACTCCACTGAGTACTGACTGAAAATTCTGCTTATATGGACAAATATGGGTATCCAACAGTCAAGTTTGCATGAGTTCACTACTAAGAGAGAACAGATAAAAATTGTGAAGAATAGAAAAGTCTGAAATACTTCATCTGCTGAACACCACTTATTTGATATTTATTTCCAAGTATATTCTTGGAAGGAAAAATCACCCAGCAAACACCCCCTGAATACATAAATCAAATCAAGTGATTATAAAAATGACATGTTCTATCCTAAACATACTTGCTGACATTTCACATGTTCTCTTGGTGTAAGAGGAAAGTTTGTTCTCTCTTTTATTAAGTGAAAGCAGGTGCTTGTCAGGAATTTAATGGCAAGGGGAAACCCGGTAACAACTGAAGAAACTTTAATGTCTGTATCCAGAACTCTGATGAACATTCCCATTCCAAGAGCTACTGGACTTTATGGTTCAACAGATCCAACCTAAACTGGATCTTACCTGTCTCAGCCACAGGACTGATACAATCCCATTGCCTCCTTCCTTTTGACCTATTTGGCCTGTGCATTGGGGCCAAACACAGCTGAGCATTCTGTTTGAAAAGTCTTTGAAAAGTGCTGACTCAACCATACTATAAACCCTTCCTGCACCAGAGTTAAAATAAGGATCTTGAAAGAAAAAAATTTGGAGATATTTAATGGGAGAACAAATAGGAACAGGGCAAAACCTGGCAGGATTTCAGGAACCGAACACCTGCATTTCTCTGCTTAGTTTTATCTGCTTTTCTCTGTCTGTGCTAACTTTGCTCTTTCCATTTTATTCAACAATGGTTGTTTTCTGTAAATCAACAGCTCCAGCATCCATGGGATGAACAGCAGCTGTATCTCTATGGTTTGGCAAGTCCACAAATTCTTATAATCCATGATGAGCTTGGCTTTGGCAAATTTCTACTTCTTTCATGGCTTCAAACCCACGGCCTAACTGCTAAAAACATAATACACATAATCTGTTAAAACATAAAACAATAATCTGTTGAGTGAGCACGGGAATGAACTTGGTTAATCTGCTGAAGTACATCTATTTACTTCTACATCTGATCCAGTAAAATCCAAAAAATCAGTAAAGAGTGAAGGCTCAGACTTCTGTAACATCAGGGTGGATAAACTGAACACAAAAAAGGATTACTCTGAAGATAAACTCCTTTTTCAGGTAAAGCTATTGGATTTGTTAGCTTTCAGGGTACCATCATGGACTACAGAAACAGTAATACCATCTGAGGAGAATCTCCCACTAGCAAACAATGAATTTCCAAGTTTATGCTAAGAATCATCCCTTCCTCCTCTCTGAAACCAGTCTGATTTGCTTTATCTTTCCACAGCACGAGCTCGTTCGCAGCAGGGAATCTCCTTATAAATTATGTTTGAAAGCCACCACATAATTAGTAAAAATAGCAGTCACTTCATCAGCCACCACAGCATTCCCTGTCCCCTGCACGATGTGGGGCTTCAGACACACAGGGAGAGAAGCCGGGGGGCCGTTGGTCTGTCATGGTCCCAAAATCCAAGGAGGAAACTCACCTTTGCTGGATGCGAGGATCAGTTTGCACCAAGGGCAGGATGGCTTCCAGCACTTTACTGGCTGAGCCTGGCAGCATCTCTAATACTTTGTTATCAATTGCCATTTTATCCACAATAGTCTTAAAGTAGCGCAATGCACTGACGACCTCCTTCTCCTTCTCCTCCAGCCACGAGACATTCTAAAGAGGAGGGGGAAAAAAGGAGAGATATGTTAAAACTTCAGGGTTTTTAAGGGCAAGGTTCCTTGAACACACCTGAAGTATGGTGACACTGAGGTATATTCCATGAGGAGTGGAAAAAACCCCTTCTACCACAAACACTTTTAAACTGAGTTACTGCTCTTTCAAAAGAACAGTCAGGGCAAAATTACACCCATGCTTTAACTTTCTGCATTACCTGCATTCCACATTGAAGGCTAATCTTGATCAGTTCTAGGCCAAGATTAACACTGCTGATGACATCAAGGGCACTGCTTTGAAACCCCCAGGCCAAACTGGGAAGGGTGAAAGAAAAAAACTTATCACAGAATCACAGAATGGTTTGGGTTGGAGGGACCTTAAAGACCAGCTAGTTCCACTCCCTGCCATGAGCAGGGACACCTTCCACTAGCCCAGGTTGCTCCAAGTCCCATCCAACCTGGTCTTGGACACTTCCAGGGATGGGGCAGCCACAGGTTCTCTGGGCAACCTGTGTCAGGGCCTTAGCACCCTCACAAGGAAGGATTTCTTCCTGATATCTAATCTAAACCTGCCCTCTGTCAGTGTGAAGACATCACCCTTGTCCTATCACTACATGCCCTTGAAAAATATAAGAAAACCTCCAAACAAAAAACCCCACTCTGATGAACCTCCAAGCTAAGTAATTTTGTGATGCTGCTGGAGCAAGAAAACTCACACACTGTGACAAAGTGTGAAAGCTAAATTTTGGCACTGGGGAATGAAAGTTGCAGAAGGGAACAATTCATTGGAATAAGGCTGAGTTGTCACCAACTTTCGTGCCACCACCAACACCAGAAGAGGAAATTCAGAAGTGATACACGATACCTTAATGGCACTCTGGACAGGGAAAGTTTACCAGAGTATGCCTGGAGGACTTTTAATGCCACAAGTAGTTCCTAAGTGAGATTTAAATTAACTCCTGCACACTGCTAGAAAAGGAGCAGAGCTTAACAGAGTCAGATTTCATCCATTATCTCCTCAGTAAATTCACCTTCAAGAATTAATGACCTATGGGCATTGTGTGCTCCCCATACTCTTGTCAGCTGTTAAACTGCTGCTTTTCTGCAAAATCAGGCCAGCAGCCCAAAAGGTTTTAGGAGGAACAATTTATAGGCAGCACTGGTTTGTAATTTGGGGCCAGTTGCATAAAAGGATTAGAATCCCAAGTTCCATCTAGCTCCAACTTTAGAAGTCTAAGTTCCAATCCAAGATCTGCAAACCACTCTGTCATTTTCTATCTCATCTGGGAAGGGCCCAAAATCTGCTGCTGCTTCCACTTTTTTGACAATACTGCTAGCCAGGCACCTCAAGTTCTGATCTGTAGCCCAGAGTGCCCTGAACTCTCTTGCTGAGGAGCATCCTGGCAACTCACTGATATGAAAAAGGACATTTCCCATTTTGCAGGCACGTGGCCTCACCACTGTGCACAGCTTAATCCGGGATACAGAATCATAAAAACACTTAGGCTGGAAACAAACCTCTAAGATCATTGAGTCCAACCCATTCATCTATGGAGAGGTTCAGTCTCTCCCTGAAGGTTTTGCACTTCATATGGGATGATCACACATTTCAGGGATCAGAGAGTCCGTGTATTCCCCGAGCGAGTCTGACCATGGCCCAGCACTCAGAGCTCTCAAACAGAAGTGAAAAAATGTGGGCTGCACTTCCTGCTCCGGTGGCTGTTTATGGATTTCATTCAACAACTGCTTCCTGCAGAAAGGCTTGAGGCTTAATAGCTTAAACACTCTCCTGGTGCATGGGAGGGATGGGCCTGACTGAGAGTTCAGAATGACAAGTGGAAACACAAACCCTTCCGTCGAGGGCACCAAGGTATGTGATTCCAGCCACTATCTGGGACACAGCCCTTTTTCCTTTTTTTCCAGCTTCCCTTCTAGCTCTTTGGGTGATATTCCCTAAGAACACTTTTTAATGAATCCTCTTCCAAGGACCAAAGATTTCATACCTAGGTGTGCATGTAAGCATAAAATCCCAGGATGGTTTGGGTTGGAGGGACCTTAAAGCTGATCTCATTCCCATGGGCAGGGACACCTTCCACTAGACCAGGTTGCTCCAAGCCCCATCCAACCTGGCTTTGAACATTTCCTGGGATGGGGCATCCACCCATTTCCCTTTGGGGCATTAAATGAGAAAAACTTAAAATTCAGGCAAAACAGCATCTCCATTCCCCTGTCCGGCACACGTAGATATTTTTGGATGATTTTGGAAGTTTTCCCTTAAATAATCATGGCAAAAGCATCATGTATGAGACACAGATGACCAGCAAGGGTCACAGTGAGCTGTACAGAACACACCCAACCACAAAAGCTGGAACCATCCCTTTTCCCCCTACATTTTGGCAGTGAAAAACATGTCATAAATCTGCATATAGTGTTAAAGGACACTATGGTACCTACACTATCCCCTATGATAAGAATCAAAGACAGGGTCCAGGGGGACGAAAGGAGGCTCTGAAAAAAACTCCTCCAGTGTTGCCCCCATCAAGGTATAAAGGGGAAGAGGAGAAGAAGATGTTTGCATGGGCTGAGCATAACCTTCAGCTTACACACGGTGATTTTACATTAATTTTTAGTATTGCTATTTCTGCTCTACAGTGATTATCTACTTCAAGAGCACGAAAATAGCATCTTAAGTACTTAAGAGGGAGAAAAGGATGATATTTGGTTTATCAAGTGTGCCTTCTGACAGAAAATCTCCTGTTTGTCAACTGATGTCTATATTCCAGGGAGAAAACCTGGCGGCAATCCAGGCATATCCTCTTCCCCACTCCCTCCACACAAAGCTAATGAGCTGCCTACATCCAACTAATTGATTAGTTGGCCAGTAGCTATTAAAATAGATAAGGAATGAGCCAGAAATCAACTATATTTCGCAGTATAAAAATGAATACAGCTTAAATAATCATGTACAGTAATAAAAATTATTGCAAGTGTTTTGTTTTCCAATAAAAAAATCCCAATCTGTACATAAAAAAAGGGTTTGATGAGCAGCATGGCTTATTAGTAAATCCTCTTGCATCGTTTTTAGGGGAAGGAAAGAAAAGCAAAAACTTCATCTATTATTAACATAGTATGTATTTGCTATAGAACAGCATTTTGAAAAGGGCTCTTCATTTTCTAATGCATTTAATGTGGTCACATATCAGTTTAAAGGAAGGCCTCTAAATTATCTCAAGGTACCATCCTGAAACATCGTCGGAATTAAAAGCCTTCAAGGAGTACTCTCAGATTTAATTTTTATTTTATTTTTTAAATAGCAGTGAGCAATGCAAGGTGCTCAGCTCTTTAGGAAGCGTATTCACAGCCTCCTGGGGAAAAAAAAAATACAGCCTGGGGAAAAAAAACCCTCATCATCTTCCAGTTGATGGTGCAGAACAGGGTGAGGAAGCCCTGCAGCAACTTCTCTGGGTGTTAAGCAAATCATACAGCATAAGATAACTGTATCTTGCTGGTTGCTCTCAATAACACTGCAACAACCTCCAGCAGAGATAATCTAAAAAAGTTTGCATGTCTGGCACTGCACACTGGATGAGACCTTTAACAACTGGGAAATGTTATGAATTATCATAAATAACCTCGATTGTTCTTAACTTTTGGCTTCGACTTACACTTGAAAACTGACTGCAACAGCATTGCTCCAGAGTCTCCAGCCTCCATAATCAGGTCACAACAGGAGAGGAGATAACACTGACAGGTTTGTGACCTCAGCTCTTGGAGGACCTGAAGTACCCTGGGCCTGAGGAACACTGTGCTGGGATCAGCAGCTGCTGGAACACATCTGCTCGACTCTCCCTGCTGATGTCACCAGGGATTGAGCACATCTTTGGATCATCTTCAAGGACTTGCCTGCCTGGGTTTGGGGTTTTCAAATGGATCACACCCCAAAACCAGGCAGTTATCTGGAAGCTGTCAGCTTAACCCACAGGGTGTGCATGTGGGGAGGATGTGTCAAGCCATACACCACGTTCCATAATGAGATACTTAAATGCCTATGGAAGGAGGTCTCATCATACCCTCCAAAGGGAAGTACATGCCTTGATTTAATACTACACAGTGCAGTTTATAAATAACCATAAAGTAACCCTGAGGATCCATGAGCTGTAGAATTCTGCAGAGGACAAAGTCACACCCAGGAATATCATAAAATGAGTACCAGGAAGCAAGAAACCATCGGGACTGACAGAATACGGCCCTGGCTTACTTTGTTCACTGACTTCTCTGGTGTTTTCACTGTCAGGTCAGCTTGTTTTCCCTTCTTTGAAGGTGTTCTCTTTATTTTTGGTGAATGAAACTTGCCCTTCAACTTCATGGTGAACGAGGAGAGATGAGAACGCTCAGAATCTAGAAAGACACAGAAATACGTTACAGGATTAGGGTAAATTTCTAGAAAACAGCGACGCTGTGTCACAGCATTATCTGGAAGATACCTGCACCATGTAAATTTGTTGAGTGGAACAGGATAAAAAAAATAATAAACTGTGGCTCTCTATTACGTTTCCAACCCCAATATCCCCACCAATTCCTGATTCACCTTGGAGGAAGCAATGCTGCAGAGCAAAGGCAGGAACAGTGGGATTGCTGCTGCTCTGTGCCTTGGAGAGAAGAGGAAAAACACCTCTCTTCAAAGCACTTATCTCCAGCAGATTCCAAAGCACTTTACAAAGGAGGTAATCATCATCCCTCTTTTGCAGATGAGCAACTGAGTCAAGGGGATGAAGTGACTTTTTCACAGACCTCTGGCACGTGGGTGTGCAGGCAGGGCTCTGCCTGGTACCCAGGACTCGTGGTTGGAAGGGAGAACACAATCCAAGATAATGCCCTTCCCAGAATTCTGATCCCTACCCACTTGGTAGCATCAATTTTGAACGTGGCTCCATGGGTGATCTGAACAAAAATGTCATTTGCAATGGATTTCACTTCCAATATCCCAAACTGGGGAACAGAAGAACCGCTTTGATACCAGGGCATCCTTCAAGGAGCTTAACTGCAGAACTGCTCAGCCCTTTTAAAAATTGTATTTTCATGGCTTTTTGGATATTTCAAAGCAGAAGTCTCAAAGGTTTGCAATCATGCCATATGCAGACTTACCGTTGAAATATATTTTTATCTGCAGCCACGAAGCTAAAATAAAACTAAGCTGCCTTGTAGAGAGCAATTTAGAATGTATTTTGTGCAAAGAGCACTTTAATAAATGAAGGTCTGAATTGCTCTCTAGTGACCCAGATAATTCAACAAAAGTTACCCAACTTGTCTTTAACTACATTATCAAGAAAAGTAAGCAGTTTTGCTGCATGTTTCATTTTCCTTTTAGATTATCTGGGAATTCACTGAGTTAAAAGGACAGCCCTGTGCATGCAGCACTGCACCACCTCATTAGCATGCAGACTGCAAACAGCAAGGGCTGCTGAGTCAAATCTAGCACCCAGGAGCCCAACACCACACAGCAGTGCAAACACTGCTCCTGTACTCAGAAATCACCTAACCACAGCCAGGGGAAGGAACCTGCGCTTGCCTCCCTCCCCGTAAAGGGTTGTCTCCCTTTAAACTTGGTTTCCTGGTAATGTGTTAAGACCCTGCTATGAGCATGTTCACCAGGGCCAACACTCTGGTTAGGTATGCCCTCTAGACCAAAATTTTGCAGGATCCTATGAATAGAAGCTGCGTGAGCACCGATCCTAATCTAGCCTGGCTGCAGACCTGTTCTCCGCTTACAGAACTAAATGTTTTTCAAAGTTTTCTTCGTATCATCAGGTCCTTTTTAGTTCACTGAGAAGGGAGGCACTGAAAACCTTGGTCACTGCAGATAAATCCAGGCATATCAGTTGGCCTCTGAAGAATCACTTACAGCAGCTGGCACCCCAACTTAGCAACAATTTACGTCAGTGCTTTACATCCACGAGGGGATCTCCAAACCTTTAAAACCTCTCTGGCTCCACAGGGTGCTGAAGGTCACCACTGAAAACAGTTCCTGGCTGCTGTAATAATGCTCTTGCACTCCTCCCCAAAAAATCATTTGTATTTATTGCATACACCATATGAGAATTTCCATACGTGCACGCATATGCACGCCTGCCAAGAGGAGTCATGGCTCTGAATTAATTTTTTGAGAACTGGCAAACAATTACAATAATTAATCTACAGGGAAATAATGGTAGCAGCAACAAATTGTGTCTGGCTCCTCCACGGGCTGCAGTGAGATCCAAACTGCTGGTCTCATTAAGAAAACACTCAATGCCTACAAAACCCTTGGTTGCCCATAGGGATAACTTTGTCTTGTAGGGACAATATTTGAAAGGGAGAAAGATTTCAGAAGGCTACCATTTCCTTTTTTCCTTGCCACCAGACATCTCTACCCACTTCTATGGGGCAAGCACTCAAATGGCTGAACCAATGTGTGTGCATAGTCAGGAACTTCCAAAAGATGTCTTGTCAGCAGAGAAAGTTTCTTTTCTGCTGACAGCAGATCCCCTTCACCACCACCAGCTCAACCACTGCCCTTTACTTTCTTCACCCTTTGGTCACACCAAACATCAAATCTTTTGTGCACCACACTCTGATGGAAGACAGACCCACAGAGCAAGGACAGAAGCAGAATAGGAACTTCTTAAAATAGTACTAATGAAGTAAACCAGCTGACATTTGCAAAAATAATAAACGTTACTGTTTGAACAACCCTGCTAAGTCCTGCTTTGAAGATCACAAATTAATGCAGCTTTTTACTGCCATGGGTTTCCATCCACACCAAGCACTTTCCAGCTCTCATCTGCTCACAAGTTTCTGATGCATTTGCAGTTAAACAAATGAGTCACAAACCAATATTCTCTCACACTCAATTACACTTAGCACTTAAAATAGCGCTTTTCTTGTTCCAAGCACATTACAAACATATCGTTCTCATCCTTAAACAGTCAGGTCTTAACCTTACCCTGCAGATGGGAAGCAGACACAGAGGTGAAGCAACTTGTCTAAACAGAGCAGAGGGTGAGTCAGTGGCTCCAGCAGAGCATCTCCATCACACTGCAGCCCCTCTCCCCCTGTGCATGGATCAAGCTGTGGAGCTCCTGTGGCTGCACTCAGTGAATGCCAACAGACATTATCCAGCACGATGGGCTTTAGGGTTTGCAAGCTGATACATCATTCAAGCATTATAAACAGAATCTGCTTTGTAATGAATCTGGATGAAGTGGTATAAAAGAGAAGTGACACCGAAGTAAGAAAGTATTCTAGCCCAATGGTCTAAGGTACCTAAGTTTTTATATGGGAAGCCTGAAATCCTCCTGCAAACAGCACAGCTGAGCGAGACTTCCTAGACTGGTTACCATAGCACTGGTCTGCTTTGAAAAAGTAATTTTCTTTACAGTGTATCCTAATTTACAAATCTAATGTCCTGTGTCCATCCAGTTAAAAAGCTCAAACAGCACAGCATGCCTTTACAGATCAAATAATTTGATAACATAAAGAAAGAGGCAGAAAACAGAGCCATGGCAGTGCTCAAACCACTTCTCCTGTCCCTCTGCTCCTTCCTGCCTATCTGCAGTAACCAAAGCCCTTAATGCAGCATTGAGGTTGTTCTGAGCTTGGGAGTCTGCCCGCTGGAAATTATTCTATCGTGTTACCCTTGCCTCTTATTGATGAATAGCCAGCAGTGTTTAGCTGGAGTCTCAGCACCAGCTTTCTCAACTTCTCTTTCTCCTCTCTGATGCACAGGAGGAAGGTACTCTGTACTTACTTCTATGCAGTGCCCAAATATTTTTCAGATAAATGGCAAAAGTCAGGGTAATAAACTCGCTGGAGTGATTTCAACTGGAAGGGGAAAAAAAAAAATAAAGCGTTGTATCAAAGCGTTTCTGTCTCAAAGGAACCACTGACTTTCCATCTCTCCGTATTTCATCTGTCCGGATGCTCTGGGGCTGCAGCACACAACTGGAAAAAAAGAAAAAAAAAATCCCTTCCAAATTACTTTATTACGGATTTGGGTTTCTCGATTTCTGACCGGGAGCTTTGCTACGTCACCCGTTTCACGGCTAATTCCAACCCCTGTCAATGAGGCTCCCGCTCCGCCCGTGCTTGAACACGCTCCAGCTGTTGAGTCACGGCCCTGCTCGGCTCTCAGGCTCATCCCCCCCTGGCCAGCACGTGTCTGGGGTCTGACCACACACACACCACCACAGAGCTCACGTTACACGCCTGCTCCAACCAGCCCAGCTCTCAGGTGTGGCCAGAGGGGTTTTTTCAGCACCCCTCAAGACCCCCGGGCTGGGGAAATCATGGTCAGACAGGAGCTGCCTCGTCCCCCAGCTCCAGCACTGGGTGCTGCCTGCCAGTTTGCCAACAGAAAGCTGAATCTGGGGAGGGAAGAACTGCAGACTTTGAACAACAGTAGATTAAGAGGCACAAGGGAAGGCAGATAAATCAGCTTATGTGTTTGTGGACGAAGAAACTAGGCTGCTTAGGAGAAAGCCAGCAAGTCTAAGCCCAACACCATCCATGCCTGCCATGGTCAAATGGTCACTTTCCACTTCAAATGAACACCAGAAAATGAGTTGAAACACGTGCGTGCTGGTGGATTCCATCAACCTAACCCAGCAGCAAATTATTTAAAGTCAAACTGAAAGTTCAAGCCTTTTACAGAGCTCAGTCACAGCAGAATTTCCAGCTGCTGGGTCCCGCTCACCAGCCACGTGTAACCAGCACATGGGAGGCCTCAGAGATGGGAAATAACCCCCTGTCTGCTTCTGGACCTCCTGGTCATGTTTTTGTCACTGTGACACAGCTCAGTGGAAGGCTCCAGCAGCTGGGATGGGCAATTTAACTGCTCAACTTGTCTAGTGCTCGGATCATATATAACTAATTGAAAATAGACTTACTTTTAATTACAAAAAAAAACCAACTTAGAATACAGTACCTTTCCTTTCCTTCAGCTGAAAAACTAAACCCTCCATCTTCTCTCACTCTCTGCGTGTTCCCACACCAAAATCTGCAGCTTTAGAGGAGACACAACCTTAAAAAAGGTTCATTTTCCAGCTTATCCTGACTCTTGCAGCTCGTTAGAAAGAACGAAGTGGAGTCTAAAAATCTTACTCCACGAACGGTTCCTTTTTCAAAGGCCATTTGGGTCTCTGCTGGATGCACATATTTAAAAGCTATCAGATTAAAAATAACAGCAGACATCTCTCCCCATGCCATAATGAAGCTATTGTGCACATTTTTAATCAACCGCTCCTGCTACTTTTGCCACGAGTCCTTTGAAGGCAGCGGTGACTTATGTAATGAGTTACACAACGATGCCCATTAAAATGGCATTTGTTCCCTTGGGCTCAGCTCCATCATTTGGGGAAGACAAAAGGCAAGTTGCAAGGCTTCAGCTAAACCCTAGCTGACAGGGACTTTAAGAGTTCCAAAGCGAAAGGCAAAAATAACGAGCTGGAGTTCAAAACGACCTTTCCGCTGAGGACTGTCTGTGCTGTGATGCAGCACCCGGTGAGAGCCTCCAGGGCTGGGCCTCTGGCTCCTCCAGACCCAATTCTGCCCTCAGAAACACAGCAGAACAGGTGATTCAGGACAGACAGACGAGCACGTGAGAGCTCACCATGACACTGACGAAGCACAGGTCTTTCAAGGTTTTATATGAATATTGCTACAATTCCCAACATCTTCCTTCCACCTGTATCTACTACATACCTGTAAGTACACAGATCTGGGGGCCTGTGCCCTGGCTGAAGCTTTTGGGCTCTCCTGTAAAATAAACATTTAAATCATAGTGACTGAGAGAAATCCAAGCCTTTGAGCTTCCAGGAAACTCAAACAGCCTCTCCCAACAGCCAAGTTTCTCCACAGAAGAGGTGGCAGAGCTGGTGCAGGAGGCACAATGTGACACTCACAAGTGGGCTGTGGGCAACAGAAACCTACTGCGAGGGCATTTGTAAAAGTAATTTCTAATAATTTTGTGCTGGAGGGCAGCTCTGTCTGTCTTGCAACAAAATGTTCGAGCTCACCACTGCGGAGCTATGAGGATGGAGAGAAAGCACCAGATTTTAAGGGGAGTTGAAGGAAACAGATGAGGAGAACCCCAGATACTTCTCCACCTTTTCACACCTGCACTGTGTCACTGAGCTCTCACAATACACAGCAAACAGCCTTCAGCTACATTTCACGCCCTCTTTCTCCAGAAGTCCTGAGGATGTTTAGAAGCCTAAAAATGCTGATAGGCAGCATTTGTGCGATGCTGCATGTTCCCAAAAGGATGAACTGGGATCCTGAGTACAGAAGAGACAGAATGTGACAGAACAGAATTAAAATATCCCTTTTAAACACATCAGCTGCTGCATCGCGGGTGCTACATAAGCCTCAGACCCACAACTTCCAGCTCCTTGAGTTTACTTTTCTCAACTTTGCCACTACCCCCAGAGACTGAAGCAAAGAGAAATCATTCAGAAACAAAAAAAAGACCTGGTAGGGGACCCGGAAAGGGAAAAAAAAAAAGGGAGTGTCCAGTGTCAATCAGGAAGTTTGCCCACCCTAACCTTTGTACCTTAGGTGGAGTTGTTTGTAAGCTGCTCCAAGTGCCTCTCCAGGGAATCCAATTGCTAGGAGAGCCGCCAGGTTTGAGAGGAAAACGATGGAGGAAGGGCAGCTCGAGAATCAAACAATCGTTCTTGAGTGCTAAAGAAACTTTTCCTCCACCATCACGTCACCTTGGAAGCAGCCAACTTTTGGGAGCGGAAAGACCGACTGCCCTTTTTCTTTTTTGGCAACATTACAGTGAATGAGCATAAACCAGTGAGCATTAATGATGTGCAGTGACAGCACACAAACTTCTCTGGAAAAGGGAGGCTCAGTTCCCTCTCAGCTGGCCAGGCAATGCTCACTGACTCACAGGCTTCATTATTTTTATGCCGCCCTCTGGGGCCTCCAGAGGAAGCAAAACATTTTTATTTGTCAGAGAGCACATTTTTATTTTGATTTTTTTTTTTCTTTCTAAGCAACCATGAATGAAGCATCTCCAGCTGCAGCAAGCTCATGTGGAAAGAGCTCGCAGTGTTTGCAGGGGAATTGGAAAGCACAGAGGGCAACTTATCAATTCAGCCACGTCTCCTGACTGGAGTGAAAAGGATTGGGTCAGTCAACAACTTTAATTTTATGGTGCATTAGTACTACAGCTCTTCTTCCTTCCAGTGTCATATTTGGAAGCAAATCTTCAGATTGCAAGGAAGAGAAGATGCACAAGATCAAGCAGCAAGTTCAGAGCAGCTGACCAGGCTCCCTCCTAGTTCTTTTCACCTGAAGTGTTTCAGAAGAATCTCTTTGCATGCAGACACATAAACCAGGAATCCTTTAGCTGCTGAATATCGCAGCAATATCACCCAACTGATTTATAGGGAAAAAGAAACAAAAAAAGGCAAAAAGCTACAATTATTCAAACAAGGAGGGATTTAAGGGAGTAAAACTCTGCTAGCCAAGTTCAGTTTCCTCCAGCACACCAAAGCCGGCTTTCAGACTTCTCTTTGAAAAAGATACTGTAATTTATTGATAAGCAGCAGCAGCATTCAGGACTTTTGCTCTGTTTTATCAGAAGGAAAGCCGCCCCAGCAGATTGGTGCCATACCAACTTGCAAGCAGAAACGTTCACCAAATCACCCACAAGCCTTCGTGCAGCATCTGGTGAGTCTCCGGTAATTTCCCATTTAAGTACTGATTTTGCACAGCCCTGCAAGCCCCAGAGAACTAATGGGATTACAAAACTGGTAACATGACTTGTAACTCCCACCTCCTGTGCCAGCAGCACTAGAACAAAAAGAGACTCAAGCAGCCTCCAACACCAACATGAACGCCGTGGTCCATTCTCACCCTGCTCTGCACATGGAAGCCACCAAGAATGTTAATAAACATTGGATTTTAAATGGGGGAAAAAAAAATCCAGCTACGAGGCACAACATCTGTGTTACTTCAGCAAACAGCCCCAAACAGAGAAATGCAATGGTGGTGAGGGAATCTGTTGAATTTCTCTGTTCACCAAACATGACTTAATATGGGGTCCGTGGGCATCCCCACTCGTCTGGCGGCTCTTGGAGGAGATGGTCATGACAGTGATTCAGACACCTAAAAATAAAGCCCTGCAGGCACAAGTATGTGTGTGCTCTACCTGAGTCACCCCAGGCTGTGAGGAGCATGTGAGCCAAGGCTCATCTGTTTCACTGACAGTCCTGCCACAGCCAAGCAAAAACCCTCATCGCTGAGCTCCGCTTAAACTTTTTCTCCCATCCTCTCATTTTCTCAAGCACATTTACACTCTCTCCACACTGAAAAACCTCTGCTAGGCCTGGATTTCAGTCCTATGGCTGCCAGCTTTGAAACTCAGACCTGAAAGATTATAAGCCAATGTTGCTGAAGCTGTTTATCCATCTCCAAGGTGACAGGATGTCGTCACTGCCACTCGGCAGGACACCAAGCAGAAACGCATTATTTCAGATGCTTTGGGGAAAACCCTAATTGCTCACAACCTGCCTACAGGTTCACCAGCTGAGAAACAAGGTTGCAAATGGAGCCTTGACTTTTTGTCTGCCCCACAGCACTAGCTCTGAATGGGAAAAACGACAAACCCAGCCTTCTTTCATCCTTGGAGAGTAACCTCAGCTCTCATTCATTAGGCGATGGAAAAAAAAAAGAGAAGCTGGCTCAGATCTGCCTGACACAATTTCCAGTTGCTTTGGACATTACTAATTATAGTCATCTTTATTTTTGACCTCTGATTACAGACTCCTTGCACATGCAGTCTGAATGGCAGAGCTAACCCCTCTTTTCTAGTAGGCTCGGGAGGAACCTTATACCCTGCCCAAGAGCCACCGCCCACGCTCATCTGAGTGCAAGAAATGAGATCAAAACATGGAAAGCATTTGCTTAAACATGCTCAATTTTATTTTCTTCTTTAGCAAGTGCCACAGATCAAGGGCAACAGTCCAGGTGAGAGTGTGATGTAAGCTCTTTTCCATGCACGTTCCGAGATGAGCAACTGCTCGGCGCGGGAGCCTCGTTGCTCCCTGTTCTGACTAGCACTGTGTATCCTCGGGGCTCAGATGCTGAAAAGCAGATATTCAGTTCAGTAAGATTAAACATGTCTGCACAACTCCAGTGCACCATGCTGGGGGCTCACATCTCTGCAAGAGAGAGAACAATGAATTTCAGGAACCAGGCCAGCACTATCTCCTAGAGGCACTGCAATACCAGTGTAAACTTCCCTAATATTGCTTACTCAATAAAACAAGGCATCACAGGAGGGCTATGCAAATCCCTCAGCTTTGAAGTACCGCTCTCCTGTTGCCCCAGAGGACCAGCTCTCTATCTCCAGGCACACAGACAAGTGTGTGTGCAAGGTGATACAGCAGCACTGCAGGTGTGAAATTTCTGATGTAATCAGGTCAGAAGCTGCTTTTACACTATTGTTGTGCTGCTCGTGTGAAGGGTTAAGGAGCTGCAGGCCATATCCTCGACTCCATACCCTGTTCTATACCTGATAGGATCTGCAATGAAACCACCAGCTTTACTGCCTGCCCACGGGCAGTAGGAAATTTTAGTCTTCTATAAGCACAATTTGAAACATCAGTGCCTCCAGCAAGGGGAAACTGAGATGTTAATTGAACTGAACAGCCCAGGAGGGAGCTCCCCCTTCCTCAGCTGTAGGATTAGCACATCCCTAGACCATCATGGCAGGAAACAGGAGGTAGCTTAGGGAGTCTAAGTGGGACATCTATCTTCACTGCACACAAACATTAAAAGTTACTTTAGCAGTAAACAATTATTTGTGACAACTTTCTATTTTATCCTGTCTCCTCATGCCTGAACTAAAACCTCCTGGTTATACTGCTCCTATGGAAAACAGGTTTAAAGGCAAACTGCCACAAACACCTGCAGTTCTCTTCAGTCTTTTTGGCAAATCCTGACTTTAAAACAAACAAGGAGACTGAACTTCTACAGAAGCAAACCCTAGCAGAGCTGTACAGGCGTCAGCAGCAACAGGAAGGGAGTCTGAAGGAATCCATCCCATGTCTAACTCAACTGAGCCCACTGAGGATTTAAAGTTTCAGTAATATGGAAACAGCCACCAGAATTTTACTTGTTAATTTAATGCTGAAGAAAAAGCAGCTATTCCTCAGCTACTTCAGAATATTACGTAGCCTAATGCAGTGACAAGTTTGAAAACCCACTTAACAAGGGGATACCTGAGCCTGATTTCTCTGGTGTTTCATTCTTTGCTGCCATGCAACATTTTTCTTGTATCACCCCAGCTTTCTACATTTAACAGTTACTGTTATCTTTAATGGAAATGACCAAAAGTGGGCCCTACTAAGAATAGTTTCAATTTTTCAATGAACTTCCACTTTGCTCATACAGGAAGCTGGCCTGAAGGTCAAGAAGAAACATCTTCAATGCTAACATACAACAACCTGACAGCTAAAGGGAACTAAGCTGAGGTTGGATTTTACCAAAACCAAAGCTGAACCTCAGGTCAGCACCTCTATAATCCTCCTGAAACTATTCTTTTGTCACAGAATAAATCTTGGTGAATTAACAGTGATGATTTTACCACCAGCCCATTCCCTGATCATATCCCATCCCATGCAGAGCATAACACCAAGTTCCACAGGTGAGATCTTGCCCACGAGCCAGCCCCACCTGTCAGGGAGACACACGGACACGTTCAAAGACCACGATCCACTCCAAATAAAAAAAAAAAAGCATGTTCTAAAAGCCAGTGCCCATATTCTGTGGTAAAGAGGCCTTAGGATTCTATAAATAAGAAATAATTTTGTGCAGTATTTCTATTCAATTTGGTTTTGACAAAGCCAAAGCTGGTTTGAGTCCCTGCAGCACAGCGTGCGGCCGTGCGGTGATCCCACCATCGGCCCCGAGAGGTGAATCAATACCAATTTCAGCTCGTGGTCCGTTGAGCAATAACACTTTGGAGCTTAGGATGGTCTGTTTGGAAAACAGCAGCCAGCCTGAAACTCCAGCTCCACGGGGCCCCGAGCCATGTGGTGCCAGGTCAGGCCAGGCCCTGCTCCATCGCCTCCAGAGAGCACGGCCCTTCGCCCAGGCTGAGCCTGGTGCCTCGTCAAAGCTTCACCCTCATTAACTTCACGCTCCTCCACTGTGAAAAACATGCCAGAACCCACTGGTTTGTGCAGAGCATTTAGGATGTCACAGCAGTCAGGTTCAGAAAGACATAAAGAGATGTTTATAAAAAATACTTGTGGTGCTGTTACTAGAAGGGTAAATACTTCCTAAACCTCCTGGGTTTAATATTATCAACTGGTAACACACGACCTTCCTGCACAAGCTTCACCCCGGTTGTATTTTGAGTTTTCAGCTGGATCCAGCCAATGAGTAAAAAAAAATAAAATTACACTGCAGTAAAGCAACAAGAAACACTATAAACCATCTTTCAGCTAATAAACCACTGCCTATAATGCTGAAAACACAGAACTGACTTTGTACATATGATCCATGTTTATTATTATCGGTTTGCAGTATAAGAAGCCTCTAGTACTAAGCTTTGTGGCAGCACAGTTAGAAAGCATCACTTTTTAATGGCTATCTAAGATCACAAGAGCTAAAAAATACTTATGCCTAAGAGATTATGGTGGTGTTGCTCAGCAGAAATAACTGTGTGTTTTGGAGGGGGCTGAGGGGAGTTGAACACTGCAGCCATTGACTGCAGGACCTCAGCAAACATCTGCTCCCCACAAGGGCAACTCTCCCACAACGCCCTGCAAGACTTCACAAGATCTCCAGTCTGTGCTTGGACTTCATTTATTTTAGCACATGTTTTCGGGAAACTTCCCTTTCCTTTCTACCCTGTTTACAAATTTACACAGCAAAGTCACTTTGCCTCCCTCCCCAAACAAACACGTAAGTTTTGCCTCTTTTCTCCTCTGTGTACTCATGAGCTCTGAAGCTCAGAAAATAAACTCTCAGCTACATCTACTTCTAAACTGCTGATTTCTGTAGAAGAATGACAGATGGAAGACACCTCTCCTGCTTCATTTTTGGCAACTCTGCAGTCAGAAGTCTGAATACACTGAATGTGCCCTTACTCCTCATTAACCTGAGAGCCTGTTATGTATCTATTGCAAAGAGTGCAAAACTGGAAGATGTCTCAAACAAACCTTGGAAAAGACATTTGATTTGGGAAAAGCTGCTTCATTAAAATGTGTTGAAACTCCTGAAGCCTTCTGCAAAAGGCTCCTACAGGCTATGTGACTTTAACCAGCACTATTTCCACGTCTATCTTGATATTACACACAAGTCATAGGTACAAAACACCCACAACGGTTTGATTGCTGCTATTTGATTAAAAAACAACACTATATATAGCAGTCACATAATTACGAAACTGAACCCACTCATATGGGAACTCTGAAAGCTGCCCCTCACAGAAGACATTTTCAACAGGCATTCAAATCACTTCTAAAAGAGAATTAAAAAAAAAATACAGAAAATACTTCAATACAGTCAAGTTAATTTATGATTTGTTGGCAGAGAACAGAGTGGGTGAAGAGCTGAGCTGGTTTTCTGGCAGATGCACAAATCTATACTTTTAGAGAGATTGCCTGAAACTGTAACACACCAGAATTTATCAGGATAAAACAGGCAACATTCAAAGCCACAAGAATCTTATAGCTCAGACTTTATAATGAGAGGACTTTTCCACCCAGGAAAGCTAATTCAAATCAAGATGAAGGCTGGAAACTCACATCATTACTCCCTACGCAGTTTTACTTTGGAATATGACTGTCCACTTGCAAGGATTTAGCCAAATAGAAGGCAAAAAGGTAACATTTAGGGATAATTCTCATATATATGGAAAGTTGTTTCTCAAAGATAAAAAGTTAAAGTCTAGCTTTATTGAACCGAAGTAGATAACAGACCCCAAAGGAAGAGATTTTTCTTGTAGGAATTGTCATTTTTTATTTAAAGGATGCTTCTACGGTATTATAAGGAATCAGGACAACATAACACGAATATTTTCCACTGTAAAGCAGAAATCCCTGTTTTGTCCTCTCCCGTTAAGAACTGGGTCTGCATTTGCAAAACAACCCGACAAAGAGGTGCCACCTCCACTAAAATACTTTGTCATTCAGGAACCCAGTGGAAGGGAAGTCAGCTCCAGGCCTAACAGCAAAGCTCCAGGCTTACATTTAAACAATGGTCCAAACAAAGCCTGACCTAGCACCAAACAGGCAGCTGGTTTTTTC
Source organism: Neopelma chrysocephalum (assembly GCF_003984885.1). Classification (NCBI taxonomy): domain Eukaryota; kingdom Metazoa; phylum Chordata; class Aves; order Passeriformes; family Pipridae; genus Neopelma; species Neopelma chrysocephalum. The sequence goes on from NW_020897735.1 coordinate 5,895,220, forward strand.
ACAGGGATTTGCAGAATGGTTTTTTTTGCCCCCTTAATGTCAAAACTGCCATCTCTGTGCCTCCAAAATGACTGTGTGATGGCTTTTCATTTTACACAGCCAGAAATTCGTGGCACAAATGGGAAAGAGGTGGGGATTCAAAGGACACGTCAGTCACACAAAAATGCAGAGCAGATGCAAAAACATGTCAGTATTGGCAGAGGACCTACCTGGATGATAGCAGCTCAACTCAATGTCACTATGAGTGTCTTTATAGGACAAATGGACTGTGATCCTGAAGCCACATAATATTCCTATAATGGGCTTGAAACAGGCTGCCAGTCACAGGCAGCACATAATAAACAGTTTGGGCAAAGCTGTCCAAGCAATAAGCAGGTTACTGTGAAAGAAATGACCAATCTTCCCAGCAAATGACCCAGCATAACCAATCTCACCATCCCCAACAAGCTCCCAGACTTAACAGTACAAATACTTACAGTCACTTTCAACATTTCAAACCAAGAAACCGCTCCCTCATATTCTTAATTACCTCCCACAGCAAGACAGACAGGGATTTGGAGCCTCCATAAATCCTCAGCAGTAGAGAAATCAACCCATTAATTTTCTAACATTAAGTCTCCTAGGTTTATTTTATAAAATTACTAGCCAAACCAGAGTCCAATAATGAGATGATCTATTTGGAAATAATATTTTGCTTGAGGAAAAAAAAAGAAACCCTGTTTTCATCTATAATATCCATAAATCACTGTGTTTACAAACTACAGCTTGGGGATTCAGGGCCAATCCAGTGATAGGATTTCTCTTCTGTTTGCACCGTGTCAGCATCTGCTCTCTTCATGTGAAAACAAAAAGCTGTCCAAGGAGATTATAGCACTTTCACACCCTGAACCACCCAGGTCCCTAACAGTCTGCCTAGTTCAGCTCATTAGGAGCACACTATGCTTTGCATTTCCTACCATTTTAGCATTATAAGTGTTTAAATGTATATATGATAACACTGGGAAAGCAGCTCTTGTTCAACTTCAAACAAACATAGAACACTTCTTCCTTACAAAAGCTGAAGTCAAATGCTCCAAGGCTTCTTTCAGAAAGTCATCAAGGTGAACACCAATAAACACTGTCAAAAGTATGTCCTCCTCTCCTCAGACATGTTCTTACTGTTCAATTACACTTGGTTGTAATGGTAGACATGGCTTATTAAAGGATTTTCACACACCTAAGGAGCCAAGTCTGGCAGTGATTTTTTTATTTAATTTAATAAACATTTTACTCCTATATAAACACATAGTGCTTTTAATGAGAAGTTCTGAAAAACACCAAAAAAACAATCACCTCTAGGGTAAAAGGTAACAGCCAAACAGGAGAAAAATCACAACAGGAAGAAATTATATTCCAGAAATAATAGCAAATAACACAGATTTCAAAGCATGCTAGGGACTATAGAGCACCCACTTATTGCAGATAAGAATTCAAATTGAATTCTGGAGATCTAATCTGAAATACAGAGAGTCATAATATTCCTGGGGGTAAAGAGCTCCAGAAAGCATCAGTGCTACAGGAGGAGGCTTCTTCTGCCAAATTACCATCACTCTTACTTGAATTCACACCTTCTGGTTGCATATTAACACAACAATCTTGTATTATATTAACCTCAGTCTATCATTTTACCTCCACAGAAGCACAGGCCAGAAAGGGAATTTCAGAGTTGAAGCCCATTCTCTTGCTGGATCATAAAAATGACAGTGTTACCGAATCACACAAAAGGTCACCCACTGGGACCTGATGCAAAACAAGGAAAACCAAAACAAGGAAAAGAAGCAAACAAAGAAAAACACTTAAAGAAGGAAAATCTTTGAAACCATCAGTCCATCCACTTAAGCGCTGTTAATTCATAACGATCCTGATTCTTACAGCTAGTTCTAAATTCTCCACACAGCATGTGTCACTTTATTTAAAAAATACGATCTGCTTTTGAATTTTTCTGGGTAGGAACACAGATGTACACAACGCTTTGTATGCTAAAGACGCGGCTTTACAGAGGGGCTCAGATTTCACACGTGCCCATCTTTTATACGGCAAATCCGTTCTGACACTGGTTATTGTTACAGGATCTGAAAAATACAGAGGCACAGCACCTAACATGGGAGTTCTGAGGGCAAACAGGCTACTGCAGAGAGGCTCCAGACAGGAGGAAAAAAGAGGCCGCTGGGTCGTCAGTCAGACTCTTTTTAATCAGGTTGAAACGCTTTGCTGCAGAGGGGGGTTCAGTCTCTCCAATCCACGTTCCCATCGCTCATGCTGCTTTCTTAATTAGCAGCAAGTGGACAACAGCTGTCAGTAGCCTGGAGGCCAGAAAGTTATCAGCAAAAAGGGGGATGTGTTAAGGACAGAGACAGGGGGGCAGCCAAGAGATCCATCCACAGCCAACAGTGGGCACAGAACCATGGAATGGTTTGGGTTGGAAGGGACCTTAAAGATCATCTCATTCCAACCCCCTGCTACAGGCAGGGCACTGACACTGAGAGGATGCTCTTCCTGCTGGCTTTAGTCTGGTTGTTTTAACATATGACTAATTGCAATGCAATTTTTTTAAAAATTTTTTTATTTTTTTTAGTATTCCCGTAACAGGAAAATTTAAACGGAGAATAGAAGGAAATGGGATGGCCATCCTAATGTCTTGATGAAAATACATGAGGGTCAACTCAAAGGCACAGAAGAATACAGTCTCCAATATTGTTGCTGAAGTTTTAAGCATAAACACGAGAGAGCAAGGAAAAAAAGACGTTTTACTTAAACAGCAGAGAGAAACTTTAGCAGAAGATACAAACTTAACCAGAGGCAACTAGAAGCTCTAACCTCAAACAGCACAAAAATAAAAAAAACTCTACTCAGTCATTATTATTTGTGTATTAAATCCTAGGAGACCAAGCTATTGGTCATGACCTTATTGCACCACATATTACACTAATGTGGGTCAAAAAGAAATCTCTGTCCCAAAGCGGTGATGCCCTTTGGTCAAACCATTTGCTTATCTCACAAGACAACTCCCTGACTGTCTGGATGATCAAGAAATAAAGTAATTGCTTCCCTGTTGGATGCCCTGATTACTGTCATTTGTGGCAATGGGGAACTCAATGCAATTGGAAGCAATAAAATGTATTATTAAAATTCCCCACTGCCCATTTGTTGGTGACAAATTGTCATCACCCGAACTTCAACTTCTTCAGAAAAGCCACACTTCTTTAGAATTTGGCTTCAAGTTATTCAGAAAGCAGAGATTTGGAGCAATTTTCTGAGGCCTGGCTGGCAGTTCTGCCAGTTCTAAATATATCCCAGCTTTCTGAGCTTGAACCTAAGCAAGGGAAGCTGGGCTGAAGATGGAAGCATTTCCCCAAGCTGCCAGTAGACTAGCAAGACATCTAAAAACCCTCATCAAATTAAGTGCTTAATTACAATTCAGACTTCGAGACTCTGGAAATTAGGATAATCTTCTGGGAAATTTAATAGTCTCCCACAAAAGAAATTGCAACATACAAGCCAAAAAAAGCACAGAGCCTGGAGAGTGTTATCCCATCAAATCATACCTTGTACTAGATTCCTCACCCTAATTTCCAGAGAATATGAGGTGAGATCCACAACTTAATTTCAGGTTGTTGAGCCTCTGGGAAAGATTAGGATCAACATAACCAGGAGGTTAAATCATGAACAGCAGTCTCATGTCAAAAGTTGAGAAATGTTTGTTGAGATGAGTTGATGGAGAGTTACCTGTGAATGGACCTTCCCACACTGGACTTGGGGAACGACCCGGAGGTAAGGCCACAAAGGGCACTGCTGGGAGAAGGTCTCAACAGTGCCATTTGCACAGACACTGAAATTTTGCCAGCAAACCATGGCTGCAGCCTTGCCAGCCCACTCTGCTCCTCTAGGTGGCATGGTCTGTGCACACAACATCACCTGCATCTTCCCCCACGAAGAGATGTCACCGCTACACAGCATTACTTCCACTCTCACTACCTAATGACATCCTTAAAAACATGAACTAGCAACCCACTCACAGGGTTCACAGCTCCAGCAATCACTGAAAAGCCCACAGAAGCTTAGGGAGAAGTAGAGATAATCTGACCACAGTACCAAGTTAAACCATACCAGGGAACGAAAGGAGGGCAGAAGTTGTAGTCGCTGTTCTCACCTCACTACAAGCAGCACTTTCCACCACCACCCATCATGAAGTCAGAAGTACAGAAGAAATGTTTGCACAATGCTCCAAAAATGTAAAGCTCTAGATGACCACTAAGCATTACACATTTTCCTTTTTTGATTCATGAAATTATTGCCTCAAGGGAAATGGAATCTTGTTCTCAAAATAAGGCAGAACATCCCATATTTCCTATTGCCACCACCCTCATGAGCCACGACCCCAGGACCACACTGAGCAGCAAGAGAAGCTCTACTGCTTATGCAAGATGTGTGTGGATGTTCCTCTGCTGTGACATACATTCCACTGCTTGCTGGCACATCCCTTTCATCTCCAGGACAACCCTGCTGAATCAAAACCTTGTGACACAGGCAGGATGCTCTACAAGCAACATGAGCGTACATATCCAAAAAACCTGCAAACTAAGAGAAACAAAGGGCAGTGAGAGGTGACAAAGAAGAAATCATATCCTGGTATCAGAGACAATAAGGAACAACACAAAACAAAAAGCAGTTCAAGCCCAGAGCTGAAATGCAGAACTTGGGAAGTAACTGAACTTGGGCTGGAAGTAACTCAGAAGCTGAGCTATGACACTGGGTTCACTTGTATAATATAGCAGTCATAGGGGAATGAGTTTTCCTCATCAGCAGCTTATCTCTGCATCCTGCTTCCAGACAGGTTCACATCTGGAGCACTGTACTCCTTGCTCACTGTTTTTTCCGTGAGCCAAAGGTCAGCAGTGCTGCTACAGCCTCCCATACATCCCCTGGATGAGCCCAGCGGAGCCCAGGGCCTCCCCTGCTGCTCAGCTGGCACTGATCAGAGGGGTTTGGGCCAAAATAATAATTTATTTTTCCAGAAAATGTCAACTACAGAAATTCAATGAAATGTCCATTAAATTCAAAGCAAACTTTTTGGTGGGAAGCTATGGAATTCTACATATAATCTCCTCAAAATTCAGCTCTGTGATTAAAACCAGAGATAGACTGAAACAAAAAAGTCCCAACTTGCTCATTAGGCAGCTCAGGACAGGGAGTTGACTGCATTTCCAGTGTGTGCCCTGCCTAACACAGGTCCTGGTAGAAACCAAGTCTGAGTGACAGGGGTGCTATAATGCCTGGGAATGTTCAAACCCATGGATCCAGTGGAGATGCCTACTCACAGAAGCAGAAACTGCTACATGAACTCAACATAGAATAAATCAATTAAATTTGTACCCTGGAGCAAGGGTTTGGGGAGTGTCCAGACAAGCCTTTACAAATATTAGCTAGCCTGAAGCTAAATACTTCTCTGTAAACTATCCTACAGACTTTGATACCCGAAGAACCAGGAATTATTTTCCCCCAATATAAAATTCTGACCAAATGAAAATATGAAAGCAGTTCTTGATACAGCTTAACTAGACTTTGGTACTGATCATTTAAGCCTGTGCTGCTTCCTACTGATATCAAGGCTTTCACAAGATTTTTCCTATGGTTTACTCATAATGAACAGCTGCTCTGGCAACTGCTGGAGTCAGCAGGTACTTCCTGCCCTGAAAAAAAAGTCATCAATACATCTCAGTAGAGAAAATCATACTCTCTTTAAAACAATTCATGATAGGGTTTAGATATCAACTGGCCCCATGCCACAGACACTCCCTTAAACAATGGTTACACCCTCTATACAGCTAAAAATGAAAAAGCTGAAAAGGAAGACATTTTACACAAGTTCCCAGGGTAAAACACATCTGAGAAGCACTGGTCTGGGACTGACATTGTTCTACTAGAAGAATAAATATCTGAGCTCAAATTGTATTTCCTTCACCACCTTCCCAGACTTGCACAAGAAGAAAATCCCTCTGAGCTTTCCTTTTATACTTCTGGTGCTCTCTAGCAGAGTGAAATTTTATAAAACTGTAAATAAATTAGAAGTGCTGCAGATTATGATTTGCCCTTTTGTTAACATCACTTGTAGTGCCAGCGAGCCTGTTTGCCAGCCAAGGAGAGGTCTGAAACTCTTTCAGTGTTGACTTTAAGCTGAATACAAATATTGAGTGATCTGCCTGCACACTGAGTCCTCAACCACAGCAAAGCACAGCAATGCTGCTTACAATGCTGCCAGTGAGACAGGGTGTCAAAACAAACATCATTGTATTAATTGCATCTGTTGATGAACCAGCCCGAGAACAGCCTTGTTTCAATCACAGGCTTTATAAGACAGCACTGAAATGTTACTGTGAGCGTTGAAATGGATGAGTCAACAGATAAAATACAAAAGCATTTGTAAGGAGAGTCTCGCTGGAGTGATTTGAAAAGCTGCACAGCAACTCAAAATGATGGTCTTTATTGACATAGCTTGCTAATGTAGTCCTTAACCTCGTCTTAGCTTTCAGTTTTGTTTTCCACAGTCAAAGACAGGCAAACACACATGTAGTGTTACCTGTGCAAAGGTGAAAGATCAGTAGAGGTGTAACCAACATGAAAACACTTCAAGAAGTCATGACAGACACTAATCCTTCTCACTGGGGGAGTTTACTATGGCTCTCCTTGGTATTTTGGAAGCTTTCCTTGACCTTGGGGAATGGAAGACCTTTCAAACCACTACATAAATATGACACTGGGGGCTCGGGGTCAGACCAAGGCAGGAAGCAGTGGCTGCACACCACGGGTGAGCCTCTCCTTTCGTTCTTACTTGGCTGAAATGATCTCTGCAGTGTCACCTAAGGTCAGTAGATTCAGGTTACTGAAAGAATGACATTTTAAACCTGACCCCTCTCTCATCCAAAACCATCTGCAACTCATCTTTTAAGGCTGAGATTATTCATTCCAGGGGAATTATCCACTAATCAGTTTTTATCTCCAAACCAGGTCCTCACGCTTGCAGCTGGTCAAGAGCTCAGTCTGGCAGAGGTTTTGGTTCCTTCCACTCTCAGAACATCTCCCAAAGGGCAGAATTCAAAATACATTTGATAGCATCTCCATGTGCTAAGGAAACTGGCACCAATTTGCCAGCCAACACATCGTGTGCCAAGGTGCAGAGGCACAAAGCAAGGCTTCACTTTATGAGTCACTTTGACTTGGAATGGGCCTCAGTTCTTTACATCTTCGTGCACAGGGAACTGCTGCCTGAGGTTTTGCACCACCAGGATCTTCTGAAGTAGGATAAAAAGTAAGCAAAACCGGACTGCACAACAGGAGAAGGAGGCAAGGACTCCAGTGTTTCCCCCAGAATAACAGAGGTCAGCACAGACCTCTGGCTCCCCAGCACACTTGCTCACTAGCCCGGCTGCTATTCTGTATTTGTCACAGTCAAGTGTGAAACTCAAGAGAACCATGTGGTCAAGTGAGTCAGATCCCTGCATTCTGCAGATGCTTCTCCCCGACTTATTATAGTTCATCCTTTCGCTACAGCTCTGCCCTGTGACAGCAAAGCATTTCAGACCCACTGCTCAACCCCTGGGACAGCAGTTCCTCCAGTTCCCTCCATTCACTCACCCATGCCATGGACCAGCACGAAATTCATGTGCATCTCCATCTCCCAGAGCAGACATCCCTGTTCTGCAGGGCCTTCAAAATTAAGATGTGCCCTTCATTTGCAATTATCATGCAAAAAAAAAAAAACCCAAAAAATCCAGGCAGATAAGCTGCCTCCAGCATTTCATTCAGAGGCCAAGGCAAATAGTGCAAAACTTGCAGTTTGCATCAGTAAACACAGCAACGTAATAGTTTGGTTTATCTAATTTTTAAATTTGAGGTCTATGTTAAAACAAAACCAAACCCAACTCACCTGGATTTCTCCTGGCAAACAAATTGTTGAAATGGCCAAAAATCATATTTTACCAACTGCAAAAGAGAAATTCTGGAGATTCTTCAGCTGGTATGAATCAGCACAAAGGGCATTTTACAGCTGTACAAATAAGAATATTTTGGGAAAGAGAGATGTTTTTAATTCCCTCTAGTTCATTTAATATTATCTAAACATCATAGCTTAAAATAATCCTGATGGACAAAAGAGGCCAGACCTTTCTATTCAATACAGTACAACATGCACTGTATCAAAAGTATTCCCTACTCTCTCCTTGGGTAAAATGGCAGGGATGGAGGAAAAGAAATCCTTTACACTGCAGAGCAGAAATCTCTACCCAGACCCATTTGTTTTACTCTGTAAGTATTGACAGATGAGTAATGAAAACTTTGCTGCAGACACAGCCTGTTCTTCAAGGCAGCATCAGTTAATAAACCACAACCACAGCTGCAAAAATATTAAGGAATTTAACTAAGTGACTCCTTCAAGGGCACGGGATTGCAGGAGGAGCCAGTTTTTGTGCTTTGTTATCATCCCAAAAGTTAAGATCATGGTGTGCAACATCCACACAAACCACTGTTACTGTTTTGGATATAAAAGCTTTGAATAACAATTTCATTAAATGTATACAACTGAGTACTAATATTTCTAGCATGATCTTTTTCCATTATGATAATATTTGAAACTTAGTATACTGCGTTGCCAAAGCTTTTAGATGTGAATTATCTCATCTGAGAAGAATTAAATGATAAAAACAGTATAACAGTAACAATAAAACTCACAGCCTGTCAGCTCTCAGAATCACACAATCATCAAGGCTGGAAGAGACCTTCAAGATCATCTGGTCCAACCATTAATTCAACATAATCACCCCTAAACCATGTCCCCAGGAGCCACATGCAGACTCCTCTTGAACACTTCCAGAGGCAGTGACTCCACCACCTCCCTGGGCAGCTTATTCCAATGCCTGACCACTCTTTCAGCCAAAATCTGAACTTTCTCACAGGACAAGCCACAGCACTGGTCTGGTAAAATGGCTGAGAGTGGTGTTTTGCAGGAGTTATCAACTTTGGATGCCAGACTTGGATCAAGAATCAACATTAACAGCCAAGTCAACAGCTCATGCAGGCTGGTAATGATTTCAAAATCAGACTTGGTAGGGGAATTTTTTGTATGGGTTACACCAATATCAAATGAGGGTTTGAATCCTTTGGACCTTGGCACTTGCCAGGCTTCCAGCTGGCAAATGGAAGCTCAGGGAAGTTCTCCTGTGTATCACTTGTGCTACACCTGAAGTCTCCAGGGAGCCCTAGAAGTGTTACAGTGAAAGGTACACCTCACATTTGAGGCCTAATGAACCAGGATAATGAATTCAGGATAAAATCTAAGAGTAAGAGCTGCCAGTGCGTATTTAAGGAATTTATACAAGTGCTCTCACCTGAGACAGACAGGAACAAAACCATCTTTGTTTAAAGGCTACCTGGAAATAGGCACAGGCAGTAACAAGAACCAAATTCTCCTTTGGCCTGGTTTTTAAGTGTTTGTTTGCCTTGCCATTTTTATCAGGCTTTTAACAGAAATCCACCCTTCACTGCCCCTGATTGGCTCCTCTGAACTGTCCCCAACACATAGTTGTTTTTTACCAAAGGATTCAAGTCATCTTTGCCAAACAGAGTATGGGACAGCTACATTTTCCCTTTAGCACGAATGAAGGCACTGTTTGCAACCCCTCTGATTTCCTCAGTCTTCTTCAGAAAATGTGCAGAAATTTAAATATATTTTAATATCCATTCCTCTGCAAAGTTTGACTGAAATTGGTAAACCAGTCCAAGAGTTATAACAGATGGATGAGCTATCACTACTGCCTTATCAAAGGATGCTACAGATTAAATAAGAGAAATACAGACAAGGAACAAGCTCATCTCTGAGAGATGCACCAAGTTACACACCAAGAACTCAGTGGCTGTTCTTTAAAGGGATGTTGTACATCTGAATCTCATAAAATTGGCCATAGTTGAGAGCACCAGCTCATGGCAAACAATGTACTTTACATACCATTCCTTAAATTCACAAGATCATTTTAACAGGGTGGTTCTGCAACGTTCTGAAGTGTCTCTCCTGTAAACTACAACAGGGCAGATGGACAGAGCAGGGGACAGAAGTGCCACTGTTCCCAGTGACAAAGAGCAAACAGCCACGCACAGAAAAGAACCACAAAAACTAAGCTTATAACAGAGAAACTCCCCACCTCAGTTTCTGTCAGTTATGCTCTAGATATTGCTCATAAAGATACAAGATTAAGGGGTTTTTAAAGTCATGTGACTGTTAGATGCAAAATGTTTTTGGTATTTCTCCCACATAATAGCCCTGAAGAAGTAATTCTGAGCGGTAAAAGTTAAACTCAATCCCTGCCCTGCTCCTACCATGCTCTGTCAAAAATCTGGCATCAGCCTTAACATCTGATTTCGTGTGACCTTTGCAAGGCTATTTATACAGACAAACCACCTCCTGCATAAACCCATGCTCCATGCTTTCTGTAAATCCCTGTAAATTCACAGATGAGCTCTAACTTAACCTGCTGGCAGACCTCCCTAGTTCCTCAAACTTACTATTCTTGTATATAATTCAGTTTAAAGCTTCTTCTAACAAGAAAAGCCGAATAGGTACACTTAAAAAAATGATTAAATGGATAAAATATAACCAAACAGGGATACATAATTTTCTTGCCTATGAAAGTTGCAGCACACAATCACTCCCAACAGTGACATGCAAGGCTACATTGTTAAGCAAAAAGTAGATGGGAACCACCCACACTTTAACTCCCCACACTCAAATTGACAAAGTTAAGTGTTTATAGTTAGAGCACAACTGAAAGGATAATGTAACACCCAAGGAAAGCTGTGTTTCAAACAGTATTGTCCTGGTAACTAAAGCCCAACATCAGATGGATTCACTGAGTGCTGCTCTCCAGAATTGATTGGAATGCACTACACAACCAGAACTAAACTATTGATTACCCTGGGTGAAAACTAAACTATTGATTACCCTTGATTATGTGACTCTTGGTTTGCAAAGGAAAACTTTCTAAATATGGAATTAATTCCTGAGGCTGTTTTACCAACTCTTTGGCAGCAGAGACACGAGCCCATCAAAAGGAAAGGGATAAAACAATGCCTGCTGTACACTGGGAACACACTCCCATTTTAATTATTAAAGACTCCCTGCAAACTACAGTTGAACAGATACAGAACTACATGTTCAGTCTCTTAGTAAAATTCTATCAAAGTTTAATCAACCAACCAACTGCAGTATCTGCTTAGTCCAATTTTACCAGCCATGAGTAACTATTCTTTAATTTTAGCCTCTACTGATTTTTTCCTTTCTTTTCAGAAAGCCTGAAAAAGAAAATTCTCATCTTTTTTTTTTTCCCCAAAACCCAAGACTTTTTTTACACGTCAGGGATGAAATTAAAGATCTTGCTCAGAATATAAATGGGACTGGTTCAGTGAATGTGTTAAGTACTCAACAAAGGGCATCCCCCCATGAAGCCTTCAGAGAGAAAGAACGAGAGCATGGGAGTGCAAGCAAGCTTTAACCTTTCTCCCTCAGCAGAATAATGAATTAGGTTTTCCTTGAGGCACTGATGGCCACACCAAGACGTTAAGTTACATCCCAAAATGCACAATATTTTCATGGCACCAAAAAAGCTCTACCCAAAGCAGCAGAGACCATCACCCAGTAAAGTAAGATAATGTAAAACATGCTTTTGCTTAATTCAAAGACCCTCAGCCCCATAATTAAGAAGTCTCTCCTTTAGTGCCACCCCTGCTCAATTGACCTTCCAAGTGGGATAAAATGGGAACCAAAAAAAAAAAAAAATAAATAAAGGAACCTGAAATCAAAATGCTAGCCAGAGCTTAGAATACAGCTCTTGTCAATTCTCAAATATTTTAGATTACTTTCCTAAATATGATCAAATAGAAAGCAAGCATAGGGGGACCAATTCTCCCAAACACCAAGTGAACATTCTGATACAGACCCTCTTTTCCTTGTACTTGTTTCTATTCCCTTCTCCCTTGTTCTCAACAGGAAAACATTATCCTACAAACTCCAGACAAGGTGAGCTACAGTAGCAACTAAAACAGCAAACAGATTCAACATGAAGAGACTATCTGAAAGCTGAAGAGCTTTCACCGAAATGTGCAACCCAAATAAAAGTAGATCAATAATCTGATCCATCAGCTTTCTCAGGCTGCTTCACAGAGCATGAGGAGACATCATTTCCCTCTCAGAGATGAAACTGTTTGCACTGTCAGTGCCATTGTCACACACTGTAAGAAGAGATCAGAGATGTATTTTTAAGAGTGGATGCTGCGGGTCGGGGAATAGAGTTGTAATTTGTCAGGCTGCAGTAACGTGAACAGCAGAAGTGCAGAGCATTCCTCTGGCAGCACGTCCCAACCTGCAGGATTCCTGTAGCTTTTCCGGATTGCTGAAATTCATCTTCTGTCTCTTCGCCTTGGAACGGACTCCCCCGAAAGCCGCCGGGAACGTCATCCTTGCCCGATTTCCCCCCTCGTCATCCGTCTTGTCTTTTCCTCCCCGCTCTCCTCGCACGCAACTCACCCACCGCTCCCTCCTCTTCTCTCCCCAGTGGGCTGGGCAGCCTCTCTCTTCTTTTCTGCTCTTTCCAGCCATTCCATCAACATCTCCATTTGTGATGTCCCCTTTTCCTTCTCTGGTACCCTTTTTATACATGGAGGAGTTTGTACATCTTGAAGTTCTGGGGCTGCAAATTCAAACTTGCAAAGGTGAATAAATCTAGTTTTCCTTCAACCTGCTCTCCCTTTTCCTCTAATCTCTCCTAAAGCCCAAAGAACAACACACCATTCTCCATTACCATCCCTTCATCCCACTGTGTTCTATAATACCTCTCAGCTGTAGATTATGCAAGTCAAACTGTGGTTATTTAGGCAAAACTGACAAATAACAAAGCCAATATCCTTGCAATAGCTATGTTATTTTAATACTCCTTCCATACCACTTCCATGACACTGGCTGAATCCCATAGTTTGGTGATAAGGAAAAAGGATGTAACACCAAAGCAGAATTTCCCAAATATTCAGGCACTTACAGCACAATAAATTTTCCATTGTTTTCACAGAGAAAAGCTTATTCTGTCACAAATCTGAGAAGCTGGAGGACCTCTTGCCATGCACAGGATTTTTCTCCAGACGACATAAAGTCTCCGCAGGCAGAACACAGGCTGGAAGGATTTCTTACATGATAAGCAACATTACACAGAGGTCAACAGCTTTCCAAACTAGCAGAGGACCCCAAATCTCTAGTTTCATCAGAAAAATGTTGGGATGACATGCCTTGGAAAATGGAACAAGTTACATCTACTACATGTATCCAAACTATGCAAAAGATGGGTGTGGTGAGGAGGGGGAGAGAGGAAGGAGGCTATTAAATCACCTTACCTGTAGTTCTGACATGTAATTTGTTATTTTTAATATATGACATAGTTTCTGGAGTTTTATCTGGCACAAAGACAGGAGATGCTCTCTATCATTTTACCTCTGCCTGGGCACAAGGACCTTCCAAATTTGGTGCTACAGTAACAAACAATTGCAGCTTTCACCTCCCACCAGCCCAAATGAGAAGTACCTGTAATACACATAATGACTGAGTGATTGAATTAACTCTGATTAGCCATAAATGCCTCTGCCAAGACAGGCATAACATCTCTCTAGCTTCTCTAAAATAAAGTCTAGAAAGTTAACTCTTCATGTTCCTCCATTTGGAGTTCAGATGCTGTAAGATTCTGAACTAAATACTCTCCTTCCAAAGGATTTGAAAGTCAACAGCAAAGCTCATTTTGCCAATTCTACCCACAGGTTTTTGACTTTGGAAGAAATAAGGTCTTAATGTATATTTGTTATATACATATCATTTTATACACAGTATCAGAGTCTATCTGCTCCTACAGTAAAGTTACTAGAATCAGCTGAAGTATCAACTGCAATTCAAAACTTCTAGAAATATGAACAAAACCCCAAGGAAACCTGGAAAAGGAGTTAGAGATTGACTCCTTTCCCTAGAAACAACCCCCCCTGGTTTCTTCCACTCAGGAAAGACACTGCAGCAAGCAAAGCCATGCTGGCAGCCTATGGAGTCCTCACAAATAGGAAACGTTTGCTGTAAGTGAATCAACAGATCTAAATGAGGGATGTTTGTGTTACAGTCTTGACTGACAGTGAACTTCCACCCCTCTCTGCTCACCAGGAGGTTAGCAAGAGCCAGTAAGAGTTACCACCACATAAAAATCACACCAAGAGATATATTTAGTCATTGCGGTTCAAGGAAAACGATTGCTTGCACTGAAAATAAATTTTGCAATTGTTCCCAGTTTCTGCTTTTTCACTGACTAAGGCACATCCCAGCTGCTTCACATTCCAGTAGCCTTCAGCTGTCTTTTTTTTTCTCCAGTCCTTGCCCACTTCCCTCTTACAACTGCTGTGACCATCCCAATCCTGCAGCAGTTATCCCGCAGGCTGCGTTTCGGAACACGCCAGTCCCGAAGCAACACAACACCTGTCAAGCCTATGATGGCTTACAAAGGATGGCAAATTCTCTTTGTGCCATTTTGTAGAAAAACACACCAGGCAGTGATGTTCTTGCACCTGTATTTTGCCTCTCCACAAAACCAGACTGAATTGCTGATGCTGTTTAAACAAGTTACAATAAAACACACACGGCATGTCACTTTGGGAGCAATGTATTGTAAGAAACAGTAGGTGCTAAAAGCCCAAGTAAGGAAGATTTGGAAATGAATTGTCTTTAAGGTTGTGAGGTGAGTCTTTAAAGGGGTTTAATTCTCAGACTACAAGACAAGAAATTTAATATTTTAAACTTTGTTTGAAAGCCACCAGTAGAGCAGCACTTAAACCAGTTAACTGCAAAACTTTTCACCTGAAAGCCTCACTTACACTGAGGAACACGGTACAGTGGTGAGTGCACAAAAGAGTTCTGCCTAGTAACTCACCTAAGCATGACAGACAAAGAGAAACTGCAGAAAATTGTACAGGTGTAAAAACTATGCAGGCTAATTTCCATAGAATGATCCAAGAGACGATGACAGTTCAAAATATATCCTCCACAAAAACAAGATCCCCAGGAAACTTCACGTTAATACAAAAACATTTGCAGATGCACAATTCAGAATCACATAAACTGGCCTGGAGGACTCTGGATGAGCATTAAGTTCCTATAAAGATGGGAATAATCTGACCTCCTGAATTGTGTCTGCTATTTTTGCCATTTTCCTTAAGAACAGAGTTCTTCTGGGATTAGCCCTAGATGTTTATCCCACCAATACTAAAGGATGAGAATTTGAGGTGAATTTGCTTATCAGGCAAGTGCTTATAAGTAAAAGGTGAAGCCAACAGCATTTTTGGTCTACTGGGAATAAATACATCCAGTTGAATCCTGAGCAGAATAGAGATGACTGCCTGCACTCCAGGTAACTAAGACTCAAAACAGTTATTTTAAACAACCTTTAGCAGATAGCTGTTGGAAAAACAAGTTCACAAGGGATATGAAAACCCTGCAAGAAATTACAAGATTAAGACTGAAACCCCCAAGTAGAGTAAACCTTCAAAGTATGGCACCCATATGTTCTTTGGTTTTAATAAAGGGCATTCTTGAAGGGACCTGCTTCACCAAGAGCTTCAGGTTCAGACCTGATGTTGTCTAACTGCTCCCTTATTCTCCCTGAACGATGCAGAATAGTTCAATTCCCTGGAGCACGTAATCCATCAGGTAAATAAATACAGGAATTCATGCATTGCCATGGTAACAGGAAACCCAAGCAGAATCTGTGACCTTCTCCGCTCTTTCTTGGCATCCCTATTCTGGATTTCACATCAAAAGAGTGAGAGCAAATATTTCCTGAAAGTGAAGGCAAAAAGTCACAGTTCTAGAGTGTAGAAAAGCCAACAGCCATTCCTTCTCTTGAAGTCAATGAGGGTTGTGCTTTGGAAAAGTATTTGGAAGTCTCCTGGCTGGAGCCTAACAAAACAGGGGTTCTAACACTTGTTAAACCAAAATATACCGTCTTATTCTACGTTACCAGATGGCTGCCCTTCACTCCAAAGCAGAGCTCTGAATTGCTCTACAGTGACCCTTCTGTTGATTAAACAGCAGCACTGAGAGGCTCCAGAGGGAGCCTTGTCTGCTGTTTCTTCATGGACGGGATGGTAGCTGCTATCTCTAATCATTTATTATTGTCTTTTATTGAGTGCCAACAAGGTGTTTCAGTTAAGGACCCAGGGAGCAGATGGATGCAAGATTTCTGGGGGTCTAACCCCTGTAAGGGATAATATATTTTTCCCAGCACCCTTTCTAGATGGACACATGAGTCAAACCAAAGCCAAGCCCATTCCAAAGTTTGCCACAATGGCTTGTGATCAGGCAGGAGCCTATTTTATTTACAACATAATGCGTTTTGCATGAATTTCTGCTCCCATAAGAAAAACAAATTCAAATGTACACAAACACACAGACCTTAGACCTCACAGCATTTGTTCCATGACTCCCTATCCTTTGTTCTGCTACTGTACACATTTTGACAAACAGTATCCCAGAATTACTGTGGTATTCCAGCCTGTGTTTATTTGGTGACGCTGTTAACAAACTGTTTGTGTCAATCAGGAGTTCAAACACTCAGAAACAGCGATGGGGATGGGGACGATCCTGCACCGGAACAGCTGGCTCCCAGCTCTCCCTCCCTGCCTCTTCTCCTCCCATTTATATTTGGACTGGATTTTTTTTTTTAAATATCCTTTTTAAAGAAATGAAAGTACAAGCAGTTGAAAGAGGACAGACTCCCAGATTTACAGTTTCTCTTGTTCAGCAAATCATCACTACGACAGACGCCCACTAGAACAAATGCCTCCACACTGAGGCTGCACCCACTGCATCTTCCAGCTGTACACTCACAGCACTGACCTGGGGACAGATCCTGCACGATCCTGGAGTTTTTCAGTGGGAGCTCAGCATGTCTGGTCTCTAAGTTGAGCAGCGGATGATTTTTATACAGTATTTTATTGGTATTACATGGCATTTTATAGCGTATTTATATTTATACTGTGTTTTTTGGCCTTTCTGTTCTACTGTTTATGGAACCACTCTGCATTTGTGTGTGTCTACAGAGTCATCCTCCTGTGCTTGAACTCTCCACGCTGCCTCACCAGTGTGCAGTTGTATTTACTATTCTCACAGGGTTATTTACTGCGCACGAGTAAACAAAACGTGATCACTTATTTATACGTCTGTAATTACTGTCTACAGTTACTAAATCCCAAGCCAAATTCACCTCCAGCATAAACAAGTGGCAATTACTCCTGGGCTGCCCCCAGGTCTGTGTACTCTGCTAACACCTTCCTTACTCAGTGGAGTAAGGGATGAGAGGAGGCAGGGAAGCATGGAAAAGCACGGGAAAGAACAGCCAGAATCCCAGAGCAAAAACCCGCAGCCAGAGCAAAGCGCTACATCGTGATACAATGTAAGGGATCGTGCATCAGATTAACCTGAGATATTTCTGGAGTAACATTTGTCCCGTGACGCGATGCACACTTGTTAGACAGTAACTCAGCGCGAAGAGCTGGAAACATGCCTATGTTCTCCAGGGAGAAGGCGGCTGCCAGGGAGCCAGGCTGCTCATCCCCCGAGGCCGCTCCAGAACCCGCATCATTGGAGAACACACTCACACACGGTGCAGCGCAGGAGCCAGAGCAAACCCGGGTGGAATGATCAAAACCGGAACGCGCTGCTACCGACTCCGCTCCTCGGAAACAGGAGTCTTTCCTACATCCGTGGCTGCTGTCCTGGAAAGCCTGAACACTGCGCTTCCCGCATCCCGACTCGGGCTGCTGCCCTGCCTTCCCCAGAAGGAAGCTGCCTAGCTATTCCTTACAATAAAAATACAAAACAGCATTGATTTTTCTCTGCTAATTAAATGCAACATAATTAAACTACGTAACTTCGCTGCTTGATTTGCACAACGCTAATTGAATCTTCTTAAACGTACTACTCCCACTACGGAGAAAAACATGGGCATTCAACCATCTAAAGTGACAACTGAGAACCAGGCACGACTCCAGAAGCACAGAGAGACAATATGATCCGTGCTTGAGCGTTTCCTTGTGAGAGCAGGAGGAATCTCAGCAGCCTCCCCTGGCTCTCATGAGCACCCCAAGCAGAGGGGAGAGTTTAGCAAGGAAGAGGGAAAAAATGAGCAAGTCCCCGCTGACATTTGCCTACAGACTCGTCTTTTCTCATCCTCCACAAACACCAGAGGAGGAAAGTTGGAAGAAGTTGATATTAATCATTGCGTGTAGGCCCCAAAAGCGCTGCAGCGCCCGGCTGCACTGATGCTCGGCTGCACGGGGAGGACGGAAGGGGTGCAGGAACGTAAAAATTAAAGTAAAAGAATTAGGAAAAAATAGGAAAAAAATAGGAAAGCTGGGGGGGGAAGGAAAACGCGGAGAAGACACAAAGCCTGACCCGGGCAGCGCAGGACCAGCCCCGCGGGGGGACGGGCTGAGCATCCCCCGCGGCTCCCCGGGCCCGGCCGCGTTCCGGGCCGCGCTCCCCGCCCGCTCTGACAGAACCCCCGGGGGGAGCCCCGCCGGGGATGGGGGGCCCTGCCCGGCTCCCCCAGCCCCGCCGGGCCGCGCCAGGCCCGCGGCACCTCCGGCAGCTCCGAACCTCCGGCGGCTCCGGCAGCTCCGGCAGCTCCGGCAGCTCGGCGGGGCGAGCGCGGCCGCCCCCCGGCCGGTCCCCCCCTCCCGGCTCCGCTCCGTCCCCGCGGGGGCCTCCCCGGCCGCTCACCTGCTTTCTCGATCTTGCCGGACATGTCGGAGCCGGCGCTCGGCGCTCGGGCCCGGCGGCGCTCGGGGGGCCGGGCCGGGCAGGGGCTTTGCCGGGCTCCCGCGGCTGCCGGGCGCGGTGCGGGAGCGGCTCCGGCGGCGGCCGCGGTGCAGC